>NC_136961.1:13459883-13672383 GCF_032717465.1 Coenobita brevimanus | reverse complement strand
CTTGTGGTCGGGCCTTTGTGTATTTAAACAGTTTGAGGGTACGATCTAGTCCGGTAGTTTGGTTGTTTATGGTCGGCGTGTTTTCACGTATGAGAAGTGCTTCTGCCAGTTGTAGTCTAATGTGGTCATGACATTTTTTTATTATATTAGTATTTTCTATTAGAACTTGTCTGTTTATTGATGTGTGATGTTGAGTCATATGATCTTTTATAGAACCGGATTGTAGGTGCATGGTTAAACGTCTGCTTAGTGTGGTTGTGGTCATACCAATATATTTCATGTGACGAAGTTTACAACTTTCGTGTGGGCAAGTGAATTCATAAACTACATTGGTATGTTGAAGTTTGTTGGTTTGTTGAGCTGTGTTGTTTCTCATAATCATGTTGCTAACTTTCCTGTTTTTATAGAAAATAATTAAACTGAGCTTGTCTGAGGGGATAACACATGATGTGTTACGTGTCACAATCTCTCTAAGTACACGTTCATCCGTTTTATAAGCAGGGGACATCTGATTACCATAATACACATTGTGGGTAACAGTATGGGGAAGCGGTTGGACATTTGTGGTTGAGACTTGTTTTGAAATAAATTGACATATTTCTCTGTCAACTATTTGATTGGAATAACCATTGTTAATTAAGATCTTAATTAACAATGGTTATTCCAATCAAATAGTTGACAGAGAAATATGTCAATTTATTTCAAAACAAAGTCTCAACCACAAATGTCCAACCGCTTCCCATACTGTTACCCACAATGTGTATTATGGTAATCAGATGTCCCCTGCTTATAAAACGGATGAATTTTGTACTTAGAGAGATTGTGACACGTAACACATCATGTGTTATCCCCTCAGACAAGCTCAGTTTAATTATTTACTATAAAAACAGGAAAGTTAGCAACATGATTATGAGAAACAACACAGCTCAACAAACCAACAAACTTCAACATACCAATGTAGTTTATGAATTCACTTGCCCACACGAAGGTTGCAAACTTCGTCACATGAAATATATTGGTATGACCACAACCACACTAAGCAGACGTTTAACCATGCACCTACAATCCGGTTCTATAAAAGATCATATGACTCAACATCACACATCAATAAACAGACAAGTTCTAATAGAAAATACTAATATAATAAAAAAATGTCATGACCACATTAGACTACAACTGGCAGAAGCACTTCTCATACGTGAAAACACGCCGTCCATAAACAACCAAACAACCGGACTAGATCATTGCCTCAAACTGTTTAAATACACAAGGCCCGACCACAAGCAGCGACAATTACAAATGAACATTACACACACAATAACACAACTGGCAACACTACACAGCCACAAACACCCACTCACCCATACAACCTTCGCAGTCAACCACGTAGCTCATAGCTGACTACACCTATGAGGTTTGTCTCTTTTATCCATACACTTTTAACTGTAGCTCATACTTGACTTCACCTAAAGGGTTTGTCTCTTTTATCCATACTCTTGTAACTCTACACTTTTATTAGTCGTTGTTGTACATTTAGTATATATATTGTATAGGTTTATGTTGTATATGTCATGTTTTATAGTGTATTGTATCTATATTACAGTCGCTGATGATGTGTAAGGATACATGAAACGCCCTACGAAAAATGAAAATAAATAATTAATAAAATATAGTTACGACATGGATCTTGGACATATTATCTACAACCTAGTCATAGTGTAAAAACAATGTGTAAGAAAACTCGAAAGATCAACAGAAATATATATATATATATATATATATATATATATATATATATATATATATATATATATATATATATATATATATACACCGGTATCTGCTTTGTTTTCCAGCCAGTACAAAATATATATACATCTTATATCGTTACGAATATCTCCTGGGGAAACTTCCCATGTTAAAGTCGAGAGGGAATGAAAGCATTCAAACCTCTGTCCGAGCCCAGCAAACTTCCATAACTTTCCTGCTAACACTAACTCTGCAGACATCTACTTACTATTTAAAATAAAATGCTAGCATCATATTGTCATCTATCCTTACTAAATTAACTCACACACACCGTCCAAGTCATACACTGCAGACTTACACTTGATTCCCAGCGTATCACCAAACCCTCCTCTGTCCCCAATTCCCCGCCTGCCCCTCCTTCACACTCATAGTTACCAGACACGTGAGGTCTGGCTGCCGCTTCACATTCATCCGTCTCACACCAGTGCATCGAGAGGTGGGTAACGCGAAACTCTCCCTGACTGAAGACACGAACACACACACACGCGCTGTTGCCACGGTAGCCATATTCCGTGACTAGGTGGTCCAGGTGGAACTCTTGTTGACTGTACGTGCATGACATATGTCTGGCACATAAGGGATCAGATGTCTTCAAATGAACTTCAGCGGAAAAATGCGAAAATCACGACTAGGCCCGAGCAAAATGCTAAGACACTCATCGTGAGCCTACATGAACCAAACAACCACATCACCATCATCCTAACCTTTTTTTCTCACCGTGTACAAGGGATTTACAGTAAGCCTTGCTAACCTTCTCTCTCTCTCTCTCTCTCTCTCTCTGTGCCGGTCTGTGACGTCAAACCCACGGTTGTGTGAGCAGGTGGTAAGTGTGCCCCAGTACCGTTGTACCCTGATGTCTTATGTAGGCTGCACTAGATTTTGTGTGATTTGTACAAAAAGATCTAACCTATGCATTTTGCAGACAAAACGAGTAGACTAAAGTATGAGTATTTTTGTTGTATACACACACACACACACACACACACACACACACACACACACACATATATATATATATATATATATATATATATATATATATATATATTATATATATATATATATATATATATATATATATATATATATATATATATATATATATATATATATATATATATATATATATATATATAAACAAATACTGGGGTATACTTGCTATATAATGTTCTGCGCTAGTAAATTCGGATAATTACTTTTTTTTTCACATATGTTCTCCCTCTTTGCAATTACCAGTTCATTGTTTGGGGGACCACTTTTCGCAGCATGAGGAAAAATCGTTATTGTAATTTTTATGACAGTAAAAGTTTCAGTGTTTATGTTGTTTCATTAACATGCATGAAAATAACCTAACAATTAGTAAAATGAAGGAGGTTAATTGGCAAATGGTATTGTAGAGATTCTAGAAAATTTAGAAATATACTAGTAAGAAATTTTACTTATTCTGCATTATTTCAAAGATGATACCCTATTTTAGCTGTAAAAGTACCGAGATTAAGGGAAAGTATTTTTCCGCAGTTTTTGTATTCCCAGGTCCGCGACAAACCCCAGTTCCCATTACGTAAGTTGTTCCGAAGAGAAATGAGCTACTTGAACGGGGTTACATGTAATGGGAATGAGAAGCCATCATGCTTACCACAGATTCTTTATTTAACCAAAACTGCTATACTATACACCCACTTCTTTGGCTTAAATCTCAGGAGAAAGTGGTGTTACTGAAGTATGGAGCTGTAGGCTATGCTTGATTACAGCCACACGATTTAACGGTTATTATTCTAAGACACCGCTGCCCTATATTAGCATTCATGGTAGTGTAGTAGTAATATAAGTAACGAAAATTATTAATGTTAAGAGCGGGACATCAACATGAACAATGACTTTTTGTAGAAGGATTGAGAAACAACATTAACCTTTGGGTTTTAAAATCAGTCGATCTGGTGACGGATCTTAACTTCACAGATGCGTGAATTATTAAAAAAGAAGAAATTATACCTACACATTTCAAATCGTATTCGTTGCGAAGATTCAGTTGTATCAGCTAGAAACAGCATCCAGAATGAACCGAAAATATTATATCTTCAGAACAATATATACAGTAGGTATAACTTCTTTCGTAAGTGATGTTACTCTACCTTCTGTTTTAAGCCTTTAGGCCTGAAGAGTGTGACTTTTACTCTGACTGCCGCGAAAGATTTCTTCTTTTTGGTTTGGTGAGTTAAACGTAATTTTAGTTGCCTTACCGTCTGTTTGAAGCCTGAAAAAGTCTGAATTCTACTTCGGTTTCAGAGATTTCTTCTTTTCTATGTGATGAGGCGACTCTCTGACGCGAAAAGGTTAAACATTTTTAAGTGCTATTTATTGTATGAAAATAACATGTTCATATAATCATACTATGGAAATTTTATTTTATTCTATCTACTAACACTGAAAGTCCCTAATCTTAAAATGGTAGAGGTACCATTTAAATATAATCCCCTTTTAGATAACTTGACAATATACAGTACAGGGTAACTGAAAGACGTATGTTTAAGAAGAGACTTACGGCCGTATTAATAAAACCAAGAATACCATAGTACAGCCAAGCCCTTAATTTATGTTGGTCTGTACGATAGGGATTGGTTACTCTGCATTCTGATTTAAATAACACAATCAGCAAAGAGGCAGAAACATCAGACTTCCTAAATCTTCCATGTATTTCAGTACTGATGTCAACAGGCACAAATGTCCTTGATGCAATAGCTTCAGCTTTAAGACTCTTTGGACGATGCCTTAGGCGTCGTTTGGTGTGTTGAGGAGGGCGATTTTGAGTGGGAAAGTGTTGGAAGGTTTTATGGTGTCTTATGTTGTGTTGTGTGGCGTGGTGTGCCATTGCTAAAATCGTTAAAGTCTCCGGGAGTGATGCAGCTAGTGTCCGAAAATCATTAGTGGTACAGCCGGACTGGAGACTGGGGGCTTTGCCGTCGCATTCGTGATCTTAGGTTTAATAATACAACTCTTATTGCCTCTGAAAGACTGGTAGTGAACCGCTGAGTTCATAATTCTTAATGGCTATGGAGATAAATATTTACGGTACACACTGACTAGCGACATCGGATAATCCACTTACATGAGGTAAAGACTGATTACATATTACAGTACAGTATCCATGAAATATTGATAAAGCTTACCATCTAAGAGAATCAGTTCTGAATTTGATGTGTGTGTGTGTGTGTGTGTGTGTGTGTGTGTGTGTGTGTGTGTGTGTGTGTGTGTGTGTGTGTGTGTGTGTGTAAAGCCCATATTCTGGACAATGGCTGACAGAGATGCAAAATGAACTGATCTCTTTCTTATTTCTTGTGCGGGGTGTACACCATTGCCAGAGCGGTTTCGTTCTCAGATAAGTCTGTGAAGAGACGATGAACATTTACCAGCTGTATTCTATGGGAGAGAAATTATCATTTTTTTTCACAATATCAAAAAATATTTACACCCTACTTAGGTGGCTAATGGCCATTAATCAGATAATGTGACGTGTGGTGATCACGCTCTCCGGCGGTATGCCTGTCATTTGCCGTAACCGACCCTAAAATACAAGCCATAGAGCAACGAGTGATTTGTTGCAGGTAAACCCACTACTTGAGTTTAAAGAAAATTTATTGCTTCATATCATAGGCAATACTTTCAGGAAATATAATACATGCTTGATGGAACAAGTGATAATGATAGTGATGGTGGAATAAGTGGGGTGCTCCACTGACTGCCAGTGATAGTGATGGAGTGATTCACTGAGTGGTTGTGATGGAAGTTGGGATGGCCACTCTAATGCCGAGTGGTTACCATTGCCTGTTACAAAGCTGCCGGTGTATCATTAACTCGTGAGAACCGTGAAAACCTGAGGACGAGGGCACCAGGCACACCCCAAAAATTCTCTTCTCGGCTAATTTTCACCATTCATAAGTGTATTCATCGCCATAAAACCTACATCATCGTCTTTGTCGATGTTTTTTCCAGCTGATAAGCATGAAAAAAAGGGGGGGAAATCAAATACTAGCACCTTAAGGTGAGGAAAATATATACTTAAGTACAGTTAAATGAATTCCCAACGTCACAGCTCGAAAGTTTTCTTGGACACCCTATAATGTTAGGACATATATCGATAGAGAATTTTATTAGCTTTCTAATGAGACCAATCTCATTGTTGTATGGCGAGTAGTTGCAGAGAAAATAAGAAAAAAGCAAGAAACATATTCTAAATTTGAGAAGGTTTTTCGTTACGGTGTACCTCCTAACTCTTAAGGTGCTAGTATATGATTTTCCCCGCTTTTTTCATGTTTATCAGCTGGAAAAAACATCGACAAAGATTATGATGTAGGTTTTATGGCGATGAATACACTTATGAATGGTGAAAATTAGCCGAGAAGAGAATTTTTGGGGTGTGCCTGGTGCCTTCGTCCTCAAGTTTTCACGGTCCTCACGATTTAATGATACACCGGCCCTATAGCGCCAGAAGTGGAGTCCTGGTGCGGGCACCTTGTGTCACTTGACTCAAGTGTTCCTCCACCTTTTCGTGGACACTCAAGTAATATGAGTACATAAGGTAAATTCTAGGAAAGGTAACTTTTGAAACGTGGAAGATACAATGACCACGTATTCTTTCAGGTGAGTTATTCAACGATTTAAGTTAAGAAGACAAGCACCATGAGATGCACCAAGTGTATCTCAAGGCTTTTGCCACCCTCACGGCTCCCCCACCCCTTTTCTTCTCTTAACCACTATTTTATGCATAAACATCTTGATATAATTTCTCTCACTGATAATCGGTGAATGGTAAATGTGCGATACGTTTTTTCTTAGCTGATTGTATACACCCTATATAGAAATCCATAACACAACTCTTTTTCTTCCTGATGAAATTACTTGCTTTAAACTGGCAAGCTTAACGGCGAGCACACTAGTGGTTTTTCTATTGAAAGACATGGGCAGCAGAGAACACAGCTGATGACACACAGGCAGTTTTGAACACTGTGGCGAATACTGAACTTGTCCACTTGTGGATAGAGTGATGACTGTTCAGGCGATATACTGGATCATCCCACACAACCTCACACATCTGCAACAAACATATTACCTGGTAAGTCAGTGGTAGAATAATGGTTAATCTCTTCACCCTCAGGATGCATGTTCCGTTTTGTTTTTCATATATACAGGCATTATTACTTAGGACTGATCTCTAGTCCTGAAAGAAGTCAGTTGGAATGTTTCTCCTGTGGTGAACAGAATCTTCTGGAGATCACAAAATATATTGAAACAGACATCCTCGAGGTGAAGGAGTAAGTCTCTCCTAATTTGCTAGTCATGTGAATTGTACAAATGGAAGAATTATACCGGTATTAGGTAAAGTATAATGCTATTTCCCTGTATTTGGATATGGTAACACATTCAAGCTCTGCCAACATTATTTACTCTCTTTTCCTTGCCCCCCCGTTTCCTTGCTCGTTGTTGTCGTGGGGGGGCTTCGGAGACATTGATGGGGACTTGATGTGTAGGGGAGCCATAGCAGGGTACCTTATTGTACTCCAAAAGTATAGGAGTCTGGTTGCTGGGTGGATGTCATATTTGTGCCTTCACTTTGCTCAACCCTCTCCCCTCTCCTTGGGTCCCTGTCGGTGCCTCAACTAATTTTGCAAGGCCCTTTTCTTCTACTATTGCTTCTTCTTTTCTTTTCTCCTATCCTCTCTATTCTATTTTTGGCATTAAAAAGTGTGGAAATATTCACGTTCATCAAAATTCTAATCTGTGACCTCGAGTAAGTTGTAACAGGAAGGACATGGGTGTGCCCGTGGGCTATTGGCCTGGCCAATTGTGGAGGTCACGGTGGTTCGGCACTACCCCAGTATGTGGACCTTTGCAGGGACAGATCTCTGCAGAGGCGGAACTGCTGCCAAGCAGCAGCTTTCGGTTCCTGGGGTGTTGTTGCTTGGCTGTGGGACTCTCGGCCAATAGCCGGTGGCCCAGCATTGTGCTGGAAGACTTGGTCCTCCTGCACAGTGTTGCTATCCCTTGTAGGGTAGGGTAGAGAGTGCATACTAGGAGCCTGACCTCTACTTGGGTCGTTGGCTGGACCTGTGGACTCAGCGTTCCGCCCAAATAGTCCTTTCTTTTTCAACAGTCACGATGAGTTTTCCTGTTTCCTTAGTAAAATTATGGATATTGTTGCAGGTTCCCCCTCCCCCGGTTCTGCCGATTGTTTGACCCCAACGACGACCCCGGCCTCTCTTCCTGGACTGGATACTGTTACCTTTTCTCACCCCATTATGGTGACGACTCAGAGCTCCCTTTTGACTGTGGCCTCAACTTCTTCCCCTTCTCCTACACGTTCAAGCATACTAAACACCTCGTCCTCTTCGCCTACTGTGTCTTCCACTCCTCCAGCTCCTGCTTCTTGTACGTCAGTCAGCCCTTCTACTATCGTCACACTTCACCCTTACCTTCCTTCTTTATCTCCTGCTTCTAATCCTTCAGTATCCTCTATTTCCCTCTCCCGACCTCGTCCTTCTTCCTATGTTGCTGCTCCTTCACTCACCTCCTCAATTTTCGGTGCACAGACGTGGTCAAAATTTTTTAACGTACAGGACACAACCGACGACCTCTCACTCCACCTCAGCCTCCTTCGACAAGCAGGCAGGGATGTCACCTTCTCGGCCCATCCGAATGGTTCCCGCCTCCTTGTTGTTAACAGTGCTGCCCAAGCCGAGAAGGTTACATCCCTAGTCAGTAATACAGGACAACCCATCTCCGTGTCCCCAGACACCCAACTCAATTCTACCACTGGTACTGTACGCCTACCATCCTCGATGTCCTTCGGCCAGAGGGCTTTCCCAGACTGCGCCAATGATATTAAACTAATTCTGTCAGAACAACATCACCCAATACATTCAGTTCAATGTTATACAGTTCCTCCTCGTGGACGACACCAAGAACCTGCAAATATTGTTAAAATTATTTTTGCCTCTCGCGATCTGCCCCCCACAGTCATCACTGGAGGCACTATTCTCCAAGTGCGAGAATACATTCCATCTCCTCGCCAGTGCACATCTTGTTGGCGCTTTGGCCATCCAGCCAAGTACTGCAGATCATCCGCAGTCTGTGCCAACTGTGCACTGGCCAGTCATGCCACCTCAGACTGCACTTCCACCATCCGATATTGCCCTAACTCTCAGGGTGGCCATTCTGCCACCTACCGACAATGCCCAGTTTATCTCTTCGAGGCAGAAGTGTCCTCCGCCCGCTGGAAAACTGGCCTCTCCTTTCGTGAGGCTCGTCGTAAAGTTCGCAGTCTCGGTCATCACCCGAACGTCACTTATGCACGTGTAGCCCGTCCTCCTCCCATAGTAACTTTGAATAACACAACTATTTCTTCATCCCCTTCTGTACCTGTCTGTGTATTAGCTGTCCCCTCTTCATCGCCTCTCTCCTCCTGTCTTCCCCCCACTCACTCTATCCCTACTCCTGTACCTGTTGTCTCCTCTTCCCTTTCCCCTAGTACTTCCACCCCTCCCTCTTCTCTACCTAACCCTCCCTCTACCTCAACCCCCCCCGTTACAGTCTCCTCTTGTTCCTGTTTCTAATTCTTTCTCTGTTTTAGATTCCTCTACCCCTACCTCCTCATCATCCTCTTCCTTACCTATTCCCTCTCCTCGTCCTTCCCCCCATTCCCAACCTCGTCCCTCCTCTCACCCCAGTTCTGTCTCTTCTACCAGCCGTTTGGCGCCTCTGGCCCAACGTACCATCCGACCCCCAGCCTCCTCTAATAGTAAACGCAAACTACCCACTGTGTCAGACTCTAAGTCCTCTCCTGCCCATCATCCTACTTCTCCAGCTCGTAAAGTTCGAGCGACGAATGCTCGTCCCTCTCAATCGATACACTCTGCCACGACAAAGTCCACATCTCAGCAGTCTTCTCAGTCACATCCCCGGACTACTCCACAGCCGGCTAATTGTAACAAAAAACCCTCCGGTGATGACGACAGTGAAACAATTCCTAAGATAATGGACTACATTTTAACTTCTTCGCCAGATCCAGTAAACAATGCTGCACCCTCTCTTTCCACCCACTCTGTTGAAGTTCACTCTGTGCCACTTTATCTCCCTTCTACTCCTCTCCCTCCTTCATCCCCCCCTCCACCTTCCATCTCCTCCTCCTCTTTACACCCCTCCTCTTCCATCTCTTCCAGTACTCCATCCCCTCTATCTCTCCCATGCCTCCAGGCTATGGTGACCATCCTGCTCGTCCACCAGTTCAACCTTCTATCCCTATTCCTACCATCGTAACGACTCGATAATGCATGTTATTATTTTGTAATATTTCCAGTTTAACATATTTTACTTGCTTTGTATATTTTATCATTAATTTCTTTTTATCTTTCCTAGACTCTGTTTTTCTGTTTGGTCTTATTTTTTATTTTTTGTGTTTCAAAGTTTTAATGTCTATTTTACAATGGAACATACGCAGTTTTACGGACCATCGCAACGACCTTCGCTATCTTCTTTCAGTTTACTCTCCGTCCTTAGTTTGTCTACAAGAACCCCGTTTGTCTTCCCCTCCGGTACCTATACCTGGCTATTGTTTCTTGTTCTCCCCTGCTTCTCTTTCTGCATCAGCTATCCTAGTCCATCATACTGTTCCTTTCGAACATCTGTCCATTAATACCACCATTCCATGCCATTTTATTCGGGTTTTTCTCAAACATTAGATTACAGTGGTTTCTGTTTTTTTCTCTCCATCCCAGCCTATCGATTTCTCTGCTTTATCTCTTTTACTATCCCAATTACCCACTCCAATTTTACTGTTGGGAGATTTTAACTGTCGTCATGCCTTATGGGGCGACACCATTACTAATTCGCGTGGCCACCAACTTGAATCTTTTATTTTTAATAATAATTTATCCTTATTAAATACAGGAATGTCAACGCACATTGACGATAAAACTCATACTTTCTCCTGTCTGGATCTCTCCCTGTGCTCCTCTTCTGTTTCTCTAGATTTCCATTGGTCTGTCCTTTCGGATGCCGTATATAGTGATCACTTTCCTATAAGGCTTATTTTCGCTACATATTGTCCCATACTCAGGTCCCCTCGATGGAGTTTTCCAAAAGCTGACTGGCCAACATTTACTTCTTTAACCGTTCCTTCTATACATTCTTCTTCCTTCGCTACTGTTTTAGATATGCTTACATATTTTAATGTATTAGTTCTGAGTGCAGCTTTGATAGTGATTCCTAGGTCGTCCCGTCCTTTTACTTCGAAGTGCGTACCTTGGTGGGATTCGGACTGTACTGTGGCACTCCGTGTTAAACGTGCACGTTGGAAGAGTTTCCTGCGCAAATGCAACACCCCGGATGAACAGAGTGCATTCCTACTGTTTAAAAAGGCTCGAGCTGTTCTTCGTAAGACTGTTAAACGGGCTAAATGCCGTAGCTGGAGATTGTACGTTTCCACCATTACTACCAATACACCCATTGCATCCGTCTGGAAACGTATACACAAAATAGCGGGTAAACATCTTCCCATGCCCTCCCCTGTCCTACATTTGGATGGGGAGTCAGTTGCAGATGCTCATCTAGTTGCTCATGGCTTAGGTCTTCATTTTAGTAATGTCAGTAGTGGCTCTCATCTCTCACCTGACTTCCATACCCTTAAAGCTGCTACTGAATGTACCCCAGTTGTCTTCAAGCTGTCGTCTAGTCAGTCATATAACGCGCCATTCACGCTCCATGAATTGTCGTCTGCCCTTCGCCTTTGTAAGAACAATTGCGAGGGCCCTGATGGCATCCACTATAATATGCTCTGTCACCTTTCCCCCCAGGCCATGGCCTTATTATTAACTATTTATAATCGCATCTGGACAGAGGGTATTTTTCCTCCCTCTTTTCGTAGTGCCGTCATTCTCCCATTTCTTAAACCAGGAAAGCAAGGCCATGCCCCTCAAGATTATCGCCCCATTGCTCTTACTAGCTGTCTTTGCAAATTGCTCGAGCGTATGATAAATCATAGTCTTATGTGGCTCCTAGAATCCAAGCAACTTTTGTCCTCTTCACAGTTTGGTTTTCGAAAAGCTCACAGCACCTTAATTCCCCTCCTAAATCTAGAGACTTATATCCGTTCAGCCTTTGCCATTCGACAATCTGTTATCGCGGTGTTTTTTGACCTTGAGAAAGCTTATGACACAATCTGGCGCTATCATATTTTACACACAGTTCGTTCTTGTGGTATTGATGGTAACCTTGGTGTTTTCTTAAAGAATTTTCTATCAGCTCGCTTCTTTAGAGTCTGTGTCCAGCATACTTATTCAGATCCATTTCCACAATACGAAAGTGTTCCCCAAGGCAGTGTTCTTAGCACTTCTCTTGTTTTTATTGGCATTTAATGAGATTGTTTCTTGTCTCCCAGTTGGTGTTCGCTTTTCTTTATATGTAGATGATTTTGCAATATATGCCTCAAATTCTGACATCTCTGCCCTTAGTGCTCTTATTCAACTTGCAGTTTCCGCTGCCTCAGAATGGGCCACTTCTCATGGCTTTCGGTTCTCTCCTCTTAAGTCTCATGCTATTACTTTTACTCGCTCTCATCATATTTCTCAACCACCTTTTCTTCTTTATGGTACTCCTCTCCCATACAAAACCTCCGCTTCCTTTCTTGGCCTTCTTTTTGACTCTCGTCTTACTTGGAAAGATCATATTACCTCCTTGAAAACCTCAGCCTTGCAACGCCTCCGTCTCTTACAAACTTTGTCTCATGTGTCGTGGGGTGCTGATCGGACTACTCTTCTTCGCCTCCATATTGTTCTCGTTCTCTCCAAACTTGATTACGGTTGCCAAGTTTATTCTTCTGCTTCAGACACCGTCCTCCAACAACTCGATTCTGTACATCATCACGGTTTACGTCTGGCTCTTGGTGCCTTTAAGTCCTCCCCAGTTGAGAGTCTGTATGCTGAATCAGGAGTTCCATCACTCTTCCGCCGTCGCGCTCTACTTTCTCTTCGTGCCTATGCTAAGTTGCACTGTTTTCCTCGTACCCCTTCTCTCCTTCCCCCCAGTCTTGACTTAGACAGGTTTTCTTCTCCTAGGACCAAGCCACCTTTTGCAGTTCGAGCTCGTACTCTCCTCTCACACTCCTCCCTTACAATTTGTAATGTTTTCTCTTTCCGCACATGTCTTTTTCCTCCGTGGCTACTTCCGTGACCCCATGTTTGCCCTTCCATTTTCCATTATTCCAAGTCCAATTCTCCTTCCTTCATTCTCCGTTCCCGGTTTTCTGATCATCTCTCCCACCATTCCTCTGCAATACCTATATACACTGATGGTTCAAAAACCCCTGCAGGTGTTGGATTTGCGATTCTCTTTCCTAACACTTCTTATCATTTTAGCCTTCCTGCATATACAAGTGTTCTAACAGCAGAGTTATTTGCCCTTTTGTTTGCATTACGGTATATTTACCGTGGATCCTCTTCCTCATTTGTGATATTCTCTGATTCATGTAGTGCTCTATCCCTTCTCCAGTCACCTTCTGCCTCTCATCCATTAGTCCTTCGTATCTTGGAATGGTTGTTCCGTATCTCCTCTCGTCGTAAAACAGTCCAGTTCTGTTGGGTCCCAGGACATGTGGGTATCGCGGGCAATGAACATGCTGATCAGTTGGCTCGCATGGCAGTTAGCAGGGATGTCTCTCCTTCCTTCCTCATTCCAGTTTCTGATCTTCTTCCTGCTCCATCTTCCTTCCTTCAACACCGGTGGCAGTCTTGTTGGGACTCTATCACTAATAATAAACTGCGTGTTGTTAAACCTTCTGTCTGCCCCTGGTCGACCCCCTGTCACTGTAACAGGAGGTGGGAGACCGCTTTAGCTCGTCTCAGAATCGGCCATACTAGACTTACCCACTCTTATTTGATGTCTGGTGGTCGCCCTCCCCTTTGTACTCGGTGCAATACCATTCTCTCCATACGGCATATTTTCCTTGATTGTCCTCTTTACACTGTACAGTGACGTGTTGCATTTCCTTTTTTGTCTCGCATCCAACGTACCCCTCTTCTTGCAGACTTTCTCCGAGAATCACCATATTTTTCCTTCCGTAATATCATGTCCTTCCTTACCTCTATTGGTGTTCTTTCTGACATCTAATTCTATTCCTTACCTCAGTAGTCCCATGTGTGATATGATATACTTCTTCCACTGACCCATTTCCTACATGAAGCCGTGTCTGTGTTCCTGACTCACCCAATGTACACAACTTGTAGCCGATGATCCGGCTTTGTGCTGGATTTTGGCACTAGGTTCCTATTGTTCTTCTTCTTCTCTTTTCCTTGATTAGTCTTTCGTCTAGCCTATTATATCCTGTACAAAGAGGAAAAGAATGGATATCTACTGACTCATTTCCAGAGATGAATATACTATTGCTAAATTCTGTACATTCCCATGTCACGTCATTGCGTACTCTTTTTCATGTCAACTTCTGTTCGGAATAATGCCATGTTTACCGTAATTATGTGCACGATATAGTGTGACAAATTTAACTTTGATTTTTTTACTTCACCGATGTCAGATATATTTTCTGGCCCATTTAGTTTAGAACACAACAGCAATTGTCTTGCCTTGGATATCTTTACTAGTACATCATTAACTTAATGAACAGCAAATAACTTATGTTCACATCTGATAAATGTATATCCAAACGCTGTGGGCGAGAACTACTCTATACGTAAGGCATAACTGCCACTTTTCTCTCTGACGCATCATGTCAAAGAGCATCATCTATGAACATAGAAACATAGCAAGCCTCTCTCAGGTTAGAAAAAAAGGGCACTAGCCAACTGAAGAATAGGAGAGTTAGAAATAGTGAAAACTATGGTGAATTTTTGTCCCTGATTTTAAATTCTTGTATAACCTACCGTCACAAGTGGAAAGTATCAGCTATTTTCCTCAAGAGTCGTCCTTCCCGCCTCAACTTCTGCTGCTCTTCTCCCTCCCTCTCCTCCTCCAAAATACAATTTTGTTTTCTCATGCGTGGGCTGAGTGTGTGCGTCAAGGGCCAGGGTGGGCATGGGAGGGTGTGGTGTGCATAGGGATGAATATGTCTGCACAACAGCCACACACATGCCATACACACCTCCTTCAACCAATTCATCACACTCCAACGGCTGTCGTCAAGAATATGTGTACGTGGAGAGTGTTTCATGGCATTTCTTGTGAGTGGAGACTTAAAGGTGTGTCTCACTGAGGTATGTGGAATGGGTGTATGTAAAACTTGTGTAAATGGCATGGGTGTAAGTGCATTTTTTATTTGTTTCAGGTGTGTATGTGAGATGCTTGAGTGTGGCACTGATGTAGGACTTGAAGTGGTGGTGCGGGGTGTGATCTGTGAGGAAGTAAGGAGGTGAGTGTCCTCTAGGGCACAGGGTGTTGGGGAGGACGGGGAGGCTGGTGAGATGGTGCTCAGGATCACATCAGGCATGGATTCCACTCCTGAGGGAAGGAAAGAAATCCTGTTAACTCTGTAAGCAACACTACTTAAAATAAGCACTGACACTTTTGAACATATTCTAGTAATAATACAAGTGCTCATGGGCCCTTTGGGCCCCTCGCACTTGCTCCTGCGGAGAGCTCTCGCGGTGCTATAATATATTTTAGTTAAACCTGTGGGCAAAAAATTCTACGGAGATCCTATGCCGGGCGCCAGGAGCAGTGTTTTTTTGGTCAAAATATGATCGCTCATTAAATATAGTAAAAGTTTTTCAATCGTGATGGGACAAAGTTTTTTCACAGCAGCGAATTTTTTTTGCAATATTTGTGCCAATTTTTGGAGTGCTTTGAAAGTGTAGTTTCGGCTGCCCAAAACACACACACACACACACACACACACACACACACACACACACACACACACACAATGTCACGGGGTTACGTGCATTTTAAAAATTAATAATGCTAAAAATGTTGCTTGTAAGTGGAGACAAAGAATTGACTTGTGAAATCAAGCAGTAAGTTTTACTTTATGCCGGCTTACTTCGCCTGTTCTCTAAGGATGGAAATTTATAAACTTTCTCAACAGTGCCTCCGAGAAAGTGACTCCACCCCTGACAATCAGTAACTAATATTAATAGTAATAAACAGGTTCTTGCCGGTGCATTAACTCCTGGCTGGCACAACGGATTTAAGCTTAATACAAAAGGAATGGCCTAAATTACCAGTTATGAATAATGTAAAGCATTTGTGCGAACTAGGAGCGGCAACTAAAATAAGCTTAATGTGGAGAAATAAAACACGATTTTAATTACATTAAGCTCTAAGAAAAGAAGTATAAATTTATTGATTACACTGAATTAATTTAACGTTACATAAGTCTCAAAATGAATTCAAAATAACGAGGGAAGTACACTCACTCGCTCACTCAAAAGCTAAACTTAAACCTAGGAAAAACGAAAAGAAATACTGGTCAGTAGAAGGGGCTAAGTGTAATGACTGGGCGCCGATACGTAGGACGGACACTGCAATACGCTGAACCTCTTCGCAGATTCACCGTCTAGGTGGAGATTTCAGGAACTCGCTGTGGCGGCGCTGTTCCACGCTGGGCGAACCTGCTCTCACGATGATCAAAGCCTGACTAAGTTCGAATTATGAAAGAGGCCGAGGGCCAGCCGTGTTTGCTCCAATGGTCAATGGAAAGAAAGTGAGTGATATACGCTCACAATAAATCACTCAGCGAAGATGCTAATGTTGCGCAGAAGGATGATCACTTATGAAACAATGAAAAATGTTCTGAAAACTGCCCCAACCGAGTGAACGCGAGGACGGTTGAACTGAACGATACACAGTGGGAACTCCACCAGAATTTGTCGTTTTCCCACTGACGAAAAATTTAACAAATTTATAAATATGCTCGCGCAAATTCGTGACATTACGCCCCATCAAAATAAAAAAAATTTTCTTCACGGAAAAAAAAAATCGATATACATACATAAATCCTAACTCACTCACACAAAATTCACACTGTGGTGTGTGTACTATCCTGCTACAGGAGAAAATCACAGTCGCCCATGAGCGTAAAAACCTCGTATTTACGTTAATAGAAGCAAGATTGAGGAAAAAAAACTCCGTGACGACGGTGAAAAATCTTGTACTCAGGTCAAACTGAGCGAAAAGTTCACTACATTTACATTAACAACTAATTGTTATGTAGCGTGATGTATGTAATACACGGTGTAGGTGTAACAGTTGTGGTGTAACTGTGCCTACGTGTAAAATTATGTGATACAAATTAATAGTAAAGACGATGAGACAGAAGAGAAGAGGCGGCAGCATGCGACGATGATCAGCTGATCTGCACAACAATGCTGCACCCACCAGCTGCTCCTGCAAAAGGAATCAAGATGGAGCATCAAAAGTGTCATTTCTCTCTCTCTCTGCCTAGCAATCAGTACTTATGTTACAAAAGTACACCATTATTCTATTAATGGATACATTATTAACCAGGAACCATAGTCCCAGGATGGGGAGCTGAGTGAAAAGACTGGGCGTCTGTGCAGGACATCAAATGCTGCAATTCACTAAGCCAAAGGGGCCCAGTTTACTGGTTAAACTCTAAACCTACATTATTATTTACCAGGAAACGTGGTCAGTGAGCGAAAAGACTGGGCGCCTGTGCAGGACATCAAATGCTGCAATTCGCTAGGACCCAGTTTACTGGTTAAACCCTAAAACTACATTATTATTAACCAGGAAATGTGGTCAATGAGCGAAAAGACTGGGCGCCTGTGCATGACATCAAATGGTGCAATTCGCTAGGACCCAGTTTACTGGTTAAAGCCTACTCTGCACTTACGATTAAGAACGCCAAGCTGAGAATCCCTACACAGTCTCGGGCAGGACACATTTTAACACCCAACGTGGGTGTGAACACTCATGTGGATAATGTGCATTCTTCGGGGATCCTCAGAGAGGCCCACAGCTCGAGATGTTCCACAAGGTAATTCATACACAGCCTCGGATTGTCCCTATGGGGTTCTTGAACTTTCCCCCTTAACCTACAGTACACATGTATATACAGGCCTTGGACATAATGTGTCCCGTGGGGCCAACGGGCGAGACGTCAGGTCTGCACCCACATTACCACTGCCCTCTCTTTCAACTGCCTCTGAGATTGTGGGTGTGGATTCAAATGGCACAGGAAGGACATGTCCCTGATTGGTGGTACATGGACACACATTGCAGGAACGCACAAAACTATCTATTTCTCGTCCCATCCCTGGCCAGAAAAAGTCAGCACGGATATGGCCCTGGGATTTCCTTTTGCCCCTTGTGGTCTCCTGTGGCTGAACAATAGCCCCATTCTAACACTGCTTGGCAGTACTTAGTGGGAATGACAAACTGCAGTCGAACCTCACCCTGGGGTGTTCGTTACTCATGGTAGAGCCGTCCTTGTTTACTAAGGAACTTGGCTCGACCTCCCCGTGAATACTTAACCACTCTACCCTTTTGTTTCTTCCGCACGGCAGCAAGTGTCAGGTCAGAATGTTGTTCTTGAACAACAACTTGGCTACACATTAGATCTTGCGGCAATGCAATGATCACTGGGGTGACACAGTTTGGAGCCTCGGGCATGGCTTGTGTTTCTGCAGCTGAAGTCTGAGTAGCATCATCTTTAGTGCAACTATACTTGGCACCTGAAATATTGCCTATGATTAGGTCAAACAAAGGTTCTGGCATGACAGCTGCAACTGTCGTACCAGTGTAAAATGGAGATGCCACCTGGATACGTGCCTCAGGGAACAATCTCACTGATCCATCAATAAGCTGAGCTTGGATCTGTCGACCTGTGTACTCCCCAGGCCGAACTAAACTTTGCTTGACAGAGAAACCTGAGGAACCATTATCTCTCAGGACAATTACTGGAATGCCTCCCACAAACCCTGGCTGAACAAGGAAGGCACTGTCACCTGTGGGAGGGCCTGTGGAGGAAGCAGCCAGCCACTGATGAGGCTGCTGAATAAATGATGCGGCAAACATGGTGCCCTGAGAACTAGATGCCTGAGGGGTCGTACTCACTGTCTGGGGAGATGGAGCATTGACCATCTGCGGAGGAGGGTTCACTGTTGCTGGGGAACTAGTGAACTGTGGGGAAGTACCCGTACTGCTAGGGACAACATCACCATGCTGCTGTTGAGGGATGAAGGCTGCATTCGCCTCCTGCCTCTGATTCACTTGAGCTGGTGCTGAAAAGGATAGTCCCGATCTTTGATTGCATGGCTGATACTGCTGCTGGTTAGGGTACTTGTTGTACTGCTTCCACTCAGGTTTCTGAGTGTTTTGCCCCTGGTCCTTCTTCTGCAGTTTGTTTGGACCTTGGCCATTATTCTGAGAACGGCCCTGTTGCTAGGGTTCAGTCTGAGACGGTTTTCCAGATTTGTCAGCTTTCCTGTTCCAGGTGTGTTGCTTACGAGTTTGATACCCGTATGCAGTGAAGAACGCATCAGCCTTCTCCACCATTTGGCTGGCATCCCTTACCTGGCAGATCTTAAGCTGAGCCATAAACTCAGCAGGCCACGACTTTTCTAGCTGCGTGCGCAGCATAAGGTCAATTATCCCCTTACACATGAAAGGAGTTTCATCTTTCTCCATCCACTCATCTAAGTAAGCAGTAAGCCGATCAAGAAACTGAATGGCAGTCTCTTTTTCTTGTAAACACACTCTCATAAACTGACTCTTGGCGTCGTTAACTGTGAGACCATACGCTTTGACGAGTGCGGCCTTCATTATCTCATATGTGAGATTGTCTCCACAAATTCTCTGGAGAATAGGCTATTGAGGGCAGGGCCCTCAAACAAGCTAAGAAACTGAAGCCACTTAGCTGCCTCATCCAGCTGGTACAGCTGAGCCATGTCTTCAAAACGAGCTATGAATGGTTCGATTCACTCGCCTTCCTTGTATGGAGGAAGCCTGATGTGTGGGGTCACCAGAACATGTGCAGGGAGAGCGCTCGTAGAGCTTGGGTTAGCTGCACCAGATGTGTCTGATGCCAAGGAGTCTCGCTTTTTTTTTTTTTTTTTTTTTTATGTGTCCGACTCTGAGCATAGGCTTCACAGCCTGCTCTCAAGGCCCAGTAGTCCTGCTACATACCATACACCTCTCCACATGTCACCACTTCGGCGCTAACACCCACCGTCCATATTGAATACATGCTAGGGCTGTCTCATACAGGACTGGTGTATTGGTATTAGCGGGGGTACTTTTATGACATGTCGGCGGGTCTTCTGGTAAATCAGGAAAGTCTGCTTTTATGAAATTCAAATCCTTAAACTGTTCCCTGCCCCAGCCAGGATTCGAACCTCGGTCCATCAGGACTGCAGGCCGCCTCTCTACCGATTCAGCCCCATCTCAAGTTCATGTCTCTCATGTGCCTTGCGCTCGGCACGTTCGTGTTCTCGCTCTCTCTCTCGTTGTTCTAGCTCGTATTCACGTTCTCTCTCTCGTTGTTCTCACTCGTGTTGACGTTCTCTCTCTCGTTGTTCTAACTCGAGTTTGCATTGTTTTTGCTCATATTCCCGTTGTTTTTGCTCGTGTTGACGTTCTCACTCGTGTTCCTCGCGCTGTTCTCGCTCATGTTCGCGTTGTTCTCGCTCATGTTCGCGTTGTTCTCGCTCATATTCACGTTGAATTCTATGCTCTTCACGAGCATCATTCTCACGTTGCTGCTCATAACTAAACCGAGAGAGTACATACTCTCTGACTTTTTCGGGGTCGCTAAGCCCCATATCTTTAGCTTCCTGTACATAGATATTAGTAGTCATGATGCTAACTCAGTCTGAGTGAACTAAAGACTAAGTACTGACTGCTATTTTGCAGAGAAATGCCAATAATCAAGAGTAAAGAATATAGGCACAGGTTAGTGGTGACCAGTTTTATCTAGTTAAACTGGTAAAGAAAGATAATTTAAAAAAACAACTGACTGTGAAAACTATTACATAAAATTAATAGAAATGAATCAATAATCACATGTAAAATAGTGCCTATAGACTTTAATGATAAATACCTAAGTATGAGTGAGTGAGTATTATCTCATTAATAACTTTAGGGCTAGGAGTTAATATCCTGGAATGAGGTCCCCAGATGTCACGGGGTTATGTGAATTTAAAAATTAAATAAATGTTATATGTTTTGCTTGAAAATAGAGACAAGGAATTGACTTGTGAAATCAAGCAGTGAGTTTTACCTTATGCCGGCTTACTTCGCCTGTTCTCTAAGGATGAGAATTTATAAACTTTCTCAACATTGCCTCCGAGAAAGTGACTCCACCCCTGACAATCAATAACTAATAATAACAGTAATAAACAGGTTCTTGCCAGTGCATTATCTCCTGGCTGGCACAATGGATTTAAGCTTAATACAAAAGGAATGGCCTAAGTACCAGTTATGAATAATGTAAAGCGTTTGTGCGAACTAGGAGCGGCAACTAAAATAAGCTTAATGTGGAGAAATAAAACACGATTTTAATTACATCAAGCTCAAAGAAAGGAAGTATAAATTTATTGATTACACTGAATTAATTTAACGTTACATGAGTCTCAAAATGAATTCAAAATAATGAGGGAAGTACACTCACTCGCTCATGCAAAAGCTAAACTTAAACCTAGGATAAACTAAAAGAAATACTGGTCAGTAGAGGGTTCTACGTGGAAAGACTGGGCGCCGATACGTAGGATGGATGCTGCAATACGCTGAACCTCTTCACTGCTTCACCATCTAGGTGGAGATTTCAGGAACTCGCTGTGGCGGCGCTGCTCCACGCTGGGCGAACCTGCTCTCATGATGATCAAAGCCTGACTAAGTTTGAATTATGAAAAAGGGCGAGGGCCAGCCGTGTTTGCTCCAACGGTCAACGGAAAGAAAGTGAGCGATATACACTCACAATAAATCACTCAGCGAAAGCGCTAATGTCGCGCAGAAGGATGATCACTTACAAAACAGTGAAAAATGTTCTGAAAACTGCCCCAACCGAGTGAACGCGAGGATGGTTGAACTGAACGATACACAGTGGGAACTCCACCAGAATTCGTGGTTTTTCCACTGATGAAAAATGTCACAAATTTATAAATATGCTCGCGCGAATTCGTGACACACACACACGGCTAGTGCTATAGTATATTAGATTATAAGAACCTCTTTCAAATGATGTGTGATTAATGGTTGTCATTAACAGAATGTACAATCTAAGTTTGTAATGCACACACACACACACACACACACACACACACACACACACACACACAGTGGTCTCAGATGGCTTGACCTTAAACAGGAAGAATTTATATTGTCACAGTTTTGAAAGAAACGAGAACTGATTATTTACTGTATAAAACTAATTCTAGTTATTAGCTGTGCATCTTCCAGCAGTTTTGTTTTATTCCAGTACCATTAATTAATTAAAATATAGTTCTAAATAAAAAATACTTTCTCATTATTTTAAGAAAAAAGATACTGATTGACACTCTATGGTAACGTCGGGGGTGAGAAGTTACCATCATGGACAACCTCTCCAACGTAAGTACAAACTGGGATGCACATTACATTATTGAAAGTTATAGCCAGTTAGTGGACTTGCAGCATCCAACCTCTTTCTGATTTAAATTTTGTTGTATGCGCATACTGCTCTCTAGTATTGTGCTTTCCAACCCATAGTTCATGAAGAATGATTCGTTTTTGACCGAAAATAAGAAAGAATACATAGGCTATACTAGAATCTTTTAATAATGTGACGTTCCTTAGTCTGTATACTGATGTTAAAGCTTTAGGCAATCTTAGACTCTCTATATACACTGTATAGAGATCTGTCTAGCACAGGCTTCTTCACCTCTTCCGTACGATGACAATTTCCTTTCTCCCTTCAGATGACTTTATGCTTCCTCATAATGCATATTTATTTGGAGGGATTAGACACAGACTCCATTGACCTCTTCAGTATGACATATCCCCCATAACCTGACTAAAAGCGTCCGATGGTGGTAAGAAATTGTAGAAGACCATACGTTACTGAAAGTGGTTAAATACAGCTACCAGAACACTTAAATTAATTTGAGGACAGCCCTGCTTTACAACCGGAAAACCCCTATATTGATATAACACTGGAAGAATATTTGCAATTGACAAAAGGAGTTAGAAAGGAAGAAAATAAAGTAGTGGCGGGAATGCGTGGGAACGATATGTTGTCACTATTCCGACAGTCTCCTTTTTTTGCAGAGAACTCAGTCAACAATATAAAGCATATTCCTATTAGGTTTTCACAATGCAGACATTGCTATCACATTACACAGCAACATCAGGGTACCAAACTGTCATGCTAGGAAACCACTGTAAATATCTGACACACTTAAGTATATGTATTCCATCATTTGGCAATGGGCCTCGGTAGGATATATATATATATATATATATATATATATATATATATATATATATATATATATACACACACACACAGGTGCTCGTGGGCCTTTTGGGCTCCTCGCACTTGCTCCTGTGGAGGGCTCTTGTGCTGCTATAATATATTTTAGTGATAGCTATGGCCAAGAAATTCAATGGAGATCTTATGCCGGGCTTCGGGAGCAGCGTTTTTTGGTCAAAATGTGCTCGCTCATTAAATATAGTAAAAGTTTTTCAATCGTGATGGGGCCAAGTTTTTTCACATCAATGAATTTTTTGCAATTTTTGTGCCAATTCTGGTGCGATTTGAATGTGTAGTTTCGGCTGCCCAAAATACACACACACACACACACACATGGCTAGTGCTATAATATATTAGAGAGAGAGAGAGAGAGAGAGAGAGAGAGAGAGAGAGAGAGAGAGAGAGAGAGAGAGAGAGAGCCCCTGTGGTACAGTGGTAGAGTGTGCGTTTCGTACACGAATGAACTAGGTTTCGCGCCCCTCCAGGGTAATATACTTTGGGAGTGTTCACCCGGCCACGTACTGCACTGGCTGTCACAAGGGGTGCTGTGGTTGAACCAGTGTCACTTACTATAAAGTATGCTTGCACCCAGTTGGTTGCACGGGCCAATTACACTTGGTTCACAGACTACACACACATCCAAAGCCACTCCAACACTACAATTACACTTACAAGCACTTCTCACCCTACATACAATCTCTACCAGACAGCCTAAGCCACTTAGTAGAGATCCATTGGCTGTATCGTCCCGACTTCGGTCGAGATAGGCCGGTCCTGCAGTGGATACTCAAACGGCTGATGATGATGATGATGATATATATATATATATATATATATATATATATATATATATATGTATGTATATATATATATATATATATATATATATATATATATATATGTATGTATATATAAAACAACAGACTAAAAATACAAACAAGAACCTTGAACCAGGATTGACCAACAGGTGACGACTAAGGACCGAACAAAGGACATGGTACAGATTGCGACATGGAATGTAAGGGGTGCGAATGATGAGGTGAAAGAGATTGTCGAGGTGCTTCAGGATGCAAAAGTGGACAAATGTGGAATAACTGAGACTAAATCAAAGAGGTGAGAGCGTGAGAGAGTGGGAGATCGGATGGAGTATATTTGCGGGAGTTGGTGAGCTTGAGAGGGCAAGAGAATTAGTATGTATTGTTGTGTGCAAGCGATAGAAGGAGAATATAAGAGAGTATCGATCAGTTGGTTAAAAAATTGTGTGGGTAGGATTGAAGGTAGGACTACAAATGTGGGTGATTGTGTTTGTGTATGCACCAATGCAACATCATGCAAGTAGGGTGAACGAAGAGTTCTGGGCAAATGTGGAAGAATGCATGGAAAAGTTTCAAAGGAATGAGAGAGTGTTTTTGATTGGAGATATGAATGGAAAAGTAGGGAATGAGAAGGTGGATGGAGTAGTTGGTGAGTGGGGTTTGCCTGCAGAAGAGGATGAGAACGGCAGTGCTCTAATGGACATTTGTGCTGGGAGGGGTTTGTGATAGCCAGTACCTTCTTTAGGTACAAAATGATCCACAAGTATACATGGCTTACGATGAGAAAGGTGGGTGGTGAACTGAGTGACCGGAAGGTAGTGTTTGATTATATGCATGTGTGTGGATGGCAGAATCAGGTGTGTACTGGATGCAAGAGCATGCAGATGTTGGGGGAGCGGACTTTCTGGCCACCATTTGATCATGGTGAAACTCAAGGATCAATGCAATGGAGGTATAGAAGGAGGGAAGGACAGGGAAAAGTAGTCCATACATGAAGAGTAGTGTTGCAAGAGGAAGGAAAAAAAGACAGAATATGAGAGAGAAGTGGAGGTGCGATTGGATAAATATGATTTGGAGGAGATGGGGGAGATGGAATGTGTGGTAAGACATTTACAGAGTAAAGCTGTGCAGCATGTGAGGTACTGTGTGGGGTTAAGAGAAGACGAAAGGGGGTGCATAGAACAGCATGGTGGAATGAAAAGGTGGGACAAGCTGTGACACAAAAGAGGAAAGCATATAATGAGTGGATGGGACGTTAGGGATTGGGAGCAGTTGAGAAAGAAGAGAGTGTCATATTTAGAAAGGAAGAGAGAAGTGAAAAAAATTAGTAAGACAGAGTAAGAAGAAAGTGGATGCAGAATTTGAAAAAAATTTCAGTGCAAAGTGGAGGGAATGTAAGAAAATGTTCCGAAAAGAGGCAAAGAGGGTTAGAAAGGGTTTTAAAGTAGTTAATTAGGGAGTGGAAAAGAAAAATGGTATATTGCAAGTGGAGAAGGGAGAAATAATGAGCAAATGGAGAGAACATTTTAAGTAATTGTTCAACATAAAGAATGAAAATAATGCGAGTATAAATGGCTGGGGAATGGCTGGGAGAAGGAGGATGGTGAGAAGAGAGGAGGAAATCAGTAGGATGGAAGTAGTGGAAGCAATGAAGAAAGTCTAAATGGGAAAAGCCCAAAAGAATTGTTGAAGTGTATGGTGAAATACTGAAGCATGGGGGAGAGATAGTAGTAGAATGGATATGGAAGATGTGCAGATTGGCCTTTGAGGAAAGTGGAGTCCCGGAGGATTGGAAGTCAAGTATAATTATTCCACCGGGCAGAGGAAAAGGGGAAAAAGATGTGTGTGGTAATCAAAGGTTCACTTGTCTTTTTAATGTAATAGGAAATGTATATGGTAGGATACTTACTGACAGAGTTAGGGAAATAACAAAGGAATTAGTTGAAGAACAGGGAGGTTTTAGGAAGGCAAGAGATTGTGTACATCAGATATCCATCCTTAGTTCTTTAGTGGAAAAATTTCTATAGTAAGGAGAGAACTTGTATGCGGCCTTCATGGTCTTGGAGAAACCCAATGACAAGGTGGATAGACAAGGAATGTGGAAAATATTATGAATGTAAGGAGTACATGGGAAGTTGCTGAATTCCATGAAGAGTATGTATGAGGGTGCTAAGGGTACAGTGTGTGTGAATAGTGAACTGAGTGAATTTTTCTATCTGAATGTTAGATTGAAGCAGGGATGTGTCATGTGTCATGTCACCATGGTTATTCAACCTGTACATGGATGGGATTATAAAAGAGATACAGGGTAGGACAGTGGATATTGGAGCAGCCCTAATGACAGAGTGCCGGCAGCATTTGGAAACTCCCTGTACTGTTGTTTGCAGATGATACTGCATTGTTAAGTGAGGGCGAAGGAGAACTACAAGGCTTAGTGAATGAATCTGGGAGAGCGTTTAAGAAACAGAATCTAAAGATGAATGTAAGAAAAAGTAAAGTTATGGGTTTCGAGAGAAATGAAGTCACTGGATGTAGAGTGATGTTGGATGATGGGGGCATCTGTAGACTCAACATGGAAACTGCGCAGTGCACAGTGTGGATGTCCAGGGATGGTACGGCAATCTTGCCTGGAGCTTTTAAAGTGGGCAGCATTCAATCAGGCCCCGGCTACGTTCACTTTACTGAGGCAAGGAACTTTCCCATGTGGGACAAGCTCACAAATTACCTCCTGAAGCAGTGATCCCTGGTACATTTAAAAATTCCCGAAGGTGGTCACTTAATTAACATGAACATTCAGTGTCAAAAGTAGGAGTAGTGACCGTTAACTCAGGGCTATCTGTGAATATCCTAGTCAGTGCTTATTCTATATGTACGTTTCTGCCCGGAATCGTGCTAAGTCTGTTCTTCGCTCTGCTAAAAATAATTTCATCCATACTAAATGCTCTCAACTCTCCAACTCGAATTCTTCCCGCTCCTTCTGGCACCTTGCCAAAAATCTTTCTAACAACTTTACCTCATCATCCTCCCTCCTCTTTTCTACTCTGATGGTTCTGTAGCTATTTCTTCTACTGATAAAGAAGATCTCTTCACACAGACTTTCTCCTCCAATTCCACCTTAGACGATTCCGGTGCTGTTCCTCCATCACTTCCCCCACTGACTTCGTCATGGCTGACATTAAAATTTCTTCAGTTGATGTATTTTCTGCCATCACTGGCCTCAGTACTAACAAGGCATATGGGCCTGATGGGGTCCCTCCTGTTGTTCTCAAGAACTGTGCTTCTGTGCTTACACCCTGCCTAGGCAAACTCTTTCGCCTTTGTCTGTCAACTTGTACCTTTCCTTCTTGCTGGAAGTTTGCTCTCATTCAGCCAGTCCTAAAGAAGGGTGACCACTCCCAACCCTCCAACTATCGTCCAATTGCTTTAACGTCCTGTATTTCAAAAATTTTCGGGTCAATTCTCAATAGAAAAATTTTAAGGCATCTTTCCTATCACAACCTTCTTTCCGATCGTCAATACGGGTTCCGTCAGGGACGCTCCACTGGCGATCTCACCTACCTTTCAGACTCCTGGTCATCCTCCTTTCGGGACTTTGGCGAAAGCTTTGCCATTGCACTTGACATCTCAAAGGCTTTCGATCGAGTCTGGCATAAATCTTTAATTTCCAAACTGCCCTCCTACGGTTTCTATCCTTCTATCTGTGCCTTCATCGCTAGCTTCCTTTCTGGTCGTTCTATAGCCGCTGTTGTAGACGGCCATCGTTCTTCTCGTAGATCTATCAACAGTGGTGTTCCTCAGGGCTCTGTCCTATCACCAACTCTCTTCCTTTTATTCATCAATGATCTTCTAAGCTGTACATCTAACCCTATCCACTCATACGCTGATGACTCCACACTGCACCTTTCCATTCGGTTCCCGCAACGCCCATCTCAACAGTTACTTCAACAAACAAGGGATGAGGCTATGGCACACCTAATATCTGACTTGGCTCATATCTCTGACTGGGGTAAAAATAATATAGTTGTTTTTAATGCATCTAAGACTCAGTTCTTACACCAATCAACCCGACAAAATCTTCCACAGGTATACCCACTAATGTTTAATAATATTCAGCTTAATCCTGCATCATCCTTGAACATGCTTGGGGTTTCATTTACTCGGGACTTATCTTGGAAAGATCATATTACATCTCTTGTAAAATCTGCTTCCAAGAGATTGAGTGTGCTAAGCCGACTCCGCTCTTTCTTTACCCCTGCACAATTGTTGACTCTATACAGGGGTTTTATCCGCCCCTGTGTGGAGTACAACTCTCATGTGTGGGGAGGCTCCCTACATACAGCTCTTCTCAATAGGGTGGAGTCAAAGGCTTTTCGTCTCATTAACTCTCCTCCTCTTACTGACTCCCTTCAACCTCTGTCTCTTCGCCGCACTGTTGCATCTTTATCTCTTTTCTATCGCTACTTTAAAAATCACTGCTCCTCTGAACTGTCTGCTTGCATTCCTCCACCTCTACGACGGGCGCGTAGCAACCGTCTGGCAGCAAACTCTCATCCCTTTTCTGTCCAACTCTCTAATGCAAGAATTAACCGTTACTCCCAGTCTTTCATTTATGCAACAGGTCAGCTCTGGAACTGTCTCCCTCTGTCTGTATTTCCTGCTGCCTATGATCTCCAGTCTTTCAAACGCAGTGTGTCCAGGCATCTCAAAATGATCGGATCTTGAATTTGGCTCTCTATTGTATTTTGTTTTTCTCTTGGAGGGAACTGTTACTGCGGGCTCGTGGCCTTTGGTTCCTTCTTCCTCGCATAAAAAAAAAATAATAAATTGACCCAGGCTCTGAATATGTACACACACACACATATACTATATATATATATATATCATCTCATCTCTCATCAGCCGTTTGAGTGTCCATTGCAGGACCGGCCTATCCCTACCGAAGTGGTGACGATACAGCCAATGTATCTCTACCAAGTGGCTTAGGCTGTCTGGTAAAGATTGTATGTAGGGTGAGAAGTGTTTGTAAGTGTTATTGTAGTGTTGTAGTGGCTTTGGATGTGTGTGTAGTCTGTGAACCAAGTGTAATCGGCCCGCAAAAGTCGACTGAGTGCAAACATACTTTATAGTATGCGACACTGGTTCAACCACAGCACCCCTGATGTCCGCCAAGCGGAACGTGGCCAGAAGAACGCTCCCAAAGTTTATTATCCAGGCGGGGCGCGAATATATATATATATATATATATATATATATATATATATATATATATATCATTTCCTGTGGCACCCCACGGGATGCATAGGGCCTCGATGAACTCTCTCCACCAATATTTGTCTCTTGCCATCTCCTTCAGGTCCCACCAACACTTCTCTCCTGCTTCTCTTTTCATTGTCCTCAACCAGGTTTCCCTCGGCCTACCTCTTCCTCTTCTTCCTCTAGCAGTCCACTCTGGCACATCCTGTATTAAACTGCCTTCTTTTCTGTATATGTCCCCCAGCCACTTCCAGCAAGACAGTCTCACATATTCATTAACTGGTTCCACTTTCGTAATATCCCTTACTCTTTCATTTGTAACTCTGTCTTGCCACTTTACCCCAAGAATCCTTCTCAGTATTTTATTCTCAGATCCTAATACTTTCTGATCTGTTGCAATTGTACTGTACCATGACTCATGCCCATAAATTAAAATTGGTCTAACCATGGACTTGTAAATTTTCACTTTAGTATGTACCGAAAGCATATTATTATTCCAAATAGATTTCAACATTCCAACAGTTCGCCAAGCCTGTCTAATCCTCTCCTCAATTTTTCATTCATTCATTGCCAGACGCCATGTATCCCAATCGGGGTGGCTAAGGGCTTAGAGTTAATTGTTTTACAGGGAGGGGCACTAATCCTCCACCAACCCCACTTGACACGTAGGAAGAACGAGCCAACAGCATCTGGTGTTCCCAGGCGGTCACCCATCCAAGTACTAACCAGACCCAACGTTGCTTCATTGTTTAATAATCCATTAGTTGATACGATCGTTCCCAGATATTTAAAGTTTTCTGCATTCTTCACCACATTATTCCCAATTACACAATCGATTTGGTTCTCCACGTTCCTATTAATAATTTCAGTCTTTCCACAATTTATTACCAATCCTACTTTTTCTCTTCCTCCACCAGACAATCAAGCACCCTCTGCATCTCGTAAATACTTCCACAAATCAGTACAATACCATCAGCATAGTCCAAATCCAACAGCTTCTTATTTTCTTTCCTGTTTATTCCTGCACCTGTTCTCCTTACAATCTTTCTCATAACATAATCCATAACCAAAACAAACAGCAGTGGCGAATGAACTCCTTGAATCACTCCTGACCTAACTTCAAATGGATCACTCAAAGAACCACCCACCATTACCTTACAAAAAGTACCTTCATGCAGGATTCTAATAATATTTACAAACTTTTCTGGTATACCATAGAATCTCATAATTTTCAACATAGCTCCCCGTGAAACACTACCAAACGCCTTTTCAAAATCCACAAAACACATACTAAGTGGCATTTTCATCTCATTAGCTTGTTGCATTAAATGCCTTACAATAAAAATCTGATCATTACAACCTCGACTCTTTCTAAATCCCGCTTGTTCTTCTGTTACCATTTCTATCTCGTACAGGTATTTCCTTCCGTCTCTTTTCAGTCCCAGTTAACTCCTTTATGACCTGATACGCTGCTCTTGTGCTCTGACCGTCATTTTTACTTAATTTAATTTCTCTCTCTGTATCCTTTTCATCATATAGCCTCCTCTTATCACGCCTGAAGAGTCTTTTTACTTCAGAATGTAAACTCCAGTACTTTGCCCTAAGTACTTCAACTACCTGGCCATCAACATGTTCTTCTTCACTTCTTAACTTCGCCTCTTTCCTTTTCTGAATTGCATTCCATGTTTCATCTGACATCCACTTTTTCCTTCTCGCTTTTCCTTTTTTCTTAATAGTAACCTTAGCACTCTCATGCAAAACCTCTTTTACCTCTCTCCAAATTTGATTAATATCATTGTCTTCAGATTCCATCAAAGTCTGCGGGACTAGAAATCAGTTCCTACATTCCCACCGAAACTTTTCCTTCGTGTTCTCATCACTTCTTAGCCCATCAAAATCATAATTACCACCTCCTGTATAATTACCATTAACGTTTCTCTTAAGTTTTATTTTAATCTTTGACACAAGTTGATGATCACTAGCTATATCTGTCCCCCTCCTTACGCAAACATCTTGCAAATATCTCCTATGCCTTCTGCTAATTGCAATGTGGTCAATCTGGTTACAATATTTACCACATGATGAAATCCAAGTAGTCTTATGTATTTTTCTATGCTCAAAGATAGTTCCACCATTTATAAGGTCATTTGCCAAACAAAAGCTTCCAAATCGCAACCCATTTTCGTTTCTTATACCAACACCCTCCTTACCCATACAATCTTCAAAGCCATGCCTACTACTGCCAACAATCGCATTAAAATCACCAATGCAAACTAATACATCATGTCTTGCCACTCTATTCACTACATCCTGCAGCTTCTCATAAAAGTCATCCTTCATTTCATCAGCAGCCTCATTTGTCGGGGCGTATCCTACAACCATACTGATATTACCATGGTCAGATTTTAAACGAGCATAAAGCAAGCGCTCATTAATTGGTTCAGACTCACATACTGCCTTACAAGCATCACTACTCAGCAGTAAGCCTACTCCTTGGTAATGATTTCCATCACTCCCACCAGAAACCAACATAGTAATACCATCTTCCAAATTCATTTTATTAACTCCAACCAATCTCGTTTCTGTAAGAGCACAAATATCCATCTTGTGTTCCTTGAACACTGAAATAAGTTTTTCCATTTTATCGGCCTGATTGAGAGTTCGAACATTCCAGTTTCCTATTCTTAAGGTTCTTTTTGGATGTATAAACTTATTGTTACACCGTGGGATTCTTAGCACCCCCTGCCCACTTTAGGGCTGCACGGAACTGAGGGCCATTGCTTCGTAACCAGAGTTCATCAAAATTTCTTAGGCAGAAAAATATTTTACCCTGGAGCCAATGCCAGTGACTCGCAGGAACCAGACAGTGGAGAGAGGAAATTAACTAAATGAAAGTAAAATGCAGAGGGTCTGGACAGACAAAGTACAAGGGAAAGAAAGAGAGCAAAAAGAATGTAGATAAAAGTGTCCCTTTTAGTCGCCTCTTACGACAAGCTGGGAATACTGGGGAAGTATTCTATCCCCCCTTCCCCAGGGGGGGAAGGGATAAACATATTGAGCTGGAGTTAGATGACAGATACTTATCCAAGCGACCTTTAAAGTTTAGGACTGTATTACAATTTACTACATTGGAGGGCAATTTGTTCCATATATTTACAACTCTATTAAAGAAGAAATGCTTAGCTTCATGCAGCTGGAATCATTTGCCAATTATGTTATCCTCATTGCCTCTAGTATGATTCGAGTGATCAGCTGTGAAGTATTTATCGACAGCCATATTATCATGTCCTTTGAATATTTTGAATACTCGAATTAAATCTCCTTCTAACATCCATTTAGTTATGATAATGAGATTCAGGCCTTCTAAACGTTCCTTTTATGTTTTTTGTTTTTTCTTCAGTGTAGGAATCATCTTTGTCATCCTTCACTCTTTTAAGTTTCTCCATATCCTCTTTATAATACAGTGACCAAAATCAGGTGCGGTACTGTACATACAGTAGTGTATAGGTAGGGTGGTTTTTGGTTTTAATTTTTTTTTTTTCATTTTTTTTTTTTTGGCATGGTTTTCTTGGTGCAAAAAATATTTTCGATATTCCTATTTGTGTTTTGATATCTAAATATGCCTGAATGACCGGAAACCACTGCCAAAGTAAGCAGTGGTACTGTACAAATAAGTTAGGTATAGGGTGAAAGCTTTGTATAGGTAAGGTCAGGGTATAGTAGGGGAATATTGTTCTTTATCCCGACATTGCCACTACCTGGATATCTCTTTGGCTCTATAACGTCGGATAATTGAGGAATTATTGTATATATATATATATATATATATATATATATATATATATATATAAAGTATATATATATATATATATATATATATATATATATATATATATATATATACAGTATATATATGATAATGATTTGATGATGACAACGATGACGGACGACGATAATGACAATTATTATTATTTCTGTTATCATTATTTTCATTATTGTTATCATCATCATTATTATTATAATTATTATTGTGATTATTATCACTATTATTATTATTATCATTATTAATATTATTATTATGGGCACACACCACCCACTCACTCAGTGTAGTGCTGCTTTGGGTGTCTGCCCTTTCTTCTTTTCCTTCCTTCCTCTTCTTTCTTTCGTGTTCCCCCTGCCTATGGGTGACTTTATACTCCCTCTTGTCTTTCTTTCCTTCATTCTCTCGTCTTCCTTCTGCCTAGCGGTGACTCTACACTGAGTGACAAGCCGAATGGTCTCCTGTACAGAAAGCATTTACTACGCTGGGTGGTAACCATATAACCAAATTAATGACCCTGGAGGTTTAGTGGGTAATTAAGGTGATCCAGTCGGACTGAGCCTGTGCAGGTTTATATCCAAGGGGTGGTTGGGCTTTTTTCTCACGTTATGCCACTCGGAGATGAGTGAGGCTGGTCATCTTAAATGTCAGGACTAACTTGCTTAGCCCCGGGCTCCTACGCTTCTCATGGAGCGACACGCTTGGATGGTGGATTATAATAATTATTGTTATTATTACTATTATTGTTATTGTTATTATTATCATCATCATCATCATCATCATCATCATCATCATCATCATCATCATCATCATCATCATCATCATCATCATCATCATCATCATTATGGCAATTTTTTGGCGTGTATATATACTATTAAGTATTACGTAGTGATGACATAGTACTTTATAGGAATATGATTCTTCACAAGGCTTAGTATCTAATTGGGTAAATGTCTACACAATGACTGCCTGTAAGCTGTTACAATGCTTATTATATCAGCAGTTATGGAAACTGAGATAGTCGAGTACTAAGTTTATCTATCATGATGAAAACCAGACAGATTCATTTAAAAAAAATCCTTGACATGCCTATGTTTATGTTCACTGAAAGTTCATTGCATCTAGGCTACGTTGAGCACCTGTGTGTGTGTGTGTGTGTGTGTGTGTGTGTGACTGGGGGCTTGAGTTTGAGGAGGGCTGAAAGCAGGCCATTACAATTCCATTCACTCTCTTAGCCTCAAAGATCATTGACCTACATGTTCTATTTCATTACGTTCCATAAACGCATCTCACAATTGCTTAATTCGGTGTCTGTTATCATTCACAACCCGTCTCGTTAAATCCTTTCACTAATTCTTCCCTAACCCCCACCCCACACCCTTATACTCATTTTAATCTCTTCACCCCTGATCTGCATATCTTCCTCCGCACATCCTATCATCCAGTCTCTCTTTTTCGGCTACACTCTGATCAGCTCTGTTTATTATCCTTTATGTCTGATGATGTACTTTCAGTTTTACTTTGGTTCCATCAGATGACTATATCAGATTAAGAGATGCTTTACGAACTGGAGGAGGTTCGAGGCAGTCTTCTTTAAAATTATCAGTACGAAAGGTCGCTAATTAAGTAAAAGCGCCGAAGGCAACATGAATATGTAAAATAATGATAATAATAATCGAACTGAGATATTTGAAGTGAGTATATTTTGTTCCCCACTCTGATAAGCCATTTCAATCATCGTAGTATCTCAACATTCATATCCGACATTTCCATTTATAATCTTTTCATGTGTTAGTACCACCATTACCTTCCATTTAACAATCTCTGTCCAAATTGTCACTTGTCTCTCCTTACACAGGCTCTTGAATATCCTCAGTACTTTCATACCATCTTCTTTCTTTCAGCTAGATAACGTAGGCTCCTTATTTATTTTTTTCCTTCCTGCGACCAGATAATTTTAGTCAACACAGGGGTAGCCTTTTGAATGGTACTTATTAAGAGTTGTTGCGTCTAATCCGAACACCACAGTTGACACCATCCTTCGATTAGTTATATGTCTGCTTAAGCAAATATGGGTCTTCCACTGCACACAGGTCTCAGTGTCCTCATCCTGTTCAATCCGGGGGCTTTATTTTTAGTCTCTTGATAACATCGGAGGATTTAATTCATTTTAAGACAGAAATCAGTAAAGATGTTAATGAAGGTAATATCTAACTGCGCCAGATCGAAAAATGTTCATGAAGGCTATATCTAATCTCGCTATTTCGAACTAAATATGAGATGAAAAGCAACTGAGATATAGAAAGGATAAACATTTAAAAGTTAGTTGTTTAAAAGAGAATAGTTTTGTTTTTTACATCATCGTAAGGCTCGCTTCAGAGCCCGATTTCCACTTGCTTCCAATTCTTCCTTTCAGAATTACATCATTCCACTTCTTCAAGTCCTTCTAAAAAATATCCTTACACCCTGAAATCGGTGACGCATTCTTCAGTATTTTTATTGACCTACAGACAATTTTCTTCACTTCAGGAAAAGCATAGAACTAATGGGGTTGGATATTGCTTTCTTAACCTCCCATAATCAGTAATCTCTTCCAGTATGAAAACATTTTTTTTTTTTTTAAGAGTTGGGAGGAATAAAAAAAGAAACGCTGTCGTATACTGATAAAGAATCACATCAGGGCTCAAGCTCCATGTGCTTTCATGATCATTTCTCCATAATCTACTTCCCTCCACTTCTGGTCTTATTTATGCTTACTGGAATCATATGTGTTAACGTCTTGCATCACTTATTCATGTGCTATTTTTTTCTCATTCATTCATTCATATACTACTTATCTCATTATTTTCCTCAGACTCAGCAGTAGAAAATATAATCATCTGTCTTTAGCTGGAATATTGCAGAGATCTATTACAGTTGTCCCCACCATAGATGGCTTGGTTCTAGCGTTAAAATTCAGCTTTATGTGTCCAATTCTCAGATGAACAAGATCGTCAGGCGTTGGTTGGAAAGGAATACTGAAGCTTCCTCGAGCATAGGAGAGTTGGTCCCTTCTCTCGCATACCCTTTCAGACTCATACTACAAACGTTAAATTCTTTCTTTCTAGGCTGCAACTGGGTTTAGCCTCTTGCTAACAATAAGCGATTTCACCATCATACCTTGCTTTCCCCAGCAGTGCACTAATTATCCTTCTTCCCATCATCTGCCTTTGACTCCACTCAGTTGCTAACATTGTACAGGGGCCTTATTTGATAGCACAGAGTGTAGAACATACAGTATGGAGTACTGTATAGCTGTTATGTACGCGAGACCCACCACATACAACAATAACAGGTGGAGCCAAAGACTTTCAATTTCATCATCTCCCCTCTTCTTTCTAACTCTCTTCATCCTCGCTCTCTTCGTAACAGTGTTGCATTTCTCTCTTTCTCTCTCTCTCTCTCTCTCTCTCTCTCTCTCTCTCTCTGACTGTAGGCAATGTTCATAAGTTTCTGCTTGAATTCTCACACTATCGCGGAGAACAAGCAGCATCCCCATTTATTTTTTTATATGTTCATCTCCGGCAAAAGGAGTAACAACCCGTTCCTTTCTGACTAGCAGTCTTACTACGTGCCATGGACCTTCACGTTACCCACCCTTCATACTGAATTCATTCTAGGGATCATTTATTATATGAGGTACTCCGATGGCCTGTCAGTGCATCTGGTGGAGGTTCAATAAAATCTGTCTTAACTAAACTTGATTCATCAAGCTGCCCCAGGCTGGGATCGAACTCACGTCATTTCAGTCAATTTATAACCTCTCTAACCACTCTCGACCATTTCTCCTCCAGTCTCCAGTGCAAGAATCAACAGATAAACTCAGCCCATCACACACACACACACACACACACACACACACATATATATATATATATATATATATATATATATAGATAGATAGATAGATAGATAGATATATACACTCGTACTCTATCTCTCTATCTATCTATCTATCTATCTATCTATATATATATATATATATATATATATATATATATATATATATATATATATATATATATACTGTATATATATGCAGTACAGTATATATAAGATAAGATGACCAGTCGGGTGTTGTCATCCAATATTACTGTATGTTACCCCTGTCCACTTACAGCCAGCGACACAAATTCACCTAATATTTCACCTATTTTCCATTTTTTAAATCTTGTAGGTAATAATCTTAATCTGAGAGTGCCATGCTACTCTTCTTTCCCCACATATAATGTGATGCATCAAGGAAAAAAGTGACATACCTTAAAAACTGTGAAGTTGCCACTGTGAAACAGAACTCTTGCCCATGACTTTTAATATCTGATAAGTTTTTCCAAAATACTATCTTACTATTCTACAAGCTGCAAGCACATCCAAATCTATCATTCTATTATACTTCATCTCTTGCAAAAGCCTTCTCTACCTCCATTCTGTGCACCCGTCAATTCCTGTTTTTTTTTTTTTTTTTTCTCGCATGACCCCACTCAACCTTGGTGTCTGTTGCATGCATAGCTTTTCTGTATTCTTGTAACAACATTTCACCTTTCTGGAGTATGGTGATTCTCCTGTATTGACTCTCCTCTCAGTGTACACGGGGAAAAAATGCAGTTCATTCCTCTGTATGAGACTGTCAGGTGTCTGGTGACAGGTAAGAATAGCAGTGATGTGGCATAGGCATCAAATTTATCTAAAATTACTGCTGCAGGCCAAATCAACGGTAATAAGATTTTTAAAAGCCAGACCACATAGGCATACATTCGAATGCATCTGCTCGACAGTTACACATTATGCCCTGTCCACGTTAACTTGGTTAGAAATTGACAATGTCTCCATACCAAATGCTAAAACTAGGGGGTATCAATAAAATATGATCATAGTCACGTTAAGGTGCTATGACAATGATCCCGGTATAAAGCCTTAATATTAAGTCGTCGTTTGATTTACGAAAAATAAGCTGCAAACTGACAAAAATTACCTCCAAGATCAGGGCGGACGAAATATAATGCCTACACACTATGAACAACAAACCTTGGTATTTCTTGAAGTGTGTCCAGTGTTTCTCCGTTGCACAACACACGTCACTGCAACGCCCTTCATCCATCTCACTCACCACCAAGGGCACCGCTCCAGTATGAAGTAATCTCAGCATGACCAGTTCATTATAAGCCCTAGACTGTTAAATACACAAGGATCATTAAGGAAGACATTCAATTTTAGCAAAATCCCTCCGTTCTTTTTCGATGTTACCCTCGCAAACCGGTTATCATCCACATTCACAAGCACAGTGCCGGGTGAGCAGTGACAAGGCGGAAACAAACTAAGTCAATCAGTCTGTTCGTCTCAAGGATCTTCCAGTTACTTTTTTTTTTTTTTTCTTGAGTTACGAAAAGCCACCGTTGAAGTCAGAGTCTAGACTCCTTTATTGCAACTCATGCTAGGGTTTCAACCTGACGGCACTATGTCATTCTCACAACTCAATATTAAATCTTGGCGAAAGAAGTTCGATGAACCTTAGTTATGAGACTGGGATGAGTCCTCTCGTTTACTGGTCAAATCGACCCGCCAGTCTGAATACACTTGATCATTAACTACAATAAAGGGAGTTACATATCTTCATAAAGTTAAAGTAGACCCGTTAAACATCCTAAACGCTTCACCCTCGCGGCGGCCGAGTGGCGACTGAGCAGCGCCTTTGGCAGAAACATTCTAATCATGCGAGTAACGAGAAACTTGCGCAAGATCCCGCCCCCTGTCCTGCCGGGGCGGAGCTACCGGCATTCACCAACAGGGGAGCAGACGATCCACGTGGTCCCTCTGTGTGCAAACAAGCCATCTATTTATCTACTGGGTGGTGTGGCGGTAGCGCAGTGTGAAGCCACTGCCCAGACTCGATTCATGAGCCAGCCATGAGACCTGTAGGCACGGCCTCGTTTTCTCCTGCCTTACCTATCATACAACGAAAAAAGGGACCATGGCTGGGTAATCGAAAGGAGATCCAAGTTCATTTCTTCCAGCGGATCTCATGAGTATGGACGGTGGTCGCAAAGTCCATTCAGTCATCTCGTTGGCTAAAATACTTAAATATCTCTTCCATTTCGATTTTTCTTTACCGTATCTATCTATCTATCTATCTATCATCTATCTGTCTATCTATCATCCATCTATCTATCTATCTATCATCTATCTGTCTATCTATCATCCATCTATATATCTATCTATCATCGATATATAGATAGATAGATAGATAGATAGATAGTGTTCACGTCTACGTTTTCTTGCATGCTGCTTATATATTTTCAGTTGCGACTGCCAGACAAGATAGTATTAACGTGCCATAAGCATAAATACACCAGTAAGAAAGAGCAAGTAGGGTGTCTTCTGAAGTGGCGGTGGTGTAACTGCAGGCACACCTGGCCCGCAACCGAGAAGTTACAGGATCTGTTCCAGGATCGACCATGAAATCTCTGGGCAAGATCTTCCTTACCACAATCTATTCCTATTCTACACTGAACTGATACAAGAAACTGGATTAGTAGAGCAACGATTGGTAATCATAGTCTGGAAGACTTTTTAATAATTACTTTCCCTGTCAGTGACTCAGCTTCAGATATCCTGCGCTGTCGGGAATGGGCTGACAGATCCACCATCACCTAAGAAGTGAAATTCTGTTTTTTGTGGAGATAGTCAAAAAATAAAATCTCCAGAAAATTATCACATACCCGCTTAAGTAATAACGGTCATTATCTCAATAATTCTTCATATTTTACCGCACATAACTGTATATAACGCCTTCATATATAAATATAAATTCAAGGATCAGTCAAAGAGTGCAAATATTATACCACTATTCGAACTGGGTAACAAAGTCATGTCTGTTTCACCAGCGACTGGTAAAAAAATAAAATATTCCCTGCTACACACACACACACACACACACACACACACACACACACACACACACACACACACACTTTCTTGCAGTATATCTGAAAGCTTTCTACAACCGTATGCCACTGACAGCTACAAAATCTTCCAATAGTATTTAATTAGCACTACCTCTGAGTATGGCAAAATATTACCTCTCATGGTGAAACAGTACATATTTTACGAATCCAACACCTGCTGTACATAGTGTGCTACTCTGCAGCATTTTACATTCCCTTATCATACGTTACCATCCTTCCATCATCTTAATCCCCGTCCGCCTCTATGGGTGGTAGGGACCCCCCCTCAAAAAAAAAAAAAAAAAATCAAACGGAGCTCCTAGATGGAGGACCAAACATCCATTCACTCATATTTAGACCTTCGAAATTCTCATCTCTACACACAAAAGAAACTGGCGATAATATAAAGGGACGACGGTCACCATTGTGTATCGGTGTGCAGAGGGGATTATCAGTTCATGTGACGCATAAGAAGCATCTTCAGGCGGGTGTGAGGAGGTACTTCAGGGGTGTATTGGAGGGAAGAGATGAGAGGAGGTCTTCCATATTCAATAAATCCTCGAGTGATGGCGTGATGAAAAATTGTTCCTCGTGTGGTTTTATTACCTTGTGCCTGTGAGTTGCCGGTGTATTGTTGCGGTTTTGCTTACAATTTCCACCTCCTGTTTCATCCCTCGCTGCTGATCATAATACCCAGCCGCGATAGCGAAGCCGGTATTGATTTCAGTTTGTCTGAGTGTCTGTCTGTGCGTGTGTGTCTGTCAGCACGATAACTCTGCAGCCGCTCAAGATATCATCCCAAAATTTTACAGATGTGTAGTAAGAAAAAAAAATCACGAGTTCGAAACTGGTGATGGTAGTTCAAGGTCTGTGTCTGTTAGCACGATAACGTCACAATGGCTTAAGAAATCAACACAAAATTTTGCAGGTGTGTAGTAGGGATGAAAATCTCTTACGAGTTCGAAATTTGTGAAATTAGATCAAAGTCAAGGTCGTCTTCCGAGCCGCACTAGATATGTATCGGCTCGTGGCTGGTGTGATAACCCCCATGGGGGGCCTCTAGTTCCTCGTGTGTTATTTATCATATATTATTATTATTATTATTATTATTATTATTATCATTCTTAGTTTTAGGGGAGAGGTTTTGCTGCTATTAAAAAAAAAAAAAACATATACGTGAATGGCAAATGTTCCAGGGTTGAAGAGGTTAGTAGGCTTAGGTATAACACGTTCAGGTTCATGTCAAAGCTGTAACCACACGTGACATGAAATGCAGAACCATCGACCCATTTTTTTTTTTTTTTTTTTTGGGGGGGGCATACAAAGAGTACTCTAATGCATATTTTGTTAAATCCTCATAGTAACCTCACGCATCTCAATATCACAATTGTAGCCAGTGTATAAGTATGTATGCGACTATTGTTATCCATATTACTTGCAGTGGTAAACAAATAAAAATGCTCTATATTTTTGTACAGGCGTAGTAAAAATGAGCTTAAATATAAGTCTACTAATATACGATTTTTTCTCACCTGTAACTGACACACACACACACACACACACACACACACACACACACACACACACACACACACACACACACACACACGCCTCAGTGCAGTTTTTTGTCTCGTGCATTTACACACTATGAATGACTTCATGAAAGTCTGTGTTTTACTGGTATCTTTGTGCACTGTATGGCAGTAATTTTTTAGTGAATCATTGTAGCTGCTGATACTGGCCGGCAAAATTAAATCCCTAACACTTTGGCTGCGGTGTTTCTTGCTGCTGTATAAAATCATCCGTCGTAAACTGATATAATATACCATATGAAGTTCTGAAATCCCGGAAGAAATGTTACTCGTGGTTGTTTTTCACGGTTTTGGTGTCATAGGCTCTAACGAGTTTTGTGTAATCGGCAGGCTACAAGCGAAATATATTACAAGGAAGGTACAGTACTGTACTTAGAAGATACTGGGATAAATATACTATTAGCTGCACCAGTAGCATAAGTCAGTATTTTCTCTCTCTCTCTCTCTCTCTCTCTCTCTCTCTCTCTCTCTCTCTCTCTCTCTATGTATATTTCTTTCATAATGGATCGATGGCATTCAACCTATTGGAAGTAGGATGACTTGGTCCCCAGCTCATCTGGCCGCGAAATTGGTGGACTTTGACTGAAGCTGCTCTTCTACAGATCAGCATTTGGTTTTCAGGCGTACGGAGGGAGTTGTAGGACGTTGATGCCACCACATGAAGACATTCTCCAGCACCAAATTAAGATGCTTTTTTTTTCACACATCAACTGAAACTGTTCGCTTTTGCTATATATGAAGTCACTTCTAGGATCTAAAATTCATATAGTGAGATTCTGAACTGTGACTATTGCTGATTAGACTTTGCTGCTCAAATGCCAGAGCGAGGCTTAAGTCGGACTTCGAAGTCGAGCTTGGAACGTTCCCAGGCCCTGTCTCAACGGCTTACTCATCTCGGTCTCAGCCAGCTTGACTTGACCACATGCTGATTCAAGGCGCAAGTCTGACTCAAGTCGCGGACTTCAGGCAAGCCTTCGACTACTTTCAGATCAGCCATCCACAGCGCCGATTTTGAATAGCAAATTTTGCAAATATGGTTACAAACAAAAAGTGGTTTAATAAATGTTAAATGACTGATAGCTACTGTCAGTTGTAATCATCTGCGTTGATATTTTCGCTCCTGAGGCTTGGTTAGAAAACACCTCAGTTTTTGAATGTCATAAGAGTATTACTACCGCGTATGTGATAATGCTTATTTTCTTGTTTGTCCACAGTTGCGAATTTATACAGAAATAAATATAGTTACGTTTCTAAAGCAATAAAATATAGCTCTAGAAAATTTTTTTGATTTTAACGTTTCAGTAACGTTAGTGAAGGTTAGTAGGCTATAAACCTTGGAAAGTACTATACTAGAACTGCTTAATAGGCTACAGCGCTATCATCATTCAGTACTAATGGACAGTTGTTATAAGGACAGGCAGAGGTAGACGCCATCAGGCGCTTAGCCGCGGTGCTCATCTCCATAATATAGGCCTTTGAGCGTGTGGAAGGTTACTCACCCAATGTCTTGGGACACAAGGCCACTGCATCATCCAGGTTACCACAGTCACCTCCCCTAGTTGTTACCTTAGGTACTCATATTCCTACCAACCCACAACTTGAGGACGGACACTTCAGTCTAGTGACTCCACATGCCCACACATGGATTCAAACTCTGGCGCTAAGAGGCCGGCAGATTCACAGCCAGCAACGCTGACCACTCAGCCACCACGGCTAGGAACGCTGAGCATTCAGCCACCACGGTTGGGAAGGCTGACCTCCCAGCCAACACGGCTAGAAGCGCTGGCCACTCAGCCAACGCGGCCAGAAGCGCTGGCCACTCAGCCAACGCGGCCAGAAGCGTTGGCCACTCAGCCAACACAGCCAGAATAGCTGGCCACTCAGCCAACACAGCCAGATGAGCTGGCCACTCAGCTAACTCAGCCAGAAGCGCTGGCCACTCAGCTAACTCAGCCAGAAGCGCTGGCCACTCAGTCAACACAGCTAGAAGCGCTGGCCACTCAGTCAACACAGCTAGAAGCGCTGGCCACTCAGCCAACACGACGTACATTATAGTCTTTCCTGTAATGAAAGCTAGTCAAAAATTGCATGAGATAGCCTACATTACCGTATTGGAACAGTAATGATGGACAGAATAATAATTCACGTGACACAGCTTAGCCATGGTTCTGTATGTCATGTACAAATTTTAATAGTTATGAACAACGTATATAATTGTTTAGTAACGCCTATATTGATATTAAATATTAAGTTATAATGGCTATAAAATTTGAAATAAGAAATGCAAAAGAAGGCCTACCTTAAAGTAAGGGGAATAAGCTAAGAAGATTATTCAGCAATAGTGCGATACTAACGTGGGCAGCCTACATGTAATTTTGTAAGTGGTGATATATATAGTAAGTACAATTGTTAACCATATGTTACTTTATTATCTTGGCAGTACGAACCGTACACGACATTATGATAACAGTATAATAATCTAAATATTAATTGTGGCGGTATAGTGAATGTATACAAGAAAGTTTTGTCACAGCACAGGAGCCTACTCTGTGTTATACATCAGTAGTGATGTCATCGTAATGTAACTACGAATATCATAAGGCACTGCAAGCAACATTTGTAATATCAAACGATGGAAAATTATGATGTAAAAATTCACACAAAAGTACAAAACGCAGCCTGTTATCTTCCTGACAGCTAATTATTTTGTATAATTTCAAATGTTTTTGCCAACGATCTCACAGCTACCTTCAGTTATTGTGCTGATGGTTGTTGATGAATTGTATATCATTAAAAAAAAATAAATCAACCCCACAAAATCATTAATTAGTAGAGTCTCAGTATTCAAGTCTGACTAAAGCTCACTTTGAGGTGGCTTGGCCTTTTGAGCATCGCGGCATGTGCGAGGCTCAAGTCTTGTTTTTGCATAATGGTTTATCGCTGACGCGTCTCAAGTGCGACTTGAGACCGACTTAAGGCCCAAGTCCGACTCAAGCTTTGTTCTTGCATTCGGGCCTTAGGATTTTCGTTGTAGAGGGCAGTGATTCTTCTCATAGAGATAACGCTGCAAGTGTTCTTCAGTGTCACTATCTGCCTTCCTTCTATTCATCTGTGATCTGAGGTACACATCTAGCCCTATCCACTCGTACGATAATTCCACCCTCCATATTTCCAGCCTCTTTTCATATCGTCCTTCAAAACAGTCACTTCAACTATCATGAGAGGGCCCGTGGCACACCTCACCTCTACGTAGCCTGTTGCTTCTGATTGGGGTTAAAAAATGAATATTCTTTTCTTAATGTAATGCACCAAAAAATGAAAAAAAAAATAAAATAAATCTACATCTTTCGTCCTTATAAAATTTATTACAGGAATATCTTTGAATGCTATGACCTGCGATACCAATCAATATCCTTTGGATTTCTTTCTTTCGTGGACTATCATGGAAGGATCACGTTACATCCTTTGTAGAATCCCAGTCCAAGAGTGTCGGTATGCTTAGGTGACTCCGTATTTTCTCTACCTCTACACAACCGGTGACTATGTACTGTGGCCCTGTTTACCCCTTTCTGGAGTGCAAATCTCAAGTGTGTGTGTGTGTGTGTGTGTGTGTGTGTGTGTGTGTGTGTGTGTGTGTGTGTGTGTGTGTGTGTGTGTGTGCGTGTGTGTGTGTGTATGTGTGTGGAGGTTTCATACCATATACAGTTCTTCTAAACAGGGTGGAGTAAAAAGCTTTTTGTCTCACTAACTCACCTCCTCTTGCTCACTCCCTTCAGCATCTCCCTCTTTGCCGCAGTGCTGCACCTGTTTCTCTTTGCTGCTGCTATGTTAATGGTCACTACTCTTCCGAACTGTCTGCATGCATTCCTTTTGCATTGCGGTGGGCATCAAGGATGCCACAGTGCACCAAGAAGAAGAAAATAGTCATAAATTAGTTGTTCAATTTAACCCCAACCGCTCTTATATATGAGTTATTCTTCCAATTAACTATTTTATAAACACTAAGAGTGACAGACCTAACATACACTAAGCAGCGACAGACTTAATTTACAGTCAGCAATGACAGACTTTTTTTTTTTTTAACAGGAGATGAACAGAGGAAGGAAAAGGAGATAATAAAAATAATCCATTTATCAGCTTATAGGTGTCCTCTATTCATGAAAGATCTGTACAGTTGGACCGTAGGTTGAAGTTTGGGGAGAAATCACTGTGTGGAAGCGAGTTTCAAAGAGATACAGTTCGGGGAATAAAGAGTTCTTACAAAAAGAAGTTTTGAAATATGGCAGTATGACAGTTCAGTCACGAGGGCTACCAGATGCTCGTGTAGCGCGGGGGAAGGCGTGGAAAGGTGGCTCGGTAGATGCAACGGCGTCTTAGCATTTGCCATAAGAGTTTCTGCAAAATAATGCAAGAGAGGTAACATTCCTTCTTACCTAGGGGAGGTAGTTCATTTGTAACAGCAGAGTCATTAATAATTGTAACAGCTTTGTTCTGAATTTTGTCCAGTTGTTTTAATGCAACCTCTCCACATCCACTCCACAACGGTGGGCAATATTCCAGGTGAGAGCACACATGACTTGTAAATTTTAGATAACTGCTCGTTAGTGAAGAAGTTACGGACTCTACGATAATCCAAGCTTCTTTGAAGTGGTTTCAGCGAGAGGTCTAGCATGAGAGGTCCAGCTGACGGAAGTGTTAAGTGAAACACCGAGAATTTCAGTACTTTTAGATAAGAATATTAGTAGCATTGAAGGTAATGCAGGAATCAGGCAATATCTGTCTATTAGTAATTGTATATATCCTAGTGTTAAATGGGAGAATGTTATTTTGTCCCCATTCAGTGATCTTAGATAAGTCTTGATTTATGGAGATGGCTGTACAACAAAGTTAGATATACTGAACTTTCTTAAATGATGTTTAAGTGTGAATGAACTATGAAGTGTTGAGTCCTCTGCATATGAGTGAATGGGATTATGTGTAACAGATAAGAGATCATTATTATGAATTAGGAATAAGGTTGGAGCGAGAACTGATCCTTGTGGCACGCCGGCAGTAATCGAGTGGAAATTGGAATATACATCATCCACTTTTACTCCTATCTTTCTTTTGCTGAGATATGAGGAAATCAGTGGAACAAAAGATGATAAACCATAGCATAGGAGTTTGCATAGCAGGGAACATTGCCACACTCTGTCAAAAGCTTTAAATATCAAAGGCCACTGGATGGGTTTCTCCTTCTTGGTCAGTTGACTGATAGACAGTATGAATCAGGAGATTGAGTATATCAACAGTGGATTTTTCGTGGCAAAAATCATACTGTCTGTCACTAATTAAGTAGCTGGATTCAAGATGTTTAACAATGAGCTCATTAATTACAATCTCATATACTTTACCGAGAGAAGACGTGATAACTATTGGTCTGTAATCAGAGAGATCAGAGGAACTTCCTCTCTTCGGAATTGGGTGGATATTGTCTTCCCTCCAAGAAGTACTGAATGAAGATGTTCTTATGCATAGTCTGAATAAATTAGCTAGAACAGGAGCCAGGTCTGGGGAATGCTTTATCAAAACAATTGAAGGAATTCCAGATAGACCTGGAGCCCTGTTGATTGGTAAATTGTGTAGGATGGATTTTAACGTATCTATTCTGTATCTTAAGTGGAGTATTTTCAGAATAGTCAAGTTCTAGTACAGGGACATTCTGGCTGACCTTCTCTAAGGTAGAATTTTTGGCAAATTTACCGGCAAGGATGTTCGCTTTTCCACACTGGTCATTATCTCCGTCAGCGAGATTATGCTTTACCCCACATTGGTTTGTTTGTCTGTTTGATTGTCTGTCAGTTAGCAGGATCACTAAAAAATTTATGAACGGATTTTGTTTAAATTTTGTGGAAGGGTGGGCCATGGGCCAAGAAATAAATGATTAAGTTTTCGCCCGGATCCGGGTCCGGAGTATCCAGCACTATATCTCAAAAAGTTGTCAATGAATTTCAATGGAAATTTGTGGAAAGGTGCTCCATGGTCCTTTTTTTTTTTTTTTTTTTTTTTTAAGGGCTGATCCATATCTGGATCCTATATCCACAGATCCAGATCCGGAATCTTTTTAATGGCAATGGCAATGGAGGAGAACCCCGGTCCCTGAGCGCTTTCTGGTTAATAGTGTTCCCATTTGAAGGTTTTAGTGGGGAATGGGTGATGACTTGTTAAAGTTATAATTGAAAGAACTGAGAATTGACCAGAATATTCTGTTGTCATTACCTTCGCTAAGGAGGTTATGTTTTACCCCGCATTTGTTTGTTTGATTCTCCGTCTGTCTGTTAGCATGAGTACTCAAAAAGTTGTGAATGGATTTTCATAAAGTTTTGTGGAAGGGTGGGCCATGGACCAAGGGAGAAATGATTTAATTTTGGGCGGGATCCGGATCTCGCACAATATCTCCAAAAGTTCACCATGAATTTCAGCGAAATTTTGTGGAAAGGTGAATCGTGGCCCAAGAAAGAATTGATTAAATTTGGGGGAGGATTCGAATCCTATAACGACAGATCCGAATCCATATCCTTTTTAATGGCAATGGAACTGGCGGAGGTATGCGCTCTCAGAGTGCTGGCTAGTTAGGATTATTTAATTGTCTGGATGCTTGATTATGAAGAAAGTTAGATTTAGCGAGATTTATCACTGCTTTTTCATGGTTTCTAGCAGTTTTAAACTGACTGAGAGATTCATATATTTTTTATTTTAAGTAAAAGTTATATGCTAAGGACTTTGGGGTCGTTGCTCTAGCACTTAATATAGCATGCAATGACAGACTTAATAACAGTAAGCAAGAACAAACTTAATATACAGCAAGCAATGAAAGACTTAATATACGGTAAGCAATGACAGACCTAATATACACTAAACAATGACAAGCCTAATGTACACTAAACAATGACAGACTTAATGTACACCAAGCAGTGGCAAACTTAATATACACTACGGAATGACAGACCTATTATACACTAAACAAAGACAGACCTAATATACTCTAGACAAAGCCAGACTTAATATGTGGAGTATCTGATAAGAATGATCAAAGTAATATGTGTGTCTTCTATTTTTATTAACAATACAAGCAAAGTTAAACCATGCATTTAAAAAGTTCATGTTCCTTGGAGATAAGTGCACTTCCACTGACATTAGATGAATAAGGACACCAGAAGAGGACTGACAAGCGTGGTCGTGCACACACACTGACAGACAAGACAAACAATATATTGAGTTGATTTATATCTGGTGATTTATAGCTCATAAGGTATATATGGGAGGTAGTGGGGTCTCAACCCTCTACCCTTATTGCGCGTATGCGAACTCGTGATTTCGTCAGGGTGTCGGGTGCGGTAACATGCAACATTTTCCAACAAGGACTAAAGTAAAAGTCAAATGATACTCTGTCCTTTATTTATGGAGTAGGTTAGCCCTGTAACTGTCTTCCCCAGTCTGTGCATAACGCCGCCTATGACCTCTGCTCTTAAAAACGGAATGTGTCGAGGCACCTCGAAGTGAGCAGCGCTTGAATTTATCTTTGTTATTTTTCTTAAAAAGTACAACTTGCAGGCTTCAGCTTTTTGTGCTATTTTTCTTTGCATCAAAAGATTATTAAAGAGCTTCGATTTCGAGTCATACATTACCTGATTTTATCAGGAGTGGGAACCTGTTATTCTTGAATTCTTTTTTTACTGTTGAGTTGTCAGCAACCCTCATTTTTACTAATTTGTCTTAGCTTTACATCATCTGTTTACTCAAGGACGACGAATCTGACACTGGACATCAAACTCTTTCTACTTTTGGCTTATGAGAATTTAGAGTGGTTCTTCCTCCTGAACTGTCATGATCAGAGGGCGACACTCTGTTGAATCCCAACTCATGTGAGACTGCAAGGGAATAAATGTCACAAAGAGAACTCTGCTGTCAGGATTAGGCTTCCTACCCTCATTACATATTTCTCTATAGTTAGGATTGCCGTATGAACCTCCTGACAGAATGTCTGTGACAAATTTCAGTGTTCCACCTGTGCTCCTGCAGGTACTGACAGCAGTATATTCATGATAACATACTCGTACGTCAATTCCTTCTCGCTGGGATACTGCCTTTGCTCGCCTTGAAACCCATACACTTTTGACACATTGCCTTCTTCAGCAAGAGAGACCTTCTTTTTAAAGTGATTCGTTTAAAGGCTGCCTTCATCAGCATCCGCTCGATGTCAAGTCAGTTCCTATTTTCAGTCGAAAGGTAACAGAAATTTGAATTAGTCATGCCGTGAGCGAGACGGAGTGAGGAATCTTCCCTTATTTTTATTCTGCTGGGACACCTGTTGAGAAGAGAGAGAGAGAGAGAGAGAGAGAGAGAGAGAGAGAGAGAGAGAGAGAGAGAGGCAGGACAGCAATGAATGCTATTATGCAAAATTATCCTACAACATTAAAGTGAACAATTTTAGGAGTATAAGGAGGGAGGAAGGAGAGACGAGAGAGTGATAATACAACAAACACGTTACAAGCCACTCTTTTCTCTTCTGTTATGTTGGTAAATTCAGTGTCGGACCAAAGACGAATCCATCCCCTCCAGTAAAAGCAAATATTAAATTTGAAGCAAAGTGCCAGAAATGAGTCCTGCCTCCGGAGCCGGAAGCCCGATTGGACTGGAAATTGTTTTATTCTTCAAGTTAGAACATTTTAATGGTACCTTGCTCTAAGAATAACTATACTACGTTGCGCCGTTTTTACTGTGTTATGGTAACAAACAAACAAACGTACAAAAATCGGATCATCATAAAATAGATGACTCTCTGGTTTCCTTGCTGGTATAGCGCTTACTGGCTGTGTTCCAGTTGCAGGGATGCTCGGAGATATCCGTCTGGGTTTTCTGGCAGGAGGCGAATATTACTTGTACGTTTTTCCTTCCGTGCTTCTTGAGAGGGGTTGAATGGTGGAAGGAGACACCTTTTTTTATTGAGGAAGTTGCCTTCCTTAGTAAGTTGTATAATTTCAATGTGTGAGGTTTTACGCTGTCGACGAGCTTATATATATATATATATATATATATATATATATATATATATATATATATATATATATATATATATATATATATATATATATATTGCTATCCGGCGGCAACTACCATTTTTCTGACACTGCCAGGATCAAACCTTTCACAAATCAATAAAATGATGCAAAGGAAATATTGATCGTAGATGTATCAATAAGAACCTCGGTGCAGGCACCTTAAATTAGAAGCCCCCCAGTACCTCCTCCGTCATTGCCTATAAAGCTTCAGCGGGTTTAGTAATCACCTCGCTGTACTGCTTCCCTGCTCCCCATTGTAATTAACAGGACTTTACTGGTCGTCTCAGTATTATAGACCCTCACACACGACTCAGCCTTGTGTTAAGCCACATTGGCAAGTGGGGCGTCAATGGATGGCGTCGACCATTATGATTATTTTACGATCGACCATTCAGCGCTAGATACCCAACAGATATGACGCGTTGTAACGTCGACACCGTTATTTGTAAACTTCGGAGACGTGTTCTCGACGGCTTTTGGCGTTTTTTGGTATTTCTTCCTTTGCAATAAATTTATATATTACACATCATCATTCCTTTGTGCTTGAAAGGGTACAGCAGGGAAGGAAGGTTGTTGGTTCACTGAAAGTGGTGATGAGAAATAGGAAGGTGAGTATGGAAGTTAAGAAGTCGCTACATGCTAGTATTGTGATCCCTACCCTGATGTATGGAAGCGAGGCGTGGACCTTGCTAGAGGGGAACAAGTCAAGAGTGAGAGCAATGGAAATGAGTTACTTGAGAGGAGCATGTGGAGTGACGTGGAGGGGCAGATTGACGAATGAAGAAGTGAAAGAACGTTGTGGGGTGGATGTGGATGTGACTGAGAAAATTAGGAGAAATACACTGAGGTGGTTTGGAAATGTGGAGAGAATGGGGAATGAAAGACTGACTAAGGGGGTGTATGTAGGTGAAATGGAGAGAAGGAGAAGCAGGGAGAGACCAAGAATGAGGTGGGGGACGGAGTTGAGAGGTATGTGAGGGAGAGGGGAGTAAGTTGGGGGGAGGGCAGTCAATTGGTCGGTGACAGGGCGACTTCAGGCGTTTTGTCCGCGGGATTAGGGCGTCGGGCTATAGATAGATAGATAGATTCCTTTGTGTGCCCTTCATACAATTTCTGGATCGATAAAGTTTGCAATAATTACACACAAAAAGAATATCAACGTGCCAGTAAAAATGCAGAAATAAAATGGTAAAACTGGGATGTTAGGGAACATTCATAGGCAGCGAAGTTACGGCGGTAGGGCTGTCAGGGCATCATATGCATCTAATATACTATAGCACTAGCCGTGTGTGTGTGTGTGTGTGTGTGTGTGTGTGTGTGTGTGTGTGTGTGTGTGTTTTGGGCAGCCGAAACTACACATTCTAATCGCACCAAATTACCATAAAAATCGCAAAAAATTCGCTGATGTGAATAAACTTGGTCCCAACACAATTGAAAAGCTTTTACTATATTTAATGAGCAATCACATTTTGACCAAAAAACGCCGCTCTCGGCGCCCGGCATAGGATCTCAGTAGAATTTTTTGCCCATAGCAACAGCAGCGCGAGAGCCCTCCGCAGGAGCAATTGCGAGGGGCCTGAAGGGCTCTCGAGCACTTGTATCAACGAAAGCAGATATTGCCTCTTAATGCCACGTAACTACCGAGGAAAAGTTGCACCTCCTCCACAACTACATTTCCCTCAAAGGATGACGTACTATATGTAATTCACCGGGTCGGTCAGGATCACATGATGGTCATGATCGTCAGCTTTTACCCTCCCGGAAGGGAGCTAAGAGCTCATTTAGTCCGATCTGAGGGCAAGGCTGTGACCTTCACACACGCACACACCCATCCCCTTGCTCCAAGGGAACAGTAACCACCCACTTCGTCAGTGAAACTTTTCGTAGCCTGAGCGAGGCGCGAACTCCCGTCTACCAGATGGCAAGCGAGAACGTTACCACAGAACCACATGTGTGTGTGTGTGTGTGTGTGTGTGTGTGTGTGTGTGTGTGTGTGTGTGTGTGTGTTTTCCCAGCTTTCAACCACTTCAACCCCAGTACGTCACTTGTATGGTTCCTACATTCAGACTATTTCTTTCAACTTAGGATGTATTTTACGAACTGGAGGAGTTTGTTATAATGGCGTTCGTTAATCCATTGACAATAATAGTCCTTCCTAAGCCAAGTTAAATTGTCTAGAGCAGAAAGAATTTACTGACGAGACGTCCTCTGAAATACTTACTGTGCTAAGTACATCTTGAGATATATATGAAAAAGCATGGCAAAATTTATTTGATGAAAAGGCAAATGAGAAAAAAAATGCAAGCAAGTGCTACATGCGGGAAAGATTTGCATTCGTAACAGCAACTTGATTCACTAAGGTCAGTAACAAGCGTAATATTATAGTGCCATTTATGTGGCGGATGAGAATTTACAGTAGGGAAAATAAAAACACCTGGACCTGTTCTTAAATGACGCCGTTCATGTAGAGTATGTAGGGTTTTATATAAGTTGGTGTATTTGTTCAGTATTGTAAACACCCTTATGTTCCTTTGGCGTGGACAAAGCTCAATTCTCGTATAATCGCCAAGAATTAGCGGGAATATAACAGTAGGGCTGTTCCAACCATGAGAGAGTTCATGATAACAGCATTAATATTCAGGCTTCTATAACTCACTTCCAGATTAATATAATCGTCTGGTGGAAGCAGGAAGAGAAACCCATAATCCTCCCGGCTGTGATAGGCTATATGCAGTGGGGTTGGGTTTACGAGATATGGAAGGTTCACACCTGGACGAATTATCACATGAAATCGTTCACACGGAGTCTTATATTATTTTCAACCCTCTCACCGAATATTGTACAGTACCAAACCAGTATTCAATAAATATTTCAAGAAAACTGCATTTAGCCTCTTCACTTGCATGTGTTTTTTTATTTTATTTTAATCATGCTACCATCAGACTATATTTACTCAGGAAGGATCTCAGTGAGTGAAGGGGTTAATTGAGGCTATAACTAACGTTCCTAGTTCAGCAAGTTATTCCTATGCTAAATAAAGCCATCTAGATGTAGCAATAATAACACACAGAATACGACATCTGAGTGCAGAGGCTAAAGCTATACCATCTCTATTCCTTTCTTTCACAGTATTATGTCCCAGTTATTATTGTTCATTCATAGGTGTGTCTGTCGATATTATCCGGCCATGACCATAAAAGTATTTTTTGACTTAGGGAAGAGTAATTAATTAATATTAAGTAACCAGCAAACAATTCTTTATATTATGCAAAATGCCATGTAATTTATACAAGGTGACTGAAGTGTGGCTATGGTCGATATCCGTCTCCTATATGGACATTATTTTTTAGAATCGTTAGCACCTAAACAAGCTGCTTTGTCCGTCCGTCTCTCATTAACGATTTTTCGACTCGAGGTGTTTCACTGTCATAACCTTTAGCGATTCTGACGAAGCCACAGCACTCCACACAACACTCCATATCACTCTTCGACCTTACATTACGCAAAATATCCTTCTCTCACCACACCACACCAAGGTCATTAATCGGAGGGCCCTCAAGCTCTCGCATCTAACACATTTATTTTTGTTGCCATTAAGACCGGAATAAATTGCATAAAATTGCCTGTTAAACTGCCATTATTACCTACGAAGCTGATCTGACAATTTCCCACAGTTTCTACCGTCAACTGTAATAAACAAGCTGTGATGTTGTGGAACACATCCTTGACATAACGAGCACCCATTATACTCATAAAACTATTAATCACAGGACAACGTTGCCAGCATTGTTGTACCAGCTTTTGGAGTTACACATTAGGATTATTATTTCCGCTACTACACTGATGCTATTTGACCTCGTTGTTGTTGTGGTGGTAGTCCCAGGCTACTCGGAAAGTCAACCTGATGGACTGCAGGCTAGAGATCCCATCTCCAAAAGTCCCTGGGGAGGAGGAGGGAGAAGGAAGAATATTTTCCTAGTTTCCCTGCATTTCGTAGGAGGCGACTAAAAAGGATCTTTTTTCTTTCCAGTCTTTCTCTCCTTCGTGTCCTCTTTTCTTTGGCCCACACTCTCTTCGAAATATTTCCGCGTTTCATCTGGCCCTAATTTTCCCTCGCCTTCCATCAGGTTGGACATTCGGTTTCATGGCATGGATAGTTTATGCACTTCCTAAACCAATTCAGCTTTACACCACTTTATCCTTTATCTAATCTAGAATCACCCGCTTTAGTTTCTAATTATCCTCCGCCGTGTCCTTCCTACAACTAATTATACCTTCACATAGTACCATATGACCTTTGCTATCTGGCACTTCGATTTCATGCACTCACTCACTTTCCAACAATCTAACTTCCTCCTTTCGGGAGAAAGGGAAGGAGTTGAGGAGCGTTTGCATATCTGACCAATGGAGATGTCCCACTACATCAGTGCTACCGCGTGAAGGCGTCCCTTTCCAGCACGTAACCGACCTTACTATTTAGTATTCAATTGCCGGGCATTAGGTTCGCATTGATGGTTGGCCTCGGAATTTTGTTTCGGCACTTCATTAAATTACTAAGGATATTACACCTTAATAGTCCTGTTTGCTGCTGATAATCAACATTATATATATATATATATATATATATATATATATATATATATATATATATATAGAGAGAGAGAGAGAGAGAGAGAGAGAGAGAGAGAGAGAGAGAGAGAGAGAGAGAGAGATTGATACAGATATAAAATGTATTACTATTAAGGTAAAAATAGACAAATTATGTAAGTGACTAAAAAATAAAAAATTTTCCATCTTTCGTCGTGCCACAGTACATCCCTCCTCCTGTTGTTCAGTTCCTTCTTGCAACAGCTAAATTGACTTTTCAGTCTCTCTCTCTCTCTCTCTCTCTCTCTCTCTCTCTCTCTCTCGTGTGTGTGTGTGTGTGTGTGTGTGTGTGTGTGTGTGTGTGTGTGTGTGTGCCTTTACTCATTGTGTCGCGGTCTCTCAAAAATGAACGAATCTACTTTCTGTTGCCTAGTTTTTTAGTAATACTTGAAGGCGTCGAATTTTTGAAGGTTCTGAAAAACTGATTGCCTCTAACCGCTTGTATAGGCTTACACTGAGACAAGCATGCATGTGTTGTATATTCACACAGGTAATGGCATATATACAATTTTCTGTACATACATACCTATTTAGTCTTGCTCATAAGATGAAGAAGAGTGCACAGTTAATTTTCTATTATTTCAGTAGTCACGAAGCACCCGACTGCTTCCAAACGAAAAACTGTTTCGTCAGGAGGTAAATGTGTATTGCATATTCCCATTAATCAATGCACAAGAGAAGGCGTAAGAGTAGTCATTTGCTAAGTAAGAACAAATATCATAAGAAAGAGTCAGTCATACAATGAAAGCCTACTACACTAAAACCAAATGTTACCATTATATAGCTAACTCACGATTAAAGCTGCCTCTTCCAAAATAAAGGAACACAGTCAATGTAACGAGATTTACACCAAGGAAAAAATTGTGTAGCGGTTGGAGGGGAAGTGAAGGGGAGAGGATAATTTGGTAGTAAACGAAGTCGACAACCCAGGGAAAAAACACAGAACCTTAAAAAAATTATATGTGGTGGAGGGAAAGGGGTAACGGAGAGATGTAAAGGACAGGATAATGATTACATAAACCAGTGGGGATAAACATGTGGATAATCAGAGAAAAATGTGAAAATCAACCACGTAATGAAACTATTAGACTAAGTAACGACTTCCAGTTAAGGTACAGGATTATATATATCCATTACACAAAACAAAATGTATGCAGGGGGATGCAAAAGGGAATTGGAAAATGGAAAAAAATAAAATGTAAGAAAAAGCAAGACAAAGGTCATCTTTGGCACCTGAATCCACCTTTGCGATATTTTAAGGGGAAATGAATAATTATTTATTTGGTTAAATACTTCACTGATATCCTTTTGACTCACGGGCGGTCCCGGCAAGGTTAATTGTCCAGTGCTCTACCCTCCACCTTTGTGTCATATTTACGGCTATTCCAGCGTGACAGGTTCGCGATCGATTAAACTCTTGTACTAAATATTTTCTTGTATGTATGGGTGTAGGTACATATTTATATAATATTTTGATCTGCCATTCTGTATCATTTTCACGGTTGTTCTGACCTTACATAGGGAAGAGATCGACTGGTAGGCTACTTTCTGTGTATATGTAAATATGTACTTAAGTAAACGTATGTATGTTCATCAATCGTAAACACTCTACCCATAAGGACTGGACTTCCATATTTCATAACAGTACAGAGACTCAGTGAATTAGAGGAAGGGTGAATGACAAAGCGACGCTGCTGTGGGCACAAAGGATATTTGACTACAGCTTTGGATGCGACAAAAATGACACCTAAGCATTGTTTCCTAATCTAGGTAGACTTATATGGGAACACGATGAAGATATGAAAGAGAACTTAGTGGTTTCAGTACCTTCTAGCACTGGGATTCTTACGATAGACACGAACACTGTACGTAGAACACACACACACACACACACACACACATATATATATATATATATATATATATATATATATATATATATATATATATATGGAGCCTCTGTGGTACAGTGGTAGAGTGTGCGTTTCGCAGGCTGGTGAGCACGGGTTCGCCTCCCGCCAGAGTTGTAAAAACTTTGGGAAGCGTTCACCAAGCCACTTGCTACTTTGGCGGACACAAGGGGTGCTGTGGTTGAACCAGTGTCGCATACTATTATGCTTGCACCCAATCGGCTTAAGGCGGGCCGATTACACTTGGTTCACAGACTACACACACATCCAAAGCCACTACAACACTACAGTCACACTCACAAGCACTTCACACCCTACATACAGTCTCTACCAGACAGCCTAAGCCACTGGGTAGAGATACATTGGCTGTATCGTCCCTGCTTCGGTAGGGATAGGCCGGTCCTGCAGTGGACCTCAAAGGCTAATGATGATGATATATATATATATATATATATATATATATATATATATATATATATATATATATATATATATATATATAATATGCAAATTAACCACAGGAGAAATGAAAGGAGCAACAATGAGTACTTTCGAATATTACATCTTCAGAAAGATACAGAAACGTAAAGGGTAGAGGTCTTTTATGCACACCCGCAGCAGGTAGTGGCACACAGAACAAAGGATGACCTGAATTTTTTACTTGCGGCTTAACTTATGGTCACCTGCAGCAGGGAGTGGAACACAACAAAGGATGACCTGAATCTAAAAATGCACGTGACAATGGAGGAGGGAGTAGGAGGGGAGGAAAGGGGAGTGGGAGGGAGTGGGAAGGGGGAGGGGAGGCGGGGAAGGTGGAAGGGGAGAGGGGGGAGGGAGGAGGGGATAAATATTGCTGCTTAACTTAAGACCTAGAGGATTAATTCTTGGTGTGTCCCACACAGGTGTGACTACTCCACCTGGAGATGACAGGGAACAAACACGTGTTAGTCTGGGGGATACTGCTTTAAAATTAATTCAGTTAAGTGAAGTCTCTGCATATATATATATATATATATATATATATATATATATATATATATATATATATATATATATATATATATATATATATATATATATATATATATATATATATATATCAATTACAAGTGGAGTGGCACATGGTTCACCTCTATTTCCATTATTTATCATTTACATCACTGATACACGAGTAGATGAAGATATCATCAGCCGAACTGAAAATTTGCAGACGATACTAAGTGTCTCATCACTTATCATTTGAGAAGACAAGAAGTACTGTACGTACGGACCTGGTTAAAGTACGGGAGTGAGCTGAACTGTAGCAAATTCGGTTTAAACCATATCAATGCAAGGTGGAGCATACTGGTCATGCAAATCACTATTGATTGTTAGGAAGAGCAATCAGAGGTACTGATCTGGAGAAAAACCTGTGTATACTAATCAGTAATAACTTCAAGTTCTCCAATTTTCACTAGAGTAGAGAAGGAAACACAGAGCCTTACAGGTTACCGAAGGAGGCAGTTTAGGTAGATAAACAAGAAGATGGTCCTCTCTTTGTTCATCTTTCCATTTCAGTAGCATACGGAATATGTTGTGCAGTTCTGTTCATCACCCAAGAACACTGATATTGCGAGGCTTGAGAGAGTTCAGGCTCGGACTACTAAACTGACCCTATCCTTCAGACACAGAATACCGGTGAAAGGTGCAGGCGGTGGGCCTCGTTTCATTAGAGAATAGGCATTTACGCAGACAGCTAGCAGGAGTTTTCAAAATTCTGCATGGATATGAAAAACTCAACGTCTATAGCTTAAACAGCAGCTCGACCAGTGGCGTACCTGAGGGGGGGGGAGCTGTTTGGAACGGCCCCCCGGGCCCCCAGTTGAGGGGGGGGGGCCCCAAAAGCCTTAAAAATTTATAAGCTCTTTTATTAATATTTAAAAATATATATATATTTATCATCCCGACAATCCCGGCTGAGATATTAGATGATTTTTGAGAATGAGGGGGGCTAGGTTCTTTGCGGGGCCCTCTTCCAGGAGGGGGGCCTCCAAATCTCTAGGTACGCCCCTGAACTCGACTAGGAATCATGGATGGCTGCTTGACCTGAAGCATTACCGCCATGAAAAATTAGATAATTTCTTCACATGCGAGATCCGCAACACATGAAATCGGCAACCAGCAGAGACAGTTGACAGTTCCTTGGCAGAGCATTAAGTGCTAGGTTAGACAAAGTACTGTTAGGCCTAAGACTGTGGTAAACTAAATGCTGCCTCCTTTCCTGTAAAACATCCTATCTTTTTATCCCCGGGTTTGGTGCACTTCCTTCTCCGTGGGAGACGTGAGCGGAAAGAGCCTTCGTCTTTACTACTCTTTTCTCTCACTAGTAAAGTGGCAACGTGTACTTGACAGTTTCATTTACTGGACTCCGTTGGTGTCGGACGTATGATCATTTTCGGTACTACTTATTCCTGAATTCTCTCTCTCTCTCTCTCTCTCTCTCTCTCTCTCTCTCTCTCCAACACACACACACACACACACACACACACACACACAGCCACCATCTGTCCCCACTTGAACCCGCCTCCTTTCGGTACGAACTAGTTGCTGAGCGATCAATAACCATACATCGATTTAACCCGCCACGCCCGCCCCCTCAGTACCTTCTCTTCCCCCGACGATTTCCCCCTCTTCTCTCTCCTTAACGCCTTCTTCCACCCTCTTTACTCTCCTTAGGACCCCTCTCTCTTTGTCATTCTCCCTACACCCGCTTGCCCGTTCTACAGTCTCCCTACGTCCCCTTCCCCTTTCTTTACCCTCCCTTTGCTACCTTCTCTGCTCTCATTGTCCCTACACATCCTTTTCCTTCTCCACTCTGTCTGCACCCTTCCCCTTCTTCACTGTCAAAAGGTCGCCATAAGGGGTTTAGGAAGAGGGTAGGCCAGATACAAGGCACAGGCGGTGAAACAGAAGACAGCTGAAGTAGACAGTGGTATGGCGCAGGTCTCTACACCCCCCTCCCACCCCGTCTTCACTCCCCATTTCCCCTTTTCATCTTCCCTGCCATACTCCCCCGCCCCTCTGAACCCTTGTCCCCCACATCATTCCCTTCGGACCTCCTGTTACATAACTAAATGTACAGTCAGGGACAAAAGCTCGCTTACTATTCCACTGCGTCACACATAGAGCATGCCCGTCACTCTCCTACCCGACACATTAAACCAAAGAGAATTATCTACAGGCCAAGAAAGACACTCCACCTCTCTCAGCCTAGGATACAGACCAACAGATGAAAGTGAGAAGTGAAATATTGGCTGTTCATTTGTCACCGACTGTTCATGTTATCCCCCCTCCTCCCTCCCAATCTTCTCTCTCCCATCTTCATTTTCTTCTTCACTCCTCTCATTGTATCATTTTGGTCCGATCCTTTCGTTTGTCTTCAGTGTCTTGCCGGTCATATTCATATTTAAGTACCATTACCTCTTTTTTCACTCTTTGTTCTCTCTTTAGTTTTAACCCCTTGACAGTGATGACGAACTTCATGCCTTTTTTCCTTCTGCCACCAGATTCTGTTACTGAACTAAGAAAGAGTGACCAAAAGACAAAGGAGTAAACAGTGAAGATTTGGGAATGCTGAAATGGAAACTAAGTCGGAAAGTTGGGAGGAGTGATTAGAAGGATAAGAGAGTGATTGAAAGGAGAGGGGGGGAGAAATGTGAGGGCGTGATGTGAGGAAAAAAGATAAAAAGCAGGGTAGCCCATGAAACGGGAGAAAGAGTAACAGAAGGAGAAGGGGAATATGCAGTAGGAAAGGAAGTTAGAGGACGAAAAGGTATTAAATTTGAGTGTGAGATGAAATGTGGAGAATGGGAAAAAAATAATCACTGGAAGAAAGATATGAGGATGATGAATGAGAAGTGGAAGAAGGCGTGAGAGGATGGTGATATGATTTGTGTTGCAACTGACAAATTAGAAAAGGATAGAGAAAGCAGTATTTCAACAAAGATTAAATTAGGCAAGAATGGATCATGAAAATTTAGGTATAAAAGATTATGGGTAGTTACACAGATTACAGGCATGAGGTTTGTGACGAGATGATAAGAGCTGTATAAAGAATGTGGTAAAACTGAACCTCCTCTCTGCCCCTTTGAAGTCTGTCTCTATCCCTGGCCCTTTACGATGGGTACATAGCACCAGACTATCTACACACTCACCTATTATCTCTATCTCTACTGCAAAATGTAATCTGCTACCTCAACATTCACGAACAATTGATGCCTTTGAGACTGATTTCCACGGACAGATTTTCCCTGTCCATCTGACGTTCTGTCTTTCGAACGGAACGCGACCAGGCATCTAAAAATGAACGGTTCTTGATTCTGGCTCGCATTTGATCAGTTTTCTCGGAAAGGAACATTTTCACTAGCTTCGAATGTATTTTTGTGCCTACTTTTTCACACACACACACACACACACACACACACACACACACACACACACACACACACACACACACACACACACACACACACACACACACACACACACACACACAAGTGACGGCGTGTCGCTGAATCTCGATGAACTACACCATGTGAGTCAGTGAAAGACTATCTTACAATATTATACAAATATGATATTGTTAAACTATTGAATTTCAATTACTTACATCAGAGAACACGGTACAGAGTTATCAGACTCTTCATCCATATCTTCGGCATTTTTCTCTGATGCCTGATCCCTGTTTTTTCCAGGTTTTCCTGAGCAGTAATGTACTATTTAAAATCACAAGTTTACCCCAGACCAAAACAAGTGTCATGCGGTTCGCATGATGTAAAAAAATAATAATAATTGGGAGGATGGCTAATCTGAAATCTTGATAGTTTAAATGTGCAATACCGTGTGGTACGGCAGAATCTTTAATCTAATTATTTCCATCATTATGATTACTTATAAAATCGTGAAACAGTGAACGTTGGCTACATGTCACCCCTCCACCACGAAAATTACCTTTGAGTTAGATAGATATGGCTGGTGACATGAATTAAATACAAAAGACCTTATCGTAGTTCAGTGTCAATTAAAGAAGATTTTCAGGTATACAACACACTTATCGCTGATTAACCCCTTAAATCTGATTGGTTTCCCACGTTAGACCAGTATTCTCGTACTGAAGGGAAGGTATTCCGCTGAGTAGGGAGGCTTTCTAAAACCTCTTTCTTGGTAATTTATTTTGCATGCTACACCATACTATGACCTGGCATGTTATTTTCATCTTTTTAACGTCAAAATAAAATGCGTAAACAACAACAGTTATTATTACCGTGTCTTGAGCAGAAATAAACTACCAAGAAAGAGATGGAAGAAAGCCTTCATAACCTACTATAATACGGGCTAAGGGGATACACATAACTTCCAGAAACCCGTTCAAGACGACGACGTAGTGCCAGTGGCTGTCACTGAAGAACTCATGTTGCATCACACTACTCTGCATTTTCGTCAGGCTTTATTCATATTACTGATTCCTTAAGAACTAGAGCCAGAGACTGAGACAGCAGTATATCTCACATGCAGATACTCTTCTTTTTCATCAAACTAAATTCATGTCATTGTTTTCTTTCATCCCTGGAATTCAGTGACGTCATTTTCAGTGCAGTACATTCTACTTCCAGGCAGTTTTACATAACTTGCACAATAACTTCCGTACGAGGGGAGGGGGTATGAGTGAAGGCTACAGTATATCTAACACTGTCCGGCTCGAAAGGTCTCTACACAGCTGCACGAAATTGCCTGGATATAGCAGGAGTAGAATTTTTTATGCCTTCTCATTCAGGGCGTAAAAAGATAAAAATATGTCTTAGTACTGAAGGGGTTAACAACACCAACCAGGTAGATTCCCTTCATTATCCCTCCCCTCGTCTTTGTTACACTCTCAGTGACGAAAAATATGGTGACGCTAACTCAGCTTAATCTCACTCTTTACGGTAATTTGGTGCTACAGGTTACCTACCAGGCTCTTGTTGTGTACCATCATACGTGAGACATGACCGTGGCTGGAGTGTTTTCGGCTTAACTCTGAACGTTATAAATTGTCGACATTGACGCTGAGTGCCTGGGACTTATTAATCCAGCGTAACCTTCGTTATCAGGGATCTTACTCTATATTCAGGTGTCCGTAGTGGTGCGTGTAGTGAGTCATCTGCTTCACTGCTGGAAACCGAATCTTGTTAAGTAGAGCCTCTTGGTATTAGCTGGTAAGTATATTAATATATTCTTTCCATCAATCATCATGCAGTCATTTATATCACCACTAGGAGTGTAGGACTCGAGGCTAGAATAATTATTCCAGATATGCTGGCTAAGTAAGTACAGTAGTTTCCAACCCCTGAACAGAATTATGTGTGCATTAAACCCTGTACCAACAATCGTATGTACAGTAACCTCATGGGTCACATTCAGTTGGAACTCCTTAATCTACTAGACCACGTGGAGACTTTTTTTTTTTTTTTTGCTACATGGCTACCATCCAACGAAGTACAGTTTTCTCGGTTACAGGAAACTAGGTGGCTTATTTTACTCAGTGTAGAGCCACCTGAAGGTTGCACTGCATCGAGTGACTGGATGGCAGCGCTCTTGCTTCTACAAGCTACTATATATAACTGACGAATGAGATTTGTGAAAGAGAATGTCATGTTTGATAATGAAATTAGGGATGCAGCTTTCGTAAAACTGTGTAGCGTAAACATAATGCGTTACAAAGAAGATAAATGGGAACCTGGTGTAAGATTTTTGAGTAGCAGTCACACTGCATATAATAGCAACCATAATTTTCCCAGTACAGTCGAAAGAACAGCAGGCCTAATAAAAGCCCTCTCAAGATTCAGTCAGCTCTAGTCTTAAATTCCACCCAACAGCCTCAGCTGAGATTCAGACACATGAACCTGAAAGTGGTCATACTGTGACCATTACCACTGGTGATCGGGGTAACTCCTGCATTATATTCCAGTTACTGACAGGAGCCTGAGTGCTAAGCTTGATGAACTTGAAACCCAAGAGGAGGATGTATAAGTTTTAAACTATGCTTTCATTTTAATTAGCTTCTCGTCACACAAAATTCAGTTTCATTTTCTGTTAGTAGACAGCGTATCTGAAAGTGACTGACCACACTGCATGGTATTACAAGAGAACTCAACACAGATACTGTGAAAAAAAAATAAATAAATAACAGCATGATGAGTTTGCCTGTAATTGTTTGTTAATATCTATGTAATGTGTTGGTGTGAACACTGTTTCACATGAAACATTATTAATAACCCCTGAAAGCTCAGCACTAGCCCCCTCAATGAGTGACATACCGATACAATTTACCGGCACTGGAAGAAACAAAGCGACATTTTACAATAACAGTTTTGCAGAAGAAAACTAGAACATTTGCCTGTGGCTATGCAGAACGCATAATTACAGTTCAAGAAGCCGCAATGCAGAAGACACTGAGCCTTATTAGGAGTGGAATCGATGTAGTGTTGGATGTCTGCCGCGTCTCAACTGAACACCTTTACAGCTTTAAATACAGTTTACAAGTCACTTCTAATTTCAAGACTTTCCTAACCTGAAGAGGTGCCTTTTTTTTTTTTTTTTTGTCGCTTTCATTTTTACAGCATCTTTATTAGTTTTGTGTGTGTGTGTGTGTGTGTGTGTGTGTGTGTGTGTAATTCACCGGGTCGGTCAGGATCACTTGATGGTTGTGATCGTCAGCTTTTACCCTCCCGGAAGGGAGCTGAGAGCTCATATAGTCCGATCTAAGGGCAAGGCTGTGACCTTCACACACGCACACACCCGTCCCCTTGCTCAAGGGGGACAGTAACCACCCACTTCGTCAGAGAAACTTTTCGCAACCTGAGCGAGGCGCGAACTCCCGTCCACCAGTTGGCAAGCGAGAATGTTACTACTGCACCAGCGAGTGTGTGTGAGAGAGAGAGAGAGAGAGAGAGAGAGAGATGAAATAATACTCTCAAGGTTTTACAGAGACTATACAATTTGCTGTACCACAGGCCAGATAGCTGATAAAAGGTCTCGTCTCTTTCCTTCCGTCCTTTGTGTAATTATGCGTCGTATTCGTCAAGGATCTTAGTCAGCTAATGATTATCAGGAGTAACTTTGTATGTTCGTATTTTTCACCGTACTGAAATGCATAATTTAGTTTGAAGTATTTTGTAGGGGTAAGAGTGAAAATCAAACACAATCTTATACACAACACAGACTCAGAAAAGTTAATGAATAGGGTCCTTCGTCCTGGCGTGATGTGTGGTCTTGAAAGATCTGACCAGCTCAGCCAAGTGTTTAACCCCCTAACCGCGGGCTTGTTTTGCTCTGTCTTGCGTGTCCCGCGGGCATATTCGGGCTCCGACAGACTCTCTAAAAATATTTTGCCAAAATTATTAGTCCTAGAATATTAAAATCAAATATGCTTATGGCACATACCTTTAGCTTTCTCCTGGGGTGTTTGTTGAGCCTTCGTCGACTACCGTAGAACTTGTGGAGACCTCTGAAGTTGGGTAATGACGTCTCCACTTTACACTTCCCGACAACCCATAATATGATTACCACAGGTTGATATTATCACTAGAAACACTATTCTATGATTCTCAAATAGTTTGGAATCCATACTCAAAAAAAAAACACACACACACGTGAAAGCAATGAATATTACGAGGGCGTATGACCTTCCCACTGGACATCGTTCGCCGCTGGTGTTTTGTCATTTATTATTCATAAAAACACTCACAGTTTATAATTCTATTACTATATAACACTTATATATATCTACAGTCTTTATCCATAAGTTTCCTTCAGTAATAGTAGTTTATTGTCACTGTAGGCATTCAATTTCTCTATCAGTAAAATACGTAGCATTCACTTTCTCGTCCTGTATACTAGCTTTGAGAGTGAATGTCACTTTCACCTTCACTTTCATAACTCATAGTATTCATACATGCTGGAGTGAAACTTTCACTTTCATTACTCCTAGTATATATACTCGTATTCTTATAATACTACTCATTTACATTTCTATTTCATTCATTCATTCATTGCCAGACGCCATGTATCCCAAACGGGGTGGCCAAGGGCTTAGAGTTAATTGTTTTACAGGGAGGGGCACTAATCCTCCACCAACCCCACTTGACACGTAGGGATGCCAACAGCATCTGGTGTTCCCAGGTGGTCACCCATCCAGGTACTAACCAGACCCAACGTTGCTTACGTTCTCTATTTTATTTACATTATTTACATTTCTATTTTATTTACACTGTGTTAGGCAGTCACTTGCAGTAACTTATAAAACTATTTTCCACTGTTCACTTATATTTACATTCATTGCTTTCACTTGCTGTTTACACGTTATTTACACATTATTTACAATTCCACTTGCACTGTTTTACTCACCAGAAAGATCGTAGTCATTCTATATCAATTGTCAGCCCTTTACCTCTTTCCACACGAGGTTTAGTAGGGGGTAGAGGTCACAGGGCCCTTTGCATGGGGCTAAAAAGCGGCGGTAGTTAACAGGCGCGAATCCAACGTACTTTCACCTTGAAAGACAACAGTAAACTGATAATGGTGGGCCGGGGTGGCCTATCTAGGGAGAAGGCATTACTGCCAACGTCAGCCTCATGAGAGCTGCTAATATATAGCTATGAAATGACTGGCAGGAAATCTAGACAATACATTATAAATTAGGTAGTTCCAGGTGACTGTAAATATCACTTAGGCTTCTCCCTTCCCTCCTTATATATATTTTTATTATGAGAATAGATTATACGGCATATTTCAAGGGGATATAAACAACGAAAATTAGCGAACGAGTGCACATGAGGTGTTGTTGGGTGATAATTAGCCAATTCCAGGTGTATGGCACTATCATTTACCTTATTTCTTTTTTGTATATATTATTTGGTATAAGAGTAGGGCATAGGGCTTATTTCAATGGATGAAATCAGTGGAAAATTCCAGGGAAGATTTACTTAGTGTATAATACAGTGCGGTGGCCTGCAATAATTAGGTAGTTCCAGGTGAATGTAAATATCACTTAGGCTTCTCTCTTCCTTTCTTATATATATTTTTATTACGAGAATAGATTATACGGCATATTTCAAGGGGAAATAAACTACAAAAATTAGTGAACAAGTGCACATGAGGTGTTCTCAGTTGATAATTAGCCAATTCCAGGTGTATGGCACTCTCACTTACCTTATTTCTTTTTTGTATATATTATTTGGTATAATAATAGGACATAGGGCTTATTTCAATGGATGAAATCAGTGGAAAATTCCAGGGAAGATTTACTTAGCATAGCACGGCCAGGCAGGCGAGAGGAGAGGGTAATGGAGGGGAGGTAGGGTGGGGAGTCAAGAACAGGGAGAAATGGCTAAATTGTCAACAATGGATGGGAGTACAGATGAGATTAGGAGTGCTGACTAGTGTTGGACATTGGCAGTGCTGATAGATGATACAAGCCTCCGCTTGAAAGCCCAGGCAAATTCAAAATAACACAGAATCACAAAAGTGACGCCCTGCGGTATGATCCCTTGCTCCCAAGCGTCACGAAAGTGACGCCCCGCGGTTAAGGGGTTGAGTAAGAAAGCCTGTTGGCTCCCTCTTTGTTCTGTGATCTTGTGACCAAAACTTAACATCTGATTATACTCTTAGTAGCAACATAGGAGACGTTTTGCACGGTTTGCACAGTGACGTACAAAATATGATTTAACCTCTCCAGCAAGAGGGCGCATTTTTCATTTTAACCCAATCAGTTCAGTGGTGCTCTCTCTCTCTCTCTCTCTCATATTCTTGTTATCGTCATTTGGTATGCAGAGTAGTTGAGACTTTTCCCACTGCGGAGTTAGATGCACCCTCCTGTAACCCTTTGACGAACAGAGGTTTATTCAGATTGAATAGAATAGTGTGGAAAAAGGCAGAATATATTAAAAACTACTTCCCCGTACTGTAGTGGGTGAATGAACGGGTTGGGTAAGTGGCGGAGTGTTGTGGTCCATAGGGATGATGAATACTGCAGAGTGTAACTGGGGCTCTCCTTACATGAATAAAATACTCTGATTTTACCATAAATAGAGTAAAAAGTACCTCAACGTAGTGGAGAGATTCAGCGAGTGAAATGGGTGGGCAACAGGTGGAGTGCTGTGATCCAGCTGAGTTAGTAAATAGCCAATGGAGAGGGTAATTGCACTGGGTGCATTACCAACCTGTAACTGGAGGAGTAAGTCGACGTCGTAACCTCAATTGTAATTTCACTGTACTGGTTTATTAGAGAAGGACAGAGTGTACCTAAATTACATAACAGGCAGTGGTTTCGTTTTTTAGAATGGGTCATGCTTCCATTCCATATATTATAGAGCAGTCTTGCGGTCGCTTATTCTTTCCTTTCTCTTGACTTATTCCTATTTCCTTTCGTCCTCATAATCTGTTTTCACCTACGTCGTGAGTCACCCTGTAGCAAGAATGGTGCCCGCTCACATGTTACTATAACTGGTGAAGATACGGGTATCCAGGGCCGAGGTGTTGGTGGTGTAGTGGGAAGCATACTCGGTTCGCTATTGGGTTTGATTTTTGCGCCAACCAAGAAAGCTTTGGCCAGGGCCTCTTTACCCGTCTTTTCGCACTTATAAGTGAAACAGGAGTCTTGATTTGTATATAGATGTTTGCGAGTAATAGGCTGGGGTAATTCTTAAAGGATGCTTACCTCGTCAGTCACACACAACTGTGCGTGAGAATGTGGGTGTGGTTGTGTTAACATTCATGATCTTCGCAGGGGCACCTTTTCTTTGGTAACATTATAGTAAACATGACTCTCAGATAACAGGTTCCAGAACTGCAGAAGGAAGTGCATTTTACTTTCCACGACTAACTTCAGGCGCCTAGAAATACTGGGAGACTGGTGCTGCCTGGCAGAGTACAAGGCGAAGGCTAATTATGAAAAGAGTGGGGTAAGATGGTTTCGTGTTATCCCAAGCTGCTCAGTGGGTGACTGCGAGATCACTCAGTGCAAGAGCATTAAAAATCTGAAACCGAATAAAATCACAAAGGAAAATCAGGAATAAAACAGAAAGCACATAATTAGGTTATAAAAGGGGTTGAGTCAGGATGCCAATGGCATTGCTGTCAAAGCAGACTGATTGTCCCTGCTTTGCGGCAGAATGTAGAGGGTTCTGACTTTGCACTTTAGATGAGGCTTGTGGTACAAGGCGCTACTGCCAGGGTGGAAAATGAGGATGCTCGAAGGTTCTATGATGCAGTGGGTGCTTCAGTATGATGAACATGATATCAGTTAATAGTGTCTGTAAGGGCTAATACATAGAGCTGAAGGGCCAGAAACATCTTAAAATGGCCAAACTATGGTGCAGTTTACGAATTCCCCTTGTAGCTTATACTTCAAGCCTGAGTACCAGGAACTTTGAACTCATTTGTACACTCGAGGACAATAAAAACTGCCCAACTTCAGCCGACGCAGATACTGGAAGATATTTGGGCCATCTCTGGAGGGAAACTTAGCTTAACTGTGAACAACAGTACAGTATATTCATGATATTCACGTAATGAACTCCCTAGAGTCTTCGTAAACAGTTATGCTCGCTATTTATTTCTTTGTGGTATAGGGTGGTGCAATAATAAATATGAATGTGATGGTTCCTGTGCTGAAGTAATGAATTGTGAATTTTTCATGATCATGGGGCTCTTGACTGTTAGTGCTCTAATATCTTAATTCATGTGATTTATATTTATGGTCTTTGTAGGTACATTCTGCCATTATCATTAGTGCTTTGTTCTATGATTGTTGAAACTGATAAGATTACGGTGCAGTTTGGTTCTTGTAATTTACTTTTGTTTAGATAACTGTTTACAGACAAGTTTCAGTTATTTTTTCCGCTGTCAGGATATACTGCCTGTGAGGACTTTCACGGCATGAAGTTTTCGAGGTACCTTAGTCCAGCGTTATGGGTGTAACCAAAATAAGTCCAAGAATCCCGGAATGTCTCTCTCACAGGGGACTTATTAGAGAAAGAACGAGACTTGAAGGTGTATTTAATTTCTTGTCTGTCTGGAATGAAAAGGGTGGTACTTGATTTTCTGGAGAGAGAAGTAATTTTGTTTTGTGTATGCCAGTGTTCTAGCCAGTGTAAGCATTGTTGGATCTGACCAACTGTTTTGATGAGTTTTGAGAATGTTTGTGTCGCTATGGTTAGGTCATCGCTCATCAGCATAGGATAACACTGGTTCTGAAGGAGGGGGCGGTAGGAATGTCGTGGAGGAAAAGGTTAAGAAGTAAGGGTATATGAATGACCCTTGAGGGACACAACTGCGGTGCATTATGAATTTAGAACTTGGTTTTGAGACCTTGGGCTTTCATACCTTAGAGGAAGCTGGCTCGTAGCTTCCTTTCATTCTTTTCCCTTTCTGTATTCATGATTCTGTTTATTAAGATGAACGTTGGTTCTAGAACAAACTTTCTGTTTAATGCCTACTGCTGATCGCGTCGTTCTTAATGGGAGTTGTTTTTGCTGAAATCACCGAATATTAGACGGATCAATTTAGGAAGGTGTGTGGAGGTTGTGTCTGGATCTAAATCCATACTGAGAATAAGAAAGATGAGTGTTAATGTGATGCTTTTTATAAGATCCTTGTTTTGGAAGCTGTGCAAAGCACAGATTTTCGCCAATATGATACATAAGGCGAGACGAGTGGAGTAGGTAGTTTCGTCAAAATCTATGGAGAAGAGATTAGGATGTGGTGAATGTTCAAGATGTAAAAACGTTAGAGTTGTTATAGAGAGACAGGCCCTTGGTTGTCCTATATTTGTGTTTTGCCATAAGAGGCATTTTGCAGTAAGGTCCCCGGCTATTACTGCATCAGGGATATTCTAGTGTAGGGTACGGGATGGGATATACTCGTATCCTGAAGATCACGATGTGGGTGAATGAGTGAAGAAGTTGTGCTTAGTGTTGCTTTATGTATCATAATTTTGTACTGATGAAATATTTTATGTCAATGGATACGTGTCGTTCGTTTGCTGTGCTGTGTAAGTGATAGAAAAGTTGTTATATAGGAGCGATGAGGCACACCTTCCATTTTATTTGTTTCGTTTCGCTTGATCATAGGGTAGCTGGTGAAATGGAGTGTTTGACTAGTTTACGAGTTTAATGCTCTGTCGTGTGTGTGTGTGTGTGTGTGTGTGTGTGTGTGTGTGTGTGTGTGTGTGTGTTCTTTTAAGATGCTCAGCCACTGGATGGGGTAACTGATAAAAGGCAGAGAAAGAAGGATTTAGGGTTAGCCAAGTCCTTTCCCTGATCCTGGAATATATCCTTAATTATCCAAGACTTACTTTGTTATAAGTACCGTTTGCGGACGTCAGTATATCACGTCGATGGCAGCATACCTTTATTTGTGAGAACAGTTTTATTGATAATAACACCTCGCATTATTTGGGCCTCCCTTGGTTGCGAAAGGTTACTGAGTGTGGCGGTGGCAGTAATGAAAGACTCCCCATGAATAATAAATAATGGAACTCATCAGTGGGAAATGGAGGGAAGAGTACGTTAGAGTACAGCGATTTGTCTGGATTATAGTTTGACGTGAAAGTACCGCAACCATATTTTCCTTCACTTCCTCTACATTCATCATCCTTTACATGGCAAATCTTAGTGCGCTTAGAAATCCTGAGGCCATATTACGTCTAAGATCGTTTAAATAATTACTGTACTTTATCATCAGTCATACAACTAACAAGCACTTCAGTATGAAATAAGTGATTATTATCATGAGCACATACAGTAAATAAAATATATATATATATATATATATATATATATATATATATATATATATATATGTGTGTGTGTGTGTGTGTGTGTGTGTGTGTGTGTGTGTATACATACATATACTTACTGCCCTTTAGCAGAAATTATAATACCTAGTGAAACGATTCCACGTGACATTCCACATATTTTTACAATTTTCTCAGGATTTTAGGTCTCGTCCTAGCGATTTTTTGGAGTAATTTTTCCTTTCCGACATTCTCGCTATTTTTTGGAGGAGGGCAAAGTCTTTGAAAAGTGTGAATCTTGATTTGGGAGTCTATCTAGCTACGCGCTTATGTGGAGGCCTAATTTGACTCCAGATTCATTTGAACATTAACCCGGTGAACTGCGGACTTTGCTAGCACTGCTTCTGGAGTTCACCAATCCTTTCGAAGGATAAGGAATTAATTTAAAAAATTTGTTTATCCTGTTCGGGTCTATTGGTGCTACCGCATTAAGACATCCAACTTAGAACCTGAAGGATAAACTTGTCAGTAAGTGCCAGAGAATCACCAGTGCTCAGAAGAATGCGTGTACAATGTAAGAATGTTGCCAGGCGAAACAGGGAATGAATGGCTTAGGACCGGAAAACAGAGCAATGTCTCCTGCTTCGATTTCCATGCACTCTGAAAAATTAATGCAGTGCTTCAGCAGCAACTGAATTTGAGGACTTCTGGCTACAGATCATTGCCATTACACCCAGTCCACTTTAACTTGGCCTGAAATTCTGTTTCTTCCATCTTGAATCCTGAAGTCTATCAAAAGATCAACACTAGACAATGCTGAGTCAATTATTAATGGTATAGAAAGGATTTATAGTGCCTAGTGTTGACTTATTCTGCCTTTGAACAGTGTAATGGGAAGGAGGTGGAGACATAGTATTATCTAATCATTTGTGGTTAGAGCTAAGCAATAAAATATGATGCTATTCATGAAGAAGTGTTGTGCAAAAATTCAGAGCTGTAATACTGTCTTATTCTGTCAGTGAGTTGTAATAGTCTATCTAACTGTCTATTCCCAGACGCCTCAGTCCCGTAAGGGATGGCCACAAGCAAATCGCTTACAGGTTGCCCTGTCCCCTGCCATTTCACTGCCCTCCACCCACCTTACACCCCCTTCTCTCATGTACCTCTCCACTCCATCCTTCCATCTCATCCTCGGCTTTCCCCTCCCTCGTCCCTTTTCCACCTCACTCGCATACACTCTCTTCGTTAGTCTCTCGCTCTCCATCCTCTCCACATGGCCAAACCACCTCAGAGTATTTCTCCTAACGCCTTCTATCACATCCACATTCACATCACAACGCTCCATCACTTCCTCAGTTGTTAGTCTGTCTCTCCACGTAAAGCCACATGCTCCTCTCAAATAATTCATTTCCGCTGCCCTTGCTCTTGACTTGTGTCCTTCCAACAGGGTCCAAGCTTCACTTCCATACGTTAGAGTTGGTAATGGTAAATAGATTATAATAACAGTCACGACAAAGTGCCCTGAAAAAGGGTGAAGTGTCTTAGTCTGCTATTGAACTACGGGAAAAAAAAGTTGCAAGGGAACGGAAAAGTCCGTCACGTTCAGGTGGATGAACTGGTGTGTTGTAAAGGCTGCTGCTTTTCACGAGCTTTGTGTTCAAAGTCCATGGAAATAGAGATGCAGCAAGGGCGATGAGACTTTTGATGCTGGGTGTACACGATCTGTACTGATGTGTTGGTGGTATTTCCATCTGCCCTTATAAAGTGTTATCGTAAACTGTACGTAATCTTACAGCGATTTAGTAATGTTTCTCTCATAGTTTTTAACACAGGTGGAATACATATATATATATATATATATATATATATATATATATATATATATATATATATATATATATATATATATATATATATATACATATATATATATATATATATATATATATATATATATATATATATATATATATATATATATATATATATATAATACGTTGTTGATATTTACAACCCACAATATTCCAAGAGGAGAACTTAATTTTCAACGGTTACAGATTTTACAAGATTGTGAGTAAGGTGAGTTTTCTAATTTCAAAGGAAAACAATTACAGCTACGCCTCACTCCTTCAATTTGGTTAACACAAGATGATTTTGTTAAAGTTAGGAAAAGACCCCATGCATTTAAAAATTAATGAATTCTACATTTACCTTCTTCAGTGCTAAAGTTCCCCCTTGACTGAATAATATGACATCGTTCGTGAAATGAAAAGGGTGCCTCGTAGTGACTAGGTTAAAGATTTTCACGGCTGTTCTTGGGAAAGTATCTACTTAGTACGTCGAGAATTGACTTCAGACGTAAGCTACGAGCTGTTTCCTCGATGTCATCCTCATAATGGCAGACTATCAGGCCAGCATCCCCATGAGAACCATCATCCATTTATCAGGTGATCTCACCCTTAACTACAGATCTATTAGACCCAGTGTCATAAGGCGTCCAGGGAAGGGTACTCTGAGCACAACAGCCCTTTGCCATAAGGCGCCATATTGTGTGGCTTGTTGAAGTACGACAGCCACTGGCGGGCCCAGATAATGACGCGTATTAATGATAACGACAGTCAGACAGTGACTGCTGCTGCTGGTACTGGTACTGGTACTGGTACTGGGGCTTCATAAGCACTCACCAACCAACACCACGCTTAACAAGAGATGAATTTTAGAACCTGCTCTGAATTGCAGCAAGATGCTATGAAATTTGAAACGTTTACTTTTTCAGTATGTTTTTAATTTGGCTATGACCTCCTGTCTTTAAAATGGGGTGTGCCCATGCGTCTCGAAAATAGGCACCCCATAAATATCACTTTATTTTATTTTTTTTTACTTTCTTTGGAAGGGACAAGATTTTTAGTGTTTCAGCCGTGGATATTTACTGCATAAAAAATGACTAACCTATAGGGAAATTTTAGTTTTCCATCTTTAAGTAGATAAACTGTATAATCAGTTGGTACACAATGCTTGTACTTGTTCCAAATGAACACTTTTGTTGTTATATGTATTTTATGCTGTCGAGTGCCAAATCGTTTTTTACGGTACAAAGAAACCCGTAAGAGTCAAAGGCGTAATCATAGTATTGTTCACATGCTCTGAAGAACAAAAGGGTATATTACTGCACCATAATCTACAAGTGGTGTTGAGGACTTTTTGCGGCATATATTATCCATATGTCCGTCTATTGCATAACGCCACTTCCTATGAGGAGTTTCTTCTCCCCTCCCCCCCCCCCCAGGAAAAAGGATATCCGGGGGTTTCTATTTCTGTTTAGTAAAGATCCTTTTTCCAATGACACACCACCCTGCCTTACATTCTCTTGCACATTTTCTCTCCATCTCATACTACGTCTCTATACCCTTAACCACTTCACTCCCATTCACTCTCCTCATCAGAATCTGTATTTATTTGCACCATAAAGCTTTTTATAAACAAAGGAACGCCATAAATGCTGCCCATTATCAGACTGACAAAAACGATCATGTTAAGATTCCAAAACAAAGCTGACATTAAGAGCTCCCTGTCACCATGTGAACCTATAATGGGTATTCGTTTCAGTAACGTAAGGTATTGATCAAGGTAATAATCATAAAACATACACACACACACAAACACACACACACACACACACACACACACACACACACACACACACACACACACACACACACACACACACTCGCGCGCGCGCGAGCACGAGCACGATTACGGAACTCCTTGTTTCCAACTGGTTTTGCAACTGGTAGATGGTAAAATGGTACAGAGATTAAAAAAAATGATTTAATGGTATATTTATACCTGTATATGAATTAATTGTGTTTCCACAAGTAATTTAATTGATAAATGTAGTTAATAAACGACAACTGTATTGTATATTCTGAAGGAGCGTAGCAAATGGTAATAGACCAGGGATATAATTGCGTCTACACTTTAAAAATTATGCTGTCCAGTCGTTGACGTAGTATGTAGTTAATCAACGCAGTCTGCTTTTTATTGCCATTTTGATCAGTTTTCAACCTACTCTCATTTTAATTCTCAGTGTCAGAACAATTGCCTAGTACCGTAATTAGAGCTGATTCACAACTAACTGGGTTGGCTAGTCAGTCCTTCGCTCAAGTACGAATAATTTATGTCACATTCATTATCCCTTTCCTTCCAGCCCCTTCATTTCTCTCTTATTCCTTTTTCCTTTTTCTGTTTTTGTGTTCCACAAAATTTCTGTGACTAGAATATTTCACTGTGACTCAGGAATGTCCACACACATTCCCTCAACCCTCCCTCACTCCTCTTAGTCTCCTCGTTCCCAAGTCTTCCGGCTTTGGTCCTTAGCTTACGCTTTCCCATTACTCCTCTTTCCCTTTATCCCCATTTATAATCACTCCTTTCTTGCTCTTCATTCGTCCATTTCCTTTTATTGCTGTTCTCTTGCCACCCATTGGCAACATCCCATTATATCAATTAGTGGAGTTTAGGCTGCGTTGTGCCAATAAGTGCTCGAAGAGGGATAGGCTTGTATTGCAGCTGGACTGCAGTTTCCGTTAAGGGATGAGTGGAGTAAGATGGGGGAGGATAGAATGGGTTACAAAAGACAGATTTTATAGACGAGGATAAGGACAGAAAGGGGAAAAATACATGGATATAAAGGAAAACAAGCAAAAACAGACCTATTTGTCCTTTATGAGGTTGTTATAGAATAAGTATACCCGTATCTAAAGTACGTATTCTATGAGTCAAAGACTAGGAGAGCAAACAGGAAGTCTATCCCACTCACAAATCCCTTCAGTCGAAGCCGACAGGAGAATGTGAGAAAGACCAACTTACCATACTGCACAGAGATGTAGTCGTAGCAATTTCTTTGGAAAGGATTAATTTCAATTATTTTCTGAATTATCCTAGTCTGTAATGGAAAGTAAATAACAGCTGAACATAAGGTAAATATGGAATGTTGGAAAGACGAGAAGGAGAGAGGGAAAAAGTGGTTAAAGGACACAGAGCAAGGGGCAGGGGTGAAATGATAAATTTTGAGGTGACGGGCCCTCAAGAATTATTGGTCCATAAGCTTCTAAGTTTAATATTACTTGTCTTCCGGTGCACAGTATTAACAAACTGTACCCCAAACACTGAGGGACAAGACAGATAAACGCAAAGAATTTTTGTAATTATTACAGTATGAATATATGCACTCATTACTAAGGCATAATTACAATACCGTCATCATCCTAACCCTGTTTCCCCATTGGGTGGCATGGATCTACAACCAGGAACTATGAGAGTAAAACAGTAGAACTATCCTACGCAGAGTAAATTTTGGCATCCACTCACCCTATTGGCTCCCGAAGTACTTGGCTTCAATTCATAGGTCAGACTATGAACACTATACTGCGATTCAAAAGGCTTATAGGATAGAAGCAATCATTCAACTGCAAGACAAAGAAAGGGGTGAAAGCCTTGTCATGTACTCACCAAACATACATCATTCACGCATCAGAGTCCTTAGAGAATTCCGCTGTTTGATCAACGCCCACGCCTCGCTTATTCACTCATTCACTTGCATTATCCTTCCTATTGCAGTTGGGTTTTATGCTTTCTGTTCCTTTCAAACTCACTCATTATTAGTGTTTTCATGTCCCTATTTACTTCCATTTTTTTTTTTTTTTTAAGACCGTACCATCCAAGCATACTCTCCATTCATCAACAGATTTACATTAACAGCTTTTTGGAGGGCTTCACTGGGGGGAAAAAATGTTCTAGTAAGAAAAATGTTCAAAAAATCTTATACACTACAAAACTAAACACATTCTCCATTCTAATTAATGTTATATGTTATGCAAGGACATATGAAGTAATAATGCTATCATCCCGTAAACTGAACGACGAAAAGTACGTAACATGACGAGATCGCCAAAGCTACTATGGCCATTGATATGGACAAGAGAAATGTGAGTGAGATAAGCACTAGATGTTGAAATTACATATCAGTTACAATAATATGAATAGTGAAATTAAAGAAATAATAAAAACACGTCAGTGTTTGGCAGACGTGTCGGCAGTGCATAACCTCACTCACGTCTTGCCTTCACCCACGGCAGTTTTTCTTTGCAAGCCTCCAGGTAGTAACTCTTCGCACCCTAAATAATTCCCAACTGTAACGAGCAACTTGGATCAGCCAAGAGTTCTGTGGCTTTGCCTTTTGGCTCCTCCTCTTAGAGGTTATCTAGTTAAAATATCACTGTCACTAGAATCAGCCTCCGGTATACAAGTCATGTGTTCATTAGGCTGGAATGGATGGTCACTCACTATTCAGGTAACAGGCCTCAACTCACTCTCAGGAAGTAGTCGTTCAGCAAGGACTCAGTCGTACCAGGAATATCCCATGATCCTGTTAGTGTTGTAGGAAAAGTATATGACTGAATTATCTGTGACAGTGAATGATATATCAGAAAGCCTGGTGCGTAATACACAACCTAACTTTGAGAGTGATAAATGATAGGGTAGATCACACACTTTAAATAGGACATAGTGAAGAAGGCTTGTGAGAAGGACTACACAATACTTAAGGCATTCATGGATCTAAAAGAAACATACAAGAAAAAGTAGAACTGTGGAGAGATTTGCGTGTATATATATATATATATCTATATATATATATATATATCTATATATATATATATATATATATATATATATATATATATATATATATATATATATATATATATATATATATATATATGTCTGTCTGTCTCTCTCTCTCTCTCTCTATCTCTATCTCTGTGGTACAGTGGTAGAGTGTGCGTTTCGTACACGGGTGAGCCAGGGCTTGCGCCCCGCCAGGGTAATAAACTTTGGAAGTGTTCAGCCGGCCACGTACTGCATTGGCGGACACAAGGGGTGCTGTGGTTGAACCAATGTCGCATACCATAAAGTATACTTGCACCCAGTAGGTTTGCGCAGGTCGATTACACTTGGTTCACAGTCTACACACATATCCAAAGCCACTCCAACACTACAATTACACTTACAAGCACTTCTTACCCTACATACAATCTCTACCAGACAGCCTAAGCCACTTGGTAGAGATACATTGGCCGTATCGTCCCGACTTCGGTCGGGATAGGCCGGTCCTGCAGTGGATACTCAAACGGCTGATGATGATGATAATATATATATATATATATATATATATATATATATATATATATATATATATATATATATATATATACACACACATACCGGTAGGCCTATATATATATTACAAAGAGAGAGAGAGGGATAGAGAGAGAGCACCAACAAATACACAAATAGGGCAGCACATCTCACCTGAAAGTATGTGTGAGGGAGATGAGAATATTTGCTACATTCCCCCCCCCCCCATTAACCAAACATGGCTTCTATTGTTAATGGTTTTATAGGCGTTTTTGTTGGATCAATGTCTACTTATGGTCCAACCACAGCGTCTCCTGTGTTTACGAGCAGTGTGCCTCCGAAAGTGAGAAGGCACCGTCTCGGCAGGTCAGAGGCCGGAACATTACACACTGAAATCCATAAAAAGGTACACGAACAATGTAAGAAGCCTCCCAGAAGATTACAAATTATATACCTTCATGATTAAATTAGAAAACTTTGGTTATTTTAGGTCTAAGCAAAATCCACAGAAAGAGTGAAAAGCTGACCCAGCTGCAAGACAGCAATAACCTATTTTACTACAGAGGAAGGCAGAATGAAAGAGTCAGTGGTGTAGGATTTGTATTAACAGAACTTTTGCCATGAACTTAGTTAAATTCAGCAGTATGTCTGGCAGAATAGCACAGACTGCAGTTTGATAATGCACAAGATATCCCCTGAAGGTAATACCACTGCACGATGTTGGGATGATAAAACAGAAACATTCTATGACGATATCTCCCAGATTATGGAAGAAGAAATTACCAGATATACTACAATCATGGGAGACATCAATGAAAAAGTTGGCAATGGGAAAATTCGGAGTAGAAGAGAGGTTTGACAGATATGAGATGGTGGTAAATTTTTCTGAAGAGTATGATATGAGAATAATGAACACATTCTTCAACAAAAGAACAGGGAGAAAACTGATAGGGAGAAGGCCAAATGGAGAAACAAAGAATGAAATCTACTTCATTACGGCAAATAAGAATAATGCAATCACCATTGTCACGGTTATTAACAAGGTAAATATAGGAACTGACCATAGAATGGTGGGTTGCACAACAAGATTCAGTTTTGGAAGTGAAAGAAAAAAGCTGCTTAAAAATAAAAGACAAGCCGTATAAAAGTATGCAAAAAAAAAAAAAAAAAAAAAAAAGCAGCCTTTCCGTTAGAAAGAATGAAAAGATGACAGACTCAAACTTACACTGAGTGTGACACTGATGAGCTGACTGACAGACTTACAAGTGTTAAAAGGATCAATGGAGGTAGTTGGGAAAGCTCTTAAAGCCAATGCCAACAAATATTCAAAAATGGCCGTCAACATCATGAAATGAAGAAAGAACGTAAAAACAAAGAAAGATGAAAACAGAAGGAGCGAAATTAAATAAAAGTATTAACAAGGGACAGAGAAGAAAAATGAAAGGGAAACATGAATTAGATTTTTAAAAAATCAAAAAAGGAAAAATTCTGAAACAGGTCAGATGTAAAATGGAACTTGGAAAGCAACAAATTATATGACTGAAAGACAAAACGGTGGAATCATTAAATGCAGAGAGAAGATGGTAAAGAGATTTGAAGAATTGTCCAAAGATCTGTACGATATGCATCAAAGACAATAGTACTGATAGCTAACTTTTCAGTTGACACATGAAATACCAGAGGTAACACCAGACAAGGTAACATTTCTCTTAACCTGTGCTGTCCCATGGACGTCTTAAAACGTCCATACGTAACACACGTCTAGGTCCCGTTGGTGTAAATAAACGTCCTGCAATTGCAGAAGTCATCAGGGAAACATTTTTCAAGTTTGGCGGCTGATTTTTGGCTGGCATGTGGGACAAACCTTCCTCAATGATCTCCAGTGTCGATTGTGCCAGGACCAAGATGAAGTCATACAAAAAACTCTTCTTCCACCTCCTGGATATCACCGCACTCAATGCCCACTACCTCCACACGCTCGTGACTGGATCATCGGAGACCTTCGAGGGGTTTATCAGGGAGCTGGTGCAGGATATAATCGCTAAATACGGCAAGGATCGGCCCCATCACCTCCCCCATGCCACTACTGCTGCACAAACTCCCCTGTGCCTAACAGGACGGCATTTCCCCGAACCCATCCCTCCAGCAGCGACCCGTGCCAATCCCCAATGCAAGTGTCAAGTGTGCAACCACTCCAAAGTTCGCCCAAAAACTCAGAGGAAGGACTGTAGATATCAGCGTGGGGAATGCAGTGTTGGACTGTGCTTCCATCCCTGCTTAACCCTAGAATGCTTACGTTATTATCCTCACAGTACTGCTTTCACCGGGAGAATTTTTTTTTTTTTTTGACATTTTCTTTCAGTTTAGTCTATTTTAGTCTCTGTACACTTTAGTCTCTTTGATATAATCATACACTAATTATACACCTAAAAAAAAAAAGAAAAAAAAAAAGAAAAAAAATGTAACACAAATGCTTTTGTCGGGTAAAAAACACTTAATCCACATTATACCTGTGAAACACCTTTTTTTTTTTTTTTTATCAATTTAGACTCTTTTAGATTGTTTTCACCCTTTAGTCTCTTTGATTTAATCAGAAACTAATTATACACCTGGAAAAAAAGGAAAACACAAAAATAAAAAAAATGTAACACAAATGCTTTTGTCAGGTAAATAACACTTTAAAACCAAATATCATGGTGATAAATGCGAGATGAAACCACACCACTACCTATGTAGGTAGGGGGTAGGGTGGATTGAAGGTATAGGGAAGGACAGCTCCAAAGCTCTTATCATAACAAAATAGCAAATAAAATAAATAGCCGAACAGGGAAATTAACCCGACGTAAACATTCTAGGGTTAAAGGAATACTACACCCTTGTAAACTATTAATAATGTGTGTACTTGCGATATATGACACTCTGTATGATGGTAAGGCATTGTAAATATTTTGGAACATTAGTGTAAGTTGAGAAAATATATAGTATAAGCAGAAAAGAAAACGCAATCAGTAGAATGTGTGACATACCGGCGCTCTGTCAGTGAACGAATGCTTATTTACCCTATATTTGAGTGTGAACACCTGAGACCACCGGTGTGTACTTGTGATAACTGACGTTCTTGTGAGGTCTTGCAAATATGTTTGAACAGTGTTTTTGGCTGAAAAATGAAATGCTATAAGCAGAAAAGACACAAGCACTCTCTATACTGTGTGTGAAAGCAGCACTCCCCAGGTGTTTCGTATGTGAACTTACGCTTATTTACCCTATTTTTGACTGTGAAAACCATTATTTTCATATAAGAACTATAAATTCATATAAAATGGACCTTTTTATGCCTTCCTTTTTTTTCTTTTTTTTTTCTTTTTTTTTTTATTACCATATCAGTACAAGCCCCAACACTCTGGGGAACACTGGCCCTGAAGGAGGGGTGCATGAAGAAAACAAATTCGGTATCATAGGGCATAGAAGATACAGAAGGAATTATCATTACAACCAAAATAATGAACAAAGATATACAATGATACGTACATGGTACAAAGTTGTCACAGTAATTATCATTACATGTTCCGAAATGAGTGAATCGGTACACATAGGCCTACACATGTATGTGTATACATATGCAGAGAGACGCACATAAGCACACATACATATACGTCTCTCTCTCTCTCTCTCTCTCTCTCTCTCTCTCTATACACGCACATGTAGCCATCGACATACTGCATGTACAGAATAGGTACGTATGTATAAAGATATGGTATGTGTACAGGCGTGCATACATATACATATGCAACATGCACATATATATGATATATTCATAAAAACATAAGACAGGGATATATATATATATATATATATATATATATATATATATATATATATATATATATATATATATATATACACACCCTACGTAGATACATATACAGTCACATACACAGGTAGGTAGGTAGAGATAGAGAGAGAGAGGAAACACGATATGCATTATAAAATTACCTCTTGATTCAAAATCCCAGCTCTAGGACACCACATGCACCTGATGTGTGAGTGTGTGCTCGTGTGCGTGGACAACACACACACACACACACACACACACACACCAAAATGTCCGATCATTGTCCTAGGGCCAGAGCATTACAAGGGAAGGAAGTAGGGGTGAAGGGTGAGAATGTCTTCAAGTACATCAAGATGTGTGATGAAGTAGGTACACAAAGCAGAAAACAAGAGTCCAGGGGGTCTCTGAAGTGGGCAATAACCGGGCAGTTAACGTTATGAATTCCCGGTGTGAGTTTGGGTAAGTTGCCGCTTGGACTGGCGAATGGGAAAACGTAATGACGGGGCCTCCGTAGAAAACGCTCGTCGCAGCTGGGACTCCAGTACACCTGTTTATGCTCAAAGATATGGTCTTATATGGTGGTTTTCTATTGTTTCTCATTAAAAGTGAACTTTCTAGGCAAAAAAAAAAAAAAAAAAACGGAGTGGAAAATTTGCCATGATGGAGGTGTAATTCCCGTCACAATGGGCCGGGACGCGACGGGTTAAAAGTATAATCAGAGGGGCCCAGGAGAAGTTGGAACAGCAGGAGATTAACTGTTGGATGCAGAAATAGAGCTTCAAAACCGGCTCCCTCACTTATTTACTCGGTGTATTTAAAAATTATCAATGCATGGTATAATGCAGTAGTTCTGCTTTACAAGAGAGGCGACTCAAAAGATCTGTATCTATTGACCTATTAGCTTATTACCAGTCATTTACAAATTATTCACTCAAGTCCTTGCAAACAAATTTACTAGAAATTTGGAAGAAAACCAACCTCATGAGCAGGAAGGATTCAGAAGTGGGCATTTGTACTTACTGACAAAAGTACAGAATATAATAAACCACTTGTGCTTAGGATTTGTTATTACGAAAAGACGTTCGTACGGGAAAAAAAGAGTAAACGAGAGAGAGAGAGAGAGAGAGAGAGAGAGAGAGAGAGAGAGAGAGAGAGAGAGAGAGAAATGTTTCACTTAAATTACATAAAGACTCGGAAAAATCACAATTAGAGAGGAGTACATCAGGGAGATACAGTTTCACCAATGTTATTTACAGTATACCTTGAAAGTGTTTTCAGAAAGAAAGACTGGGAGAAGAACTTAAACCATTTAACCCTAATCCACCCCAGATAGGGCAAATGTGTCCTTCCCCCCATGTTTCAGTTAATTTCTCCATGTTCTCGTATGCGAATTTCATTGTGGACCCCCTGTAAATTCATGTGTCACTGTGACATGCAATCATGCACACATGCTCAAACGCAGCCCGAGGCACCGAACGCCGCGGGGGAGCAGCAGGTAGCAGGGGGAGGCAGTCATCTGCTCAGTTATCCTGCTGTCACAGTCCCTGTGACACAATGCATATGCACACATGCAATCCGAGGTACCGAGCGCGGCGGCGGCGGCGGAGCAACAGGAAGCAGGGACAGCCAGCCATCTGCTCAGTCATCCTGTTGCTTTGTTCAGTGTCACACACACACACACACACACACACACACACACACACATATATATATATATATATACACAGCCAGTAAAGCAACTAACAATACTGACTTAGCCATTACATCATCCCCTAGTCAAGACCCAGATTTTATTTCTGTTGATGAAGCAGAAGTCACATTAGCACATACTGTTGCACTGAACCAAGATCAGTAAGATACAAATGACAGTCCATCCACATCACAAACTCCAGCGACTCAAGCAGTTGATATATCTAAGTCCCCCTGTGATGAACCCAGTCAACTAAAATTGCCAAGCTACCCAAGCAATCAGAATAATAGGAAATGTAGAAGTTCCTATTATGATATATTTCCTTAGTTAGAATACTCGGTCTCACAAGATGCGTGTTACTGCTCTCCATGTAGGCACTTTGCTGGAGCATCTGTTCGACGGAGTAAGGATTAGGTAGGACACCGTTTATTGATGTTGGAACAAGGAAATGGAAAGATACCAGTACCTTTCTCAAACAATGTCAGGCAAGTGAAAGACACATTAATAGTATGATCGCTTGGTCTTATGTCAAGGATATTCAGTCAGGGTCCACACAGTCTGTAGCATCTTCTCCATCTTCAGCTAGGCAACAAGAAATTGAGGACAACAGGGAACATGTAAAGTTACTTTTAAAAGTCACTGCATTACTGGGAAGGCAAAGCCTGTCTTTTCGTGGACATATTGAGGGTGGTGATACATTAAATTCAGGATTTTTTTTTGATAATTTTCACCTAATTGCTGACTCAAATCCCTCTCTAAAATAAAAGTTAGATCGACCAGAATGAGTTGATATAATCTGTTGGAAAACATATCAAGGACACAATTTGTGCTGAAGCACAAGAAGCCAAGTACTTTTCAGTTATGGTTGATGAAAGGAAAGACTTGTCAAAAAAGGAACAGATGGCTATTCTTGTGCGGTACTTTAGTGAGGGTATTGTGAAGGAACGTGTCATTGGAACCTATCACATGGAAAAGGTTGGTGCTGCAAGTTCAGCTGATTTTATATATAAGGAGAGAGAACAATCTGGTTAAATTTGGTATAAGTGTGTGGCTCAGTGTTATGATGGTGCTGGTGTAATGAGTGGATGCTCTAGCGGGATTCAAGCAAGACTGTGAGATAAAATTCCCCAAGCAGTATACATACATTGCCATGCACACAGGCTGAATTTAGTACTGAGCGACTGCATAAAGAATACCAGTGGCGTCTCTTCATTTTTTTTTTTTCAATTATTAACACATTTTACACATTTATTAAACAGTAACAAAGGGAACCAACTTTTCACAGAGGCACAGAAAGCAGAAGATCTTCAGGTTTTGACACTAGAAAGACCTACTATAACTAGATGGTCTTACTATTATAGGTCAGTAACAAAGGTTAAGCTTCGCTATTGAAGTTTGCTATCAGTGCTTCATACAGTTTCAGAGGGTTTTGATTCAGAAGCTGCGGCAGAAACAATTGGACTGTACAAAAAGTTAGTCTTTCAGGTTCGTAATGGATCTACATATTACTGAACAAGTCCTTAGAGTTACCAATAGTTTGTCTGATGAGCTTCAAGCAGAGGAAGCCTTAGTATCTGAAGCTTGCTCTCTCATACAGTCAACTATCAAGGAATTGCTGGTCTTGAGAACGGACGAGGCTTTCTCTGATATTTTTGACAAAGCTAAAGATTTTGTTTCAACATATGAGGCAGATACCAGCTTGGAAAATTCAAATCAGTTGTGCAGACCCAAGCCTAAGAAAATCCAGAAGGTATCATCAGGACTAAAGAGCTTAAATGATTCAGCTTTCTGGAGAAATGAGGTGAATACTTGTAATGCTCCAAAAACTGAAACCAAAAAAAACTATTTTGATAGATAGATTTCTCTCAGAGCTTGATATTCACTTCACACACAACATGCCCCTAACAGAAGCAAAGAATGCACTTGATTACAGTTCCAGAGACTTTCCAGAATACGAAAAGCTTTCTATTATAGTACAGTCTTACAAAGATATATACATAGATGAAATTCTTCTAGTTTCCCAAATATCTGTTGCAAAAAGACATCTCCTAAGTAAGATGAGGTGAGATGACATATCTCTCTCTCTCTCTCTCTCTCTCTATATATATATATATACATATATATATATATATATATATATATATATATATATATATATATATATATATATCATCAGCCGTTTGAGTATCCACTGCAGGATATATATATATATATATATATATATATATATATATATATATATATATATATATATATATATCATCAGCCGTTTGAGTATCCACTGCAGGACCGGCCTATCCCGACCCTAGTGGGGACGATACAACCAATGTATCTCTACCAAGTGGCATAGGCTGTCTGGTAGAGATTGTATGTAGGGTGAGAAGTGCTTGTAAGTGTAATTGTAGTGTTGGAGTGGCTTTGGATGTGTGTGTAGTCTGTGAACCAAGTGTAATCGGCCCGCGCAAGCCGACTGGGTGCAAGTATACTTTATAGTATGCGACACTGGTTCAAACACCGCACCTCTTGTGTCCGCCAATGCAGTCCGTGGCCAGGTGAACACCCCCAAAGTTTCTTACCCTAGCGGGGCGCGAACCCTGGTTCACCCCTGTATGAAGCGTACACTCTACCACTGTACCATTATATATATATATATATATATATATATATATATATATATATATATATATATATATATATATATATATATATATATATATATATATATATATATATACAGTGTGTGTGTGTGTATATATATATATCTCTTGCCCCTTCTTCACCCCATCCTAAAGTGGGAAAAGAGGTGGTGGTGACGATGATAATGATGATGATGATGATGATTTTAATGCTCTCTTCTTTCCAACTCCAGGCGATGACAGAGACTTTAACCTGTCAAAGATTCCTAACCCTTCTGTCGAATGACTGTCATTTATAATCAACTTGAAGGGTTGATCTGACAGTTGACCAAGGAGGCTCATTCCTACTTCGTAGTCTAACAGTCACCGAATTTTGTGCGACCACGACTTTGTATTCTTATAGCAGGAGTGGCTCAGTTTCCTCATATGAAATCAAACAGAATGTAGAGGAGTCCAACACAACCATTTAAAACAGACAACGTATATTACTTGTATATTCTTGCTATGTCAAGCCGATTGTACTCTTCTTACTTTAATTTAAGCTAAATCTCCTATATCCCCATCCTCAGTACTGAGTTACAGTAATAAACTAATTCGAGAAAATACTGCCATTCAGGAAGAAGTACTGTGATAAAGATGTAAATCTGGCATTTTCTTTTCTGCCACAGAGCTATGCGAAACAAGTTGCAACGGACGCATAATATGAGCCAATTTAAGGTGAAGAAAGTATAAATTCAGATAAGGGTAGGCTTTTCAGCTGGCAAGGGATAGATTGTAGCCTTCATTTTCCCCTTGGATACGAAAGGTGTTTCCTGAAGCCATCCATCATCAATCCGTTTTTCCCCCAACAGGTGCGTAGGAGGCCTGGGCTAAGCTCTCCCGTCTCGACATTTATGACGATGGTAACCCGCCTCACCGGTCCCTGAGCGGCATTATGTGAACGGTAAACCCCAAACAACCCCCCGTATGTAAGCCCTTACGAGCACCGTCCGATTGGAGTACCTTAACCCACTAGACCACCAGACATTATTTAGTTACAAGGTTACCACCCAGCATAATAAATGGTTCCTAGGGTTAAGGCAAATAATTTCGTTTTTCATTCGGGGTATTGCCTGAAGGCAGCACCACCCTCACCAAAGTTGAATAAACTCGTCTGGAGGCAGCAGAAATACGAAGAAGACCTTCTCCGGCAGAAGGGCCTTGGTCAACCTCTAAGCTCACTACGAGTAGCTACAGTGCGTTCGTTCTCACTGACAAAGATACGTAGCCCCCTTCAGTTGATCTAAGGCCGGCTGTGGTCAGATTACAGGACTGATTCGATTAGTAACCAACGAGATTCAATCCTGCTTCATTGCAAAGACTCAATAAACTTCACACAACCACAACTTAGTTTTCAAGGTATAACTGTCCTAGCTGCACCAGAATAAAACAAACCTGTCGTAGTTAGGATGGTGAAGCCGTACACAGGCATGGGCCCTAAAGCAGCCCTTGATGCCCATAGTCCCGTACACAAACTGGTTATAGCTGGGGTACTGTGAAGTTGTACACAGACATGGACCCTGCATTCTGGAAAAAAAAAAAAAAAACTATTTTCAGTATATCATCATTTATAAATGCTCCAACATGCTTGCATGCTTCGGCCTTCATCGCCTAATGGCGATTCTCCACACTGTTCGATCTCTGACAGCCTCTCCATTCAGTCCCTTATTCCTGAAGTCACATTGTATGACTTCGTCCCAGGTCTTTATTTATAAGGTTTGCTTCTCTCAGCCCTACCCTAGACGTTCACACCTCTCACCTCTGGCACCCATTTGTCATCCTCGATCCTCTCAACATGCCCAAACCGTCTCAATATACCCCTCCTCATCACAACATCAATACTTTCCAGTCCCATCCTTCCTCAGAACTCTTCATTCACAATTCAAACCCCTCCCCCCCCTCCCAGGCCTCGCATTCAAAGATACACTACATATTCAACTAATCATTGTCATTTCTATGTGGCTGTACTTACGAATATCCTCTTTCTTTACTGCTCAGATCTCACTACCATACAGCATTACTCTTTATCATGCCGCACGCAAGGATCCCTTAGTATGGAGGGAGAGACCTCCATCCACTCCGTATCCTAACCACAGAGCTAACTCCAGCCCCACCTCCAGCACTTAACAAGTCCTTCAAAAAGCAAAACTCTTTCGCGCATTAAGGAGTCTTTCAAGCTACTGTAGATCAGTCCTTTCATGCCTGTCAATCACTACATGTTCTCCCTGACACAACGCACACACAGAAGCAGCATTATTTCGCAGCTTACCTCTAATACCACTTCATCTCTTATGCATCCACCTAACACAAACACTGCACAGGGTGGAGTTACCGGTACTTCCCTCACTATATCTGTTCAAAATATATACGTAAATACACGTTCTGTATATATATATATATATATATATATATATATATATATATATATATATATATATATATATATATATATATATATATATATATATATATATATATGTATTTATTGACCAAAGATGGAGATATTAAAAATAGATGGAAAGAGCATTTTGAGACAGTTCTTAATAGACCAATACCACCAGAAGAGGATATACCGTCTGCTCAGGAAGATTTAAATATAGAAACAGGAGAGTTGAGGCTTGCAGAAGTGGAGAAAGGAGTAAAACAGTTAATGAATAATAAGGCACCAGGGGAGGATGGTTTATATCCGAAAATGTTTAAAGTGGAGGGGGATAGATTAATAATGATCTTGACCAAGCTATTCAATAAGATATGGGTGACGGGGTTACTACCATCAGTTTGGAAGAATGGTGTAATTGTTAAAGTTCCGAAGAAGGGAGACCTGAGTGAATGTGGTAATTGGAGGGGAATCTCTTTGTCACCGATAGCTTTGAAAGTTTTCAGTAGAGTGTTGTTAAATAGGTTGGAGCCGGTGGTTGAGGGTATTCTGAGGGATGAACAGGCTGGTTTTAGAAAGGGACGTGGTTGCAATGATCAGATCTTTATAGTTAGGCATTTGATGCAGCAAGTTAATGAAATAAGAGTACCGTTAAGTCTTTGTTTTGTTGATTTTGAAAAGGCTTTTGATAGTGTTTTGAGAGAGACTATGGGGAAGATCATGAGACATTATGGAATACCAGAGGAGTTTGTGAGGGTCATTATGAACATGCATGAGGACACATTTTGTAAAGTGATGGTTGATGGTTGTCTGAGTGATTCGTTTGAAGTCAAGTCCGGAGTAATTCAAGGTGGTGTTCTATCGCCTTTACTATTTATATTGGTCATTGATTACATTATGAAGCGCGTTGGAACAGAAACCGGTGCAGGTATACTTTGGGGAGAGAACAGGAAACTTTTGGATTTAGATTATGCAGATGATATAGTTTTGATTTGTGATGGGCCAGAAGAGATGCAGAGAGTGTTGGACTGTTTGGTGAGTGAAGGTCGCAAGGTGGGTTTAGTTATTAATTGTGGAAAAACTGAAATAATCAATATGAATATGGAAAATGCGCAGGAATGTGTAATTGGAGGTAAGGTTGTAAAGCAAGTTGATAGGTTTAAATATTTAGGTACTTATTTAGCCAAGGATGGTTCTTTGAACTTTGAATTCGAGGAAAGGTTAAAGAAGGCTAATCAGGCAATGGGAATGCTTAAAAATATTTGGAATAATAACAATTTTTCTGTGCATATAAAAATCAAACTTTATAAGGTAATGGTTAGGAGTATCTTAATTTATGGACACGAGTCTTGGTACAGCACAGTGACTATGGAAAATAAATTCTTGGTGTTTGAAAACAAAGCACTTAGAAGAATATTAGGAGTTAAGTGGTGGGAAAGGATACCAAATAGTAGAATTAGAGAAATAACGGGAGTGCAGCCGGTCGATGAATATGTTAGGTTCTCACGATGGAAGTGGCTAGGACATGTGTATAGGAGACAGGGAATAGTACGAGGTACACCAGGGTGGGTGGCACTTGGTAGGAGAGGTAGAGGAAGGCCAAAAGAGACGTGGGTGAGGACAATGAGACGGGAAGCTGGAGATGAGTGTTGGGGAGATCTTGAGGAGTTAGCACAAGATAGGATGTGGTGGTGTGAGTTCATCGAGGCCCTATGCATCCCCGAGGGTGCCACAGGAAATGATATATATATATATATATATATATATATATATATATATATATATATATATATATATATATATATATATATATATATATATATATATATATATGTCAGAGACCATTTGTTGGAATTTTCTCATATTTTGTATGATTGTAGGGCCATATAGGTGGTTGCTGCCCATCGTTTCGATATTTTGAAAAAAAAAAAATCCAAGATGGCGACTTATGACTAATTTTCTATTTCTGAAACGTTAAACCTCATAATTATCTCCTTTACTTTAACAGATAGGTTTACGGCTGTATGGAATTGGAATATAGTCTCTCTGAGAGGCTTGCTTTATCTGCATTTATTATCAGATCCTTGTGCCCCATTCCGTCTCTCCACATCTTAATCTTTCCTCCGCCTCCCCATTCATTCTGTGCAGGCAACACCAAGCCATTACCATACCATATCTCCCATGGGAGTCCATTCCTGAAATCACGTGAGGCGGCTTCAAGCTCCATGACAAACTATAAGGGGCTCAAAACTGGCTCCTGATGCATGCCAACATTCTCGGAAATTTCATCACTCAGATCTTCATTTTGAAGGTGATGATTTCAGAAACAGAAGTGAGAATTAGCGTAGAACATCAGTTTACTTCACAAAACATTAGTGAAAAAGAAAATGAATGCATTAAAACTGCAGTTCTACTGCGCGAAGAATTTCCTTTCATTTGATTTACGGGTGAAAATTATGTCGACACACACTCGTAAACATCAACAGTGGCAGGCCATCATATCTGTGTTCCATCCCACTTGATTCCTTTTTCTCCATTATCTTTATATCATAATAGAACTTCTTGTTCTGAACTTACTCCTCCAAGATATTTAGGAAAATAGTCTACCTGACTTAGTAGGAAATGGACTTTGGCATTCATAAAGGACCCAAGTTTCTAGAAGTTCGTAAGTAAAATTTCAATAAGGTATCAATAGTTTTCAGCCTTGACAGATCCAAGAATACCTAATACGAATACAGTCCATGCATTTCTTTCACCTGCTTTCACTGCTGGTCTTTCATCTGTAGTCTTCTCTGCAGGCCACCAAATATACCTGCTTTCAGTTTTTCATTTGTTATAGGAAGAAATTTTGAACAGAGGTATTTAAAAGAATCTTCTTTTCTAAACAAAACGTTCAAAAATTGCTTCATCTGACTAAGCTTAATGTGCAGTGGTGGATGCAGGATTTTCTCTTGATCAGCTAAAGACTCATTCATGATGTTTTTCTCCCCAAGTACAAATGGGTTTCCTTCCAGTCACACTTTTCTTGTCTAGTGTTGACTCCTTGGTCTACTGGCCAATAAACATGAAAAAAAAAGAAATTAAGTGTAGCCACCTTGTTGTCCCAGAAACATTGACAACATTTATACATCCTCCAAAATGATCCGGCTGTGCTCATTGCATTTTTTAAAATTCATATTCTTATAGCTTTCTTAATTTGAACTGAATACCCAGTTGGAACTGAAGCAAATGTACACAAGACACTTGGATTCTCTTTGAGGTATCAACAAAGTCTCCATTCATCGGGCTGATATTGACTGTAACCCATTAAAACTATTCCTCAAGACATTTGATGTCATCACAAAACACAAATTCATTATCCATTTTGAAGAATAGCAGTTAATCCTTTCCCCAGGTTCGGAAGAAAAAAATAAAATGTTATTTCTGGAGCTAGCAGTTTTTAAAATTTAATCTTGCCCTCAACAATTAAACGCACTTCTTTGGCAAAACAAGATCTCATCCTAATCATCCAGATCAGCCTGACTAAACAAAAATGGTGCCTTAAGATCAAGATGTGAATCACTGAAATTACTACCCCCACCACCTGTTTCTTCAAATGCACATTGATCAACTTCTTCAGGACAATGTAGGGTAAGGAAGACTGGAACAGATACTTCATCGGAGTGAGGAATAGGTCTTCTGCCTGATGGGAGGTTAGGATATTTTATGGCAGATTTTGTCTTAGTACTGAATCCTGGAATATTGACAAGGCAGAAATAACAATCATCGAAATAATTTTCCTGTTCCCCCCAGACCACTGGGATCCACAAACCTAAGCTCATCCTTTTTCCTTTGGTCCATTGTCTCAGGTTTTCAACACGAGATCGACAAAATGAATCGGAGGTCCATGACTTATGTTGGTTATCCAGTTTCATTCCACAGAATGCATAATGTGCCTTTTAAACACTCTGATAAACATGTCTGCTGCTTTGGTTCAGTAAAACATCTGCAGATGTAAATGGAAACATCTCAGCCAAATTTACACTTTCTTCCTTTAGCTGCCATAATTAAAACCTACACATGAAGAACAAATAAGCTATAGAGTAACACTGAGATAACTGAGCCAATGCAGCAGATCACAATAATTAACAGAATCAGTTGGAATAAATAAGTATAATAGATATGTGTGATATATAATATAATGTAGATAAAATATATCTAAACATTAAAGTCAAGCTGTGTATGTGTGTGTCTGTGCGTTTGTTCGTTTCTTTCAGGAAAGCGGTAATAGATATCGACCTAATTCTTTTTGCATTAGGTCGGAGTAGTCTAGGGAGTGTCAGAAAACTACCAGACAAAAGTTTTTGGTTATCGCGCGCAACGCGACGGCACAAAATTGTCTGAAATCGCGAAACGCGAGTATATGTAAAAATCACTTTACATATTGGTCAGAATTGGTCATTGTGGGCTCATTAACGGTGTACAAAGGTAAATAATGGTATTTGCAAATATTTTGTAACGGAAAGGCTATTGGAGAGTCCCGCAAATTTTTACAGGCTAGTACTATTGATATAGTCAATAGAAATATAGAGCCAACATAAATAGCTAATAGATATATTAAACTAATGATGAAATCATGCAACCAAATCCAGTTTTTCTGATAAAATATGACATAATATTTTGGGGATAAACATGACGTGCTGGGGAAAACTGAAGCCATTTTCGTAATCAACGTCTTCACTTACCTTTAAATAAGCTTTAGTCTCTAGTCAGCAAATCTGATGCAGAGCTGTGATATATAAGCCGCCCATGATACCATTTCACAAACTAAGGTGAAGCCGCACAAAGGCACGAGCCCTATATAAGCAACCACGATACCCATACAGACAGAACTGACACGTTAAATTCTCTCCGCTGTCAACAGCTCATCCTATGCATGACCTCTCGATTACCTCACTCTGTACCCCAACACTGCCACAGTCTAAAGATTAGATGCTGGAGAGGGATGACTTCATGTGGTGGCACCGATATGACGGTGTGGAGGAGCTCCCAGGTAATACAAACTTCTCTCGTTTCCTTCCCTATCTTTCGAAAAGAGGATTGTGGACTGCTGGAGATGGGCAGCTTCAGCCTGCAGTCTACCTGGTTTAAGCTCAGTAAGTCTGGGGATGCAACTACTACTACTTCTACTCCAAAAGTTAGGACATGGGAGGTTAGGAGCAGAGAAAGGCAGATACAAGGCACAGGTACAGAAACAGAAGATAGTGGTATGGTATAGGTTTGGCTGTTTGTTACGGATCGCATTAGTTTGTGACCACCCACTTCACCACCTCAGTATCAACTAAAGGACTCTGATTCACGATAGGGCGTCCTCCAAATATGAGGCCAGTTCCAAATCAACCAAGTTACCAAGTCCTTCCACAATGGTCTGCCCTTCATCCTCTACCCACTCAGTCCCTCATCACATAAACCCATCACCTGCCACCCTGTTCCTCGAGTGGTGCCCATTGACAAGGAAACAATGGTAGATTTGCTACAGTATCACAATAGGCTGTTAGTGTGTGCCAACCAGGGTAAATCTAATCTAGGACTAAATTTGGTTAGTTTATGCCAGTTGGGTTATAACAGGTAAATTTAGAACTGCAGTAAGCTGTCAATTTATGTCATTCACACAATAACAGTTAGTCTACGATTTCAGTATATACTCGTAACAGGTAAGTCTGTGATTACACTGAATAACAGGTAAGTCTATGAATACGCTATATAAAAGGTAAGTGGAGGCCTACAGTACATAAAAGGTATGCGTAAGACTGCAGTACGTTCTTAGTTTATGTCAGCAAGGAAATACTACGTAAGTCTAAGACTATAATGTGCTGTTATTTTATAGCAACCAGGAAATTCCACATAATTATAGAACTACAGTAGGCTGTTAGCTTCTGTCAACCAAGAAATGCCAGATAAGTATAGGACTACAGTAGGCTGTTAGTTTATGTCAACCAGGAATTTCCAAGTAAGTCATGGTCCATTATTCTAGCGGGTTAAGGAGGCTCCCCAGCGGATGTTCATTACCTGTTTAGTTCTGCATATGACACTTAAATTTTTCTTGAATGTCGTATGTGTAATCTATGCTGACAGTAACCCATTTGCACCCAGTGTCCTCAGTATAGGACGGAGGTGGTCATTTTCAAAATTTTATAAAGATGGGAACCCCGGGGTAGGGACCTATGAGCTTCGCGACTATGAGCCGACAGGCGGAGGGCGGTACACCTATCACCCTTCCAGCAAAATCTCTCGCACAGAAACTCGGGGGGCTAATGGGTTATAAAGACATTATTAACATAATACGAGTCAGCAAGATGTAATCTGCAAATTAACTCACAAAGCAAATTGTGTTAGAAGAGCTCCTCGGCTGACGACAATATGACCCTAGGGCTAAAGTAGGCTGTTAGTTTATATCAACCAGGAAATAAGCTGTGAGTCTAGGATTAAATTAGACTATAAAGTTATGTCAACCAGGAAATAAGGGGTGAGTATAGAACTAAGTTAGATTATCAATATATATCAACCAGGAAATAAGAGATGAGTCTAGGACTAAATTAGACTATAAAGTTTTGTCAGTCAGGAAATAAGTGGAAAGTCGAGAACTATAATAGACTTATATATATATGTATGTGTGTGTTGGACCACATCAAATAACAGGTAAGTCGGGAACTACAGTATAACACGGCTGGATTTTACGTCAATGAAATAAAAACTAAGTTTAGGAGTGCAGTAGGAGGTGATGCAAAGGATTTACGATAAATTTGGTCATAATAAGCGTTTGCTGTAATCTACAGTAATAATTATTTATCATACCTATTCCGTTAATTAGTGTACGTGTATGAAATGGCGAACATACTTCTCGAGAATGAAGAAAACCATTATGTATGTCATCACTATGTGTGCAACAATACCTATTTAAGCATTCAGTATTAATATTACTAGTATTTCTAATAATGTTACTAGTAGATATACTGTTCGGTATTTTTTTCTTTTTTTTTTTGCACTGCTTACGAGTGCAATGCCTGGCAGAGGTAACCAATGTTTCTTGGGCGGAACATATGATCCTCTTTGAAGTCATTCTCGTTTCTTCGGTAAACCTATTTCCAGGCTGAAGTGTGATACCCCCTTGTGGCAGCCTAACTGAAGTAAGAAAGGTGTCATCGGAGTGAAGTGGCTCACATCATCGGAGGGTGAAAATATCCAGTCTTCCAGGTGTAGGTGGCTGGGGCTGGGCTACCGTAGTGCAGTACGTTTAAGGGTAGGTGGCCGGGGCTAGGTCATTGTAGTTCAGTACAATTAAGGGTAGGTGGCCGGGGCTAGGTTACCGTAGTGCAGTACAATTAAGGGTAGGTGGCCGGGGCTAGGTTTTTGTGAGTCAGTACAATTGAGGGTACGTGGCCGGGGCTAGGTTATTGTAATTCAGTACAATTATGAGTGCATGACAAGTCTGTTGTCCCTGATGGCATTACATGATAGACAAACCTTCAATCACTTCTTGGGGATCGAACCTTTCCGCCTGGCTCTACAGCCACTTTGCCTGGCACGATTTTACCACTACACTCCCTTTGGATCACCTGCACATGAACCTGGACTAGATACTACTACTACTACTACTACTACTATTACTACTACTACTACTACTACTAATACTACTACTGCTACTATTACTAGTACTACAGGGTGATTAACTACTCTGATGCCCCGGAATAACGACAAATGTGCAAGCTTCATTAGTGTCAATCATAAACTGTATTTGAGAAATTCCCAGATGTCTGAAATATAAGAGACTTGCTGGAAGTGAAATGTTCTTTCAGCATCGCGGCGGATATTAACTGGTCAACTGCACAGATCCAACGATCATACCGTACTCGCTAAAATCCGTGCATTGTTCTCCTGATTGATCCCAAGGTATTTTATCCTGGCAGAGGGGTCACAATACGGGAAGAAGATTTTTAAATAAGTCTCGCACAGGTGATACGCTAAAGGACAACATTGTTATGGAGAACGCAGCCATCCCAGCAAGTAAGTTACATTCGAAGTTTGCTGCTTTGGAACACCAGGTTCAATAAGGTTTAAACGCTGACGGAGATAGCATTAGAATTTTGATATAACAGTGGATAAACTGTAAAAAAGTGAAGAAATAATGTACCACGCTTCACTGAAATCAGGTCACTAATAAAGAAAGAGAGAGAGAGAGAGAGAGAGAGAGACAGACAGACAGACAGACAGACAGACAGACAGAGACAGAGCTTTTCCGGTGCCTCCCAGTAGTGAACCATCCTTTACTACAGACGATTATATTCAGCTTAGGAAAGATACCTGGAACTGACGGTGTGAGACATAGTCTAAAAGTATATAAATTAGACTGGGTCAAAAGGTGGCATGACGGGGTAGGGTAATGACGCCCTTGTACCAATGCATTTCCCGGCCTTCAGTACGTACTGTATATCAGCATTAACCCCTTGAATCCGTTGACGTAATTTGTGGCTCATCTTGTTACCAGAATAAGATTTTTGCTGAATTTAAGAAGCATCTCCAAGTGTGAAGGAGTTAATTAAGGCAATATCTAACCCCACACGTCAAAACGTATCTCCGAAATTAAATAAAATCATTTTGAAGCAGCAGGAGTAAATAAAACATTAAAGAGGGAAGAAAAGAAACAAATACGTCATCCGACTTAAGGTATTATGTTGCATTTCCTCGCATTTAACACTGCCACACGCAATCAAGTTCAGTCCACCCCCCCACCCCCCTTCCTGCCACCTGCTGTTCCGTGTTTACAGACAGGTTTCAAGCTTAAAGCGGTAAAGTAATGCTGTGATCTATCTATCTATCTGTCTATATAGATAGAAAGATAGATTGATAGATATACTATATATATATATAACCATGGACAGGATCCCACTGCTACCTGGCGTGTCCCCGGGTGGCTGATAGGGCAAGGCCTTGTAGATATACAAGGTACTGTCTTAGAGGGCGCGGACCATGGGACTCCCTGTAAATATATTGGGCTCCACCGAATATAATGAATAAGGTGGCACAAAAATTACATCTCACCAGAAACGATGCGGCAGGGAGGTGACATTATTTGCCACAATCCTCCCAACTAAATATGAGTTCTATTGCAAATGATTTGACGGGCGTTCCCGTTGGATCATCGTCTACTAAAGGTCCAACCGCACTGCCTCCTGTGCTTACGGGCAGTGTGCCACCGAAAGTGAGTAGCCACTGTGTTGGAAAAGTAGACTCGTGGATATTAATCAATTTGCAGTCCATGAAGATCTATCCATACAATGTAAGATGCCTCGCAGACGATTACAAACTTGATAACCTAATGATTGAACTGGAAAACTTTAGTTGGGATATTGTAGGTTTGAGTGAGACCCACAGAAAGAAGAGCAAGTAATTCAGCTCGAAGACAGCAACCACAAATTTTACTACAGAGGAAGGCTGAATGAAAGAGTTAGTGGTGTGGGATTTCTAATTAACAGAAATCTTGGAGACAACATTGTTAAACTGAGCAGTGTATCTGACAGAGCAGCATTGGTTGTAATCAGACTGTGCAAAAAATATACCATGAAAGTCATACAAGTATATGCATCAACTTCTCAAAGCCCAGATGAAGAAATAGAAACATTCTATGATGACATCTCCCAGTTTATGGAAGAAGAAAAGACAACATATACTATACTCATGGGAGACTTCAATGCAAAAGTTGGGAAGTCGAAAAATGGAGAAGCATGTATGGGGAAAATTGGAGTGGGAGAAAGGAATGAAAGAGGAGAAATGCCGGTAAATTTTACTGAAACGTTTAACATGAGAATAATGAACACATTCATCCACAAAAGAAGAGGGAGAAAGTTGACCCGGAGAAGCCCAAATGGAGAAACAAAGAATGAAACCGACCTCATTATAGCAGATAAGAATAACACGATCACAAATGTCACAGTTACCAGCAAAGTAAATACAGGTAGTGATATAGAATGGTGGGTTGCACAGCCAGATTCATATTCAGAAATGAAAGAAAGAAGATGATTAAAGATAAAAAGATATGCCCAATAATAGTAAACGAAAACAAAGCAGCCTTTCAATTGGAAATAAGGAACAGATTTCAGGCTCTAAGTAATGCTGAATGTGACACTGATGAGCTGAATGACAGACTAACAAAAGTGCTAAGAGAATCAGCGGAGGTAGTAGGAAAACCTAACACAACCAAAGCCAAGAAGTATTCAGAAAAGACACTCGAGCTTATGAAAAAACGAAAGGAAATAAAAGTGAAAACAGAGAAAGACGAAATAGAACGAGCGGAATTAAATAAGCTTATCAACAAAACACAAAGGGAAGAAAAAAGAAAGAGAAACATGGATCAGATCAAAGGAACCATCAAAAATGGAAAAAGTCTGAAACAGGTCCGAAGTAAAATGGCACTAGGAAGGCAACAAATTACATCACTGAAAGAAAAAAAAAACGGTGAAATAATTGAATGTAGAGATAAGATGGTGAAGAGAGTTGAAGAATTTTACAAAGAACTGTATGCATCAAACACAGTAGTACCAATAGCTAAGTTTTCAGTTGACACAAGTGAAATACCTGTGGTAACACCAGACGAAGTAAATACTGTATTTGTCTTAAAAATACGAAAAGATGGAGGGCTCCGGGAGAAGATGGAAGAGTAACAGATTTACTGTTGGATGTAGGACTAGAAGTACAAAATAGACTTGCTCACTTATTTACCCACTGTATAAAACAGAAGAAAATTTCCAAAACATGGTGTAATGGCAGTAGTTATTTTACTCTACAAAAAAGGTGACTCAAAAGATCTTAGTAACTATCGGCCCATTAGTTTATTATCAGTCATTTACAAACTCTTCACTAAAGTCCTTACGAACAGAATTACAACAATTTTGGAGGAAAACCAACCTCGTGAACAGGCAGGATTCCGAAGCGGGTATTCGACCACTGATCATCTACACACAATGAATCAGATAACTGAGAAAACTACAGAATATAATAAACCACTGTGCTTAGGTTTTGTTGATTACGAAAAAGCTTTTGATTCAGTGGAGCACATAGCAGTTATAAATTATTTGCGAGAACAAGCAGTAAATGAGAACATTGTAAAACTGCTCGAAAACATATATAAAGAGGGAACTGCTACAGTTAAATTACATAAGGACTCGGAGAAAACTAAGATTGAGAAGGGCGTGCGTCAGGGAGATACAATTTCACCAAAATTATTTACAGCATGCCTAGAAAGTATTTTCAGAAAGCTAGACTGGGAAAACAAAGGAGTGAGCATTGATGGAGAGAAGATAAACCATCAAAGATTTGCAGATGACATTGTCCTAATCTCAGAAACAGCGGAGGCATTGCAAGAAATGTTAAATGACCTGAACACAGAAAGTCTGAAAGTGGGACTGAAGATGAACCGGAGTGAAACTAATGTTTAATCCACAAACACCAAAGAGTTTTCATCAGAATAAGCGATGAAATACTTGAAGAAGTTGAGGAGTACAACTACTTGGAACAAATACTAAAATTAACGAAAGATCATAATAGCGAAATAAAATGACGCATTACAATTGGATGGAAAGCTTTCGGTCAACATAGAGACATTATGAAAAGTAGCTTACCAGTTTGTATGAAACGAAAAGTATATAACGAATGTATAATTCCAGCTATGACGTATGGTTGTGAGACTTGGAAACTGACAAAATCAATGGAAAATAAATTAATTCGTTCTCAGAGAGCAATGGAAAGGTCAATGTTGGGAATATCTTTCAGAGACAGGAAAAGATCAACTTGGGTGAGAGAGCAGACGAAAGTTAAAGATATTATAGAGGTTATAAAAAACGGAAATGGAGGTGGGCAGGCCATATAGCAAAGAATAAGGGATCGATGGAGCAAGAGGCTGACTGACTAGACACCAAGAGATTGTAAGCGTAGCAGAAAAAGGACAGACAGGAGATGGAGAGATGAGATAGAGAAATTTGAAAGGAAAACGTGGCAAAGATTGGCTCAGTCAAGGAATTCGTGGAAAAGGTTGGGGGAGGCCTTTGTTCAGCAGTGGACTACTTATGGCTGATGATGATGATTCTCTCTCTCTCTCTCTCTCTCTCTCTCTCTCTCTCTCTCTCTCTCTCTCTCTCTATGAATAAGTGAATTTCTTTAAAGGACACATAGTACATAATCTACAGCTCATTTTTTATCACTATTGTCGTCTTTTTGAGTCTCATTTCCCGTCGCTCGGTGGCACAGTAGGACAATACGACGACTCTTCATCATTTCCTCAAACCTTCTTCGTAACTAAACAACATATTGTAATGTTAATATCGTGTTACAGTGCATTACTGAAGATGGTGTGATGGCAGTTTCACGTATAGTTAAAATGTGCAGGGTATAAATGACCAAGAAAGTACTGAAAACAGTTTTGGGGATTCAAGATATTGCTCAAAACCTGAAGCCTACATGTAAACGCGGAATTAGCGGGAACTGTATACTTTATACTAAATCTAGTTTGCTTTTTATCTCATGGTAATGGACACCCCCATATGTCAAAATCTAGGTTGCAATTGCATGAAATTTTATAAGCCAGTACTATCGGGATGGGAATGAGTCTTCATGTTTACTGATTAAATTTATCTTCACGTTTGAAGACGCTTGGCCATATACTAAGATGAATGAGGCTAAGGGTCTTTGCCAAATAAGAGTGAACGCACTATAGTCACAAAAAGCATTGCAGAAACAACAAACCACATCGTACATGGTTTTCAAGTACAATGACTGGGGTACGAATCCAAGGTGACCGAGTGCCTGAGGCGAGAGGTGTGACTGAAGTGGGGTGGGAGGAGTTACACTGCCACCACACCAAATAATTATACTCTTCTCCATCAGCCTAACACCAGTCAGTCTCTTCCTGTCATATGGTGGAGGTGCAGGTAGGCTACCTATAGTGTGTGTGTGTGTCTCTGAGTTGTGTTTTGATATCATAGTGACTTTGCAATTATAACCATATAAAAAAGGAAATCATACCGCCATGTCTTCACAATAAAACAGCTAATACGATTTCAATATATATATATATATATATATATATATATATATATATATATATATATATATATATATATATATATATATATATCTGCGAAAGCAATATCACGTAAATAGGTGATGCAAATGTATTGTGTAAAGTTGGAGGAAAATAAAAGGCAGAGGACCACCAAGCTTTCGTCTGTATTTCATGACATCCTCAGGGTGAGCTCTGGAGATGTCTTCAACTATTTTTCTTTTACAATGGAACACATCCTGTCCACTTCTTCTTTCTCTGAAATCTCCATTCTAGGATATTTCAGTGTTCGCCACCATCTTTTGCTCTCCTCTCCCTTCAATGATCCACCTGGTGAACCTAAATTTTTTCTGTCCTTAATGACCTAGAGCAGCTTGTACAGTAGCCCTACCGGTATCCCTGACCGTCCTGGGGAGAGTTCCAACATACTTGACCTCTTCCATACAACTAATCCTTCTGCTTACATTGTTAATCTTTCCTCTCTGTTTGTCTCCTTCGACCATAGTCTTATCAGCTTAACCTGTCCTATCACCCCAGCATGGTCTGTGGACCCTCCAAAGAAACGTCGGTTGTGACCCTTTGGAGCTGCTGACTGGGAGGCCCTCAGGCAGTACTTCTTTGATGTAAAGAAACGTTGGTTTAATCATGTTTGTGCTAATGCTGTCCATAACAAGGAGAAGGCCTACAAAAGGTACCGGAGCCAACCCACCCCTGAGTCTCATCTTTGTTATGTTTCTGCCTTGAATCGTGCTAAGTCTGTTCTTTGCTCTGCTGAAATAAATTTCATCCTCACTAAATTCTCTGAACTCTCCAGCTCGAATTCTTCCCGATCCTTCTGGCACCTTGCCAAAAAACCTTTCGAACAACTTTGCCTCATCATCCTTCCCTCATCTTTTCCACTCTAATGGCTCTGTAGCTATTTCTTCTACTGATAAAGCATATCTCTTTGCTCAGACTTTCTCCTCCAGTTTCATCGTGGACAGTTTCGATGCTGTTCCTCCATCATTTCTCCCCTCTGACTTCTTCTTGGCTAACATTAAAATTTCTTTAACTGATGTATTTTCTGCTATCAGTGGCCTCAATACTAACAAGGCATATGGGCCAGAAGGATTCCCTCCTGTTGTTCTCGAGAACTGTGTTTCTGTGCTTACACCCTGCCTAGGTAAACTTTTTTGCCTTTGTCTATCAACTTGTACCTTTCCTTCTTGCTGGAAGTTTGCTTTCATTCAGCCAGTCCCAAAGAAGGGTGACCATTCCCAACCCTGTAATTATCGCCCAATTGCGTTAACATCCTGTATCTCAAAAGTTTTCGAGTCTGTTCTTGAAAAATAATAAATAAATAAATAATAAAGCATCTTTCCTTTCGCAGCCTTCTTCTGATCGTCAATATGGATTCCGTAAGGAACGCTCCACTGGCGATCTTCTCACTTTCCTTTCAGACTTCTGTTCATCCTCCTTTCGGGACTTTGGCGAAAGCTTTGCCATTGCACTTAACATCTCAAAGGCTTGCGATCGAGTATGGCATAAACATTTAATTTCCTAACTGTCCTCTTACGGTTTCTATCCCTGTATTTGTGCCTTCATCTCTAGCTTCCTTTATGGTCGTTCTATAGCCACTGTTGTAGACGGCCACCATTCTCCTCCTGGGTCTGTCCATGCCGGTGCTCCTCAGGGCTCTTTCCTATCACGAACTCTTTTCTTTTGATCTATTAATGACCTAAGTTGTACACCTAACCCTATCCACTCATACGCAGATGATTCCACCCTTCTCCTTCCATTCGCTTCCTGCAGTGTCCACCTCAGCAGATACGTCAACAGACAAGGGATAAGGCTACGGCACACCCAATGTCTTACTCGGCCTGTGTCACTGACTGGGGTAAAAGTAATCTTGTTGTATTTACCATCAAAAACTCAGTTCTAACTCCTATCAACCCGTAAAGATCCTCCATATGAGTACCCACTAATGTTTAATAATATCCAGCTCAATCTTGCATCATCTTTAAAAATAGTTGAGGCTTCATTCTCTCTGGATTTATCTTGGAAAGATCATATTGCATCTCTTGTAAAATCTGCCTCTAAGAGATTAGGTGTGCTGAGCCGACTCCATACCTTCATTACTCCTGCACAGTTGTTGACTTTTTACAGCGGTTTTATTCACCCCAATGTTGAGTACAACTCTTATATGTGGGGAGGCTTCCCACGTACAGCTCTTCTCGGCAAGGTGGAGTCTAAGTCTTTTCGTATCATTAACTCTCTTCCTCTTACTGGCTTCCTTCAAACTCTGTCTCTTTGCTGCACTTTATCTCTTTTTCTATCCCTACTTCAGTGGTCACTGCTCCTCTGAACTATCTACTTGTACCCCTCTACCACTATGAAAGGAGCTTAGCACCCGTCTAAGAACAAACTCTCATCCCTTTTCTGTCCAACTTTCTAATGGAAGAGATAACTGTTACTCTCAGTCCTTCATTTATGCAACAGGTCAGCTATGGAACTGCCTCTCTCTGTCTGTATTTCCTACTTCCTCTAATCTCCAGTCTTTCAAACGCAGTGTGTCCAGGCATCTCGAAATGAACGGATCTTGAATTTGGCTCTCTGTTGTATTGTTTTAGTTTTTTTTTTTTTTTTTTTTGGAGGGAAAGGATTACGGGCTCCTGGCCTTTGATTCCTTCTTCTTTGCACACACACAAAAAGTATCCGGTGAATGAAACAATACGTTTTCTTCAGGCTTCTCTGACAGTGCCTTGTGTTAACTGTCTCTCTGATGCTTCATTCCACCAGGACCATAAAACATTAGCATTACAGTCAGCCACTACCGCTCGTCAATGTATGGTAAGTCATATGTTCATAAACATGATTTTAAGTTATTTCTAACAGTTATCAATAATCTGATACGCCTTTAATGTGGTAGGTGGGGGCGCCCATCATCGACCCACTTAGTGTAGTGGTACTCTGTTTTTAGGGTAGTTCTACACTGAGTGGCAAGCTAAATGATTTCACATAAACCAGGAAAGCATTTACATCGCTGGGTGGTAACCTTATAACCAACCGACACGTGTTCCCTACGTGACAACAAGTGGATTGGTGGAAGGTTAGTGTCCCTCCCCGGAAAACATCAAACTAAAAATACGAACAAGGAGCCTCAGACCAGGACTGACCAAAAGGTGACGACTAAGGACCGAACAAAGGACATGGTACGGATAGCTACATGGAATGTAAGGGGTGCAAATGATGAGGTGAAAGAAAGAGAGATTGTCCAGATGCTTGAGGGTGCGAAAGTGGATGTATATCGATTAACTAAATCTAAATGGTGAGGTGAGAGTGGGAGAGAATGGAAGTATGGGTGGGGTGTATGCGCTGGAGTAGGTGAGAATGAGAGGGCAAAAGTAGGAGTGTGTATCATTGCGAGTAACACATGGACGGAGGGGCGGTGGCTGAATCGGTAGAGAGGCGGCCTGCGGTCCTAATGGACCCAGGATCGAATCCCTGGTGGGGCAGGGAACAGTTTAAGTATTTGAATTTCCTAAAAGCAGACTTTCCTGATCTACCAGATGACCCGCCGACATGTCGTAAAAATACCCTCACTAATACCAATACACCAATCCTGTATCAGACAGCCCTAGCATGTATTCAATATGGATGGTGGGTGTTAGCGCTGAAGTGGTGACGTGTGGAGGTGTAGGAGGACTACTGGGCCTTGGGATAGGTTACTGCCCCCGAGAAATAGGCCCTGAAGCCTTTGCCCAGAGTCGGACACGTAAAAAAAAAAAAAAAAAAAAAAAAGTTGGCTCAAGGATTGTGTGGTTAAGATTGAAAGTTGGACTACAAATGTGGGCGATAATGTGCATGTATGTGCCAGCGCAAGATCGTGCAAGCAGAGTGAGAGAAGAGTTCTGGACAAATGTGGAAATGTGCATGGAAAAGTTTGAAAGGAATGCGAGAGTGTTTTTGATTGGAGATATGAATGGAAAAGTAGGGAATGTGAAGGTGGATGGAGTGGTTGGTGAGTGGGGTGTGCCTGCAGACGTGGATGAGAATGGCAGTGTTTTACTGGACATTTGTGCCGGGAGCGGGTTGGTGATAGCCAATACCCTCTTCAGGCACAAAATGATCCATAGGTATACGTGACGAATGATGAGAAGGGTGGGTGGTGAATTGAATAAGTGGAAGGCAATGACTGAGTATGTGTGTGTGGATGAAAGGATGCAAAAGTGTGTAATGGATGCAAGAGTAAATAGAGGTTGAGGGAGTGGACTTTCTGACCACCACCAAGTGGTGGTCAGAATCAGAGTCCAAATGAAATGGAGAAATAGAAGAAGAGAAGGACAGTATGTAGTATATGCAAGGAGGGTGGAAAAGTTACAAGAGGATGCAAAAAAATGCATAATACATTAGGGAAGTGGAGGAGAGATTTAGTAAATATGGATTGGAGCAGATGTGGGACGTGAAAGGTGTATGCAAGACATTCACAGAAGAAATCTGTGCAGCATGTGGGGTGAAGAGACGACAAAAGGGGGTGCAAGGAACAGCATGGTGGAATGAAAGCATATACAGTAGTGAGTGGATGAGAAACAGGGGCGTGGAAGAAGGTGAGAGACGGAAGAGCGAGTTATATGTGGAGAGGTAGAGAGAGGTGAAAAGATTAGTAAGAGAGAGTAAGAAGAGAGTGGATGAGGAATTTTGAGTGTAAAGTGGAGGGAATGTAAGAAAATGTTCTGGAAAGAGATAAAGAGAGTTAGACAGGGTGCTAAAGAAGTTAGGTGGAGAGTGAAAGATAAATATGATAGATTACTAGTGGAGAAAGAAGAAAAAGTGAACAGATGGAGAGAACACTTTAAGGAATTGTTGAAAATAGAGAATGAATGTAATGCAAGTATAAGTGGTTGGGGAATGGCTGGGAGAAGCAGGGATGTGAGAAGAGAGGAAGGAATCAGTAGGATGAAAGTTGTGGAAGCAAAGAAGAAAGTTAAAATGGGGAAAGCCCCAGGAATTGAAGGAGTGTGTGGTGAAATGCTGAAGCATGGGGGAAAGATAGTAATAGAATGGATGTGGAAGATGTGCAAATTGGCCTGGGAGGAAGGTAGAGTCCCGGAAGATTGGAAGTCAGGTATGATTATTCCCTTGTACAAAGGAAAAGGGGAAAAAGAAGTGTGTGGTAATCATAGGGGCATTTGTCTTCTTAGTGTAATAGGAAAAGTATATGGTGGGATATTTATTGACAGAGTTAAGGAAATAACAGAGGATTTAGCTGGAGAAGAACAGGGAGGTTTTAGGAAGGGAAGAGGTTGTGTAGCCTAGATCAGATATTCATTCTTACATCATTGATGGAAAAGTTTCTAGAGAAGGGAAAGAATTTGTATGGCCTTCATGGATTTGCAGAAATCATATGACAGGGTGGATAGGCAAGAACTGTGGAAAGTATTAAGATTATATGGAGTAGATAGGAAGTTGTTGAAGGCCGTGAAGAGTATGTATGATAGTACTAAGACTGCAGTGCGTGTGGACAGTGAACTGAGTGAACTTTTCTGTTTGAAATGGTACTGAAAGAAGGATGTGTCATGTCTCCGTGGTTGTTCAGTTTGTATATGGATGGGGTTACAAAAGAGATACAAGGTAGGTCAGTGGATGTTCAAGCGGCCTTAGTGAGAGAGAGGGCTGTGTTTGGAACTCCTTGTACTGTAATTTGCAGATGACACTGTGTTGTTAAGTGAAGACGAAGGGGAGCTGCAAGGCTTGATGGTTGAGTTTGGGTGAGTGTGTAAGAAACGGAATCTAAAGATGAATGTAGGGAGAAGTAAAGTTATGGTCTTCGGGAGAAGTGAAGTCAGTGAATGTACAGTGAGGTGTGATGAGGAGGAAATGGAAAATGTGAGTGCGTTTAAGTACTTGGGTAGTGTGATGAGTAAGGATGGAAGTTTAGAGAGTGAAGTGCTTGAAAGAGTACGACAAGGAAGAAAGGTTGCTGGTTCCTTGAAAGCAGTGATAAGAAACAGGGAAGTGAGCATGGAAGTGAAAAAGTTACTACATGACAGTATTGTGATACCAAATCTAACGTACAGAAGTGAAGCTTGGACCTTGTTGGAGGGACAGAAGTCAAGAGTGAGAGCAGTGGAAAAGATTTATTTGACAGGAGCATGTGGAGTCACATGGAGACACAGACTGACAAGTGATGGAGCGTTATGGTGTGGATGTGGATGTGGATGTGATAGGAAGCGTTAGGAGAAACACACTGAGGTGGTTTGGCCATGTGGAGAGGATGGAGAGTGAGAGACTGACGAAGAGAGTGTATGTGAATGGGATGGAGGGGGGGAGAGGGAGGGGGAGGCCAAGGATGAGATGCAGGAATGGAGTGGAGAGGTATATGGGATAGGGGGGTATGAGCTGGGACCAAGGCAATGAAATGGCGGGGGAGAGGGCGACATGGAGGTGATTTGTTTGTGGTCACCCCTTAAGGGATTAAGGCTTCTGGCAATAGATAGAGAATAGATAGGTAGCCTTTTAACTGATAGAAAATCAGCTCAAGGCGATGTAAGCGAAATTCCTTTTGTTGTACCTCATGGCATGTCATATTTTGCGCCATGTCAATATATATATTTTGTATTCAGTATCTAGTATCAAACTGCTATTGATGTTTGATTCAAAACTTCCATCCGTTTGACGCAGTCATATATATTTCCTTAAAGTATTATCTGCAGCATTTCCTACACACACACCCCCCAAAAAAAAAAACACACACACACAACTTTACTTTGTTATACGCAGCATCTTGACACGGATTCTTATTCGAGATAAAATATTATAGATACAAAGAATTACATTCGTGTTCGTATATTACATATTAGGTAATCGAGGATCCTCATACATTAGGTTTCGTTTTCTAGAACAAAAAAATATGTATAAGGTGAGAAGGATAACAAATGTTTTTGATACGTTTCTTACTCTGAAGCGTAAATAGCGGGATATATGTAGCTGACCTGGGTTTAGGATGTGGCTGGGGACCTACCACACTACATATATTGTTACCCAACTAGAGGGGCACTCAGTGAAGCGCATCTGTCTGACAAGGGCAACGTAAATTCCATACCAGTCTTCACAATGGGTTTGGTTTTCTCATCATTGTTTAGGGTTTCGCAAAAAGTGTTTTCCGGATCCAGATTCTGTTGACGATCCGGATCGGTCCCAAAAGTTAATCGAATGTTCCCTGGGACATTGGCTATTTACTCACCAAATTTGGTCCAAATGTCTATTTTAGTTTTCGAGTAATCCTGCTAACAGACAAACTAACAAACATCGGTTCCAAAAGTTAACTGATTGTTCCATGGAACATGGGCTATCGACCCACCAAGTGTAGTGCAGATCTCTTCTTCAGTTTTTGAGTAATCATGTTAACAGACGAAGAAACAAACTAACAAGTGAAAACATAATCTCCTTGTAGGAGAGCTTTAGGATCGTGTGTGTGTGTGTGTGTGTGTGTGTGTGTGTGTGTGTGTGGAGGGGGGTAACTATAAACTGTTGAATATCCTTGTTTTTATAAACCGTGCTTTAGCAATATCATACTCAGCTTCCGTGTCCTAACTCTTTGAATCAAGTGACGTGTTATGCTGATTTAGTCTTACAACCTCCTGACGATTTTGTCTTTGATGAATTCTAATATAGTGAAGGACTCATGGAAAGCTGTACCCAAGTGTTATCCATCCCCCTCCAGGTCGAAAAGTCTACCCTTAGTTGCGCAAGCCGTCCATTAATATCAAGAAATAAAACTACGTCCTTAGGCTCGAAAGGTTAACAGGACATACTCTGTGTGTTCCCCAGCATGCATGCAGGTCGGGTGAACACCTCTCTCTCTCTCTCTCTCTCTCTCTCTCTCTCTCTCTCTCTCTGCCGTCTGTCCGTCTTAAATGCGGACTTCTAACAGTAGGTTAACACTAGTACATGATGGTAGCCGTAGATATTTAAACAGGATATACAGTAATGCCATACCAATGTCTTGCTCTGTCACTGAGATACGGGACAGTAGTGTGCATCAAGACTGATATCGGCGCCTAGTTCCAGGGAATGAACTATAATTAATTCCCTGAATCTCATGACGTATTTTAGTTTTTCTTGCTACCACCAAACGATTTCCCTCACCTTAAGATAACCTTTTCGAACAGCAGAGGATAGAGGTGTCATATACCACAGTTACTATTAGCGGTTCTCCATACCTGGGTAAAGTCTTTTGGAAATATTGATAACAATAATAATAATAATAATAATAATAATAATAACGATGATTTATAATAATAATAATAATAATAATAATAATAATAATAATAATAATAATAATAATAACAACAACAATAATAATAATAATAATAATAATAATAATAATAATAGTAGTAGTAGTAGTAGTAGTAATAATAAGAAGAATAGCAATTGTAGTAGTAGTAGTAGTAGTAGTACTAGTAATTGTTGTGGTAGTAGCAGTAATAGTAGTTGTCGTTGCAGCAGTAGTAGTATGTGTATACACATAACCAAATAATCGTTGTGAAGGGGTTAATGACAGGGTACATGGCCATTATTCAATCTCTCTACTACAGGAAATATACAGATTATTGCACATTATTTTTTTTTACTTGCTTTTTCTCTGTGGCCAACAGTAAACATACAAATTATAAATCTGTAGGCATTAAAAATAAAAACATTGGTTGACACGCTACACAGCTTATATTTATAAAACTATAATGTATTACGCTGCTCCGCATGTCAGGGGACAAAAATTCGCCTAATATTTCACTTCCTCTGCATCTCATGTCCCACTACAGGCCGATGTTCCTAAGCTGGGCGAGGCTTGGTATGTTTCTCTGCCCAGGTGACGATTCCCCACATAAATACATCAGGATAGGAAAGTGATGGATATGCCATAAGTGTGAAGCAGACGTAGTTGAAAAGTAAGGGAACTTTTGTCCGTGAGTGTACGTTCAGGGACATAAATTCTGATCCACCACATTACGATAAATAAAGAATAAATAAAGACAGTGTGCAATTAATTTCGAAACAAATTGATGAGGTTTTCGAAGCTCAATACTTTTTAGAATATTGTATAAATTATTATTTTATTTCCTTAAAAAAATGTACTTATATCGTTGTCTGCAGCTGTAAAAACTCTCTCTCTCTCTCTCTCTCTCTCTCTGTTCGTGAAAATGCCCAGTGATCATTTGGAATGTCTGTCTCTGTACAGTCGTCATTTTGGAATCGATGTATGAGTTGGAAATATTTTTCGCTGAACTAGTATTACGACGAGCGAGTGAAAACAATGCTACAGAACAACCTTGTGTGGCTGACAAGGGATGCACCCAACATTCCCCCAGACTACAACAAGCAACTGCCGCAAATGCAGTTCACTCCCTATTTCAGTGTTAGGTACGAACAAGGTATAGTCAGTAAGACAATAAGACCTTGTCCAAAGATCTCATGGTCGGTCGGGCAATCGAACACACGACCTAGTTGCTGGCCCAATATGTTTCCGCCATCTCTCAAAACAACGTTATCCAGGACTTGTACTTTTACTGCTTCTACTACTACTATGCCTGGCAGTAGCAGCAGTAGTAGTAGCAACCCCAGGCTCAACTGCACGTAAACTCCGTAGACTGTGGGCTGAAAATGCCCTCTTCCTGCAATCCAAAATCCTCCTTTTGGAGGATAGGGAGGGACAGCACTGACGGACGCTTGTATAACAGGGCAGCTCCACGGCCCGATTACATCGGCGCCACCATGTGAAGACGTCCTTATCCAGTACCACAATCGGCCACTCATACTGAGCAATGGGGGTTCCACTGACTAATGTACGAGTATCTTAGTTTCATAGTACTAACAATTGTTGAAAATTGATATTAAAAATGGGGGTACAATTTCTTCCGCTGACAACAGTTCGTCTACCTCAAGCTGACGCAAATATTCGTCTTTTTGCAGCAAACTAATCGCACGCAAAACAAGACAGTTCAGATGCGCTATTTCTTTTTTTTTTTTTTTTTTTTTTTTAAGAGAGAGAGAGAGAGAGAGATTAGAAATACATTTTAGTGCTCTAGAGTTAACCTCTTTTTGCAGCTGAGCAGTCAAGGCGGGAGCGATCCCAGGTGAAAATGGGCAGTCTTCATTACACAACACCAAAAGCTGTTCGAACTAATTTAAGAACACAAAGACTATAAAGAAAACTGATGACTGCAGCAGACCGATTGACCAACAATGAGCAGCTATTGCTTCAGCCACGGGTGTGATCTACAAGTATGAGCCAAGGACAATCCCCGTAAGTGATAACTCTAATAGTTTTAAGAAATATCGGCGGCAACACAGTGACGACAGCAGTATGTGTACGGATTATTTGGGCAACAGGATACACATCCTGTGTGACAGCCGAGCTTCACTGCAACCAGTCACGCCGCGATTAAACTATGATCTCCCTCGCCGTACCCACATATTAACGTATGTATATAAAAGTCAGTAATTGTGGAAGCCTGTTTGGCTGATGACAGTTTCTGTCAAGGATTTGACTAGTCAGAGAGAATAAGATGGTAATAGAGCAAACAATAATGAATATGTGTAAGTTACATAAGAGATCAAGAGAATAACCATAGGTCTGTTACCTCGTGTTCTTGGCGGTTCCTGTCATGGGTATGACTAAACTCCAAGAATAAACTCAAGGAAGGTTTCTTTTCAACCACCAGGCTCTACAGCCGAAGCTCACAGGAAATACAATAGTAAGAAGGAGCACGATGCAGGAAGAAACATGCATGTATGTCGACCGCTTGACCTGTGTGGCACCATGAATTAGTCAAAGAGATGGGATTTAAGGAATATGTGCATGGTGACCATAGGATTGGATGAGACGGGTTGGAAATTAGTGGAAGATGGGGCTGCGATGGAGAAGAAAACCCTGTGGAAGTGTGTTGAAGGGTCAGTGGTTTGAATCAAACTGCGGCTTGTTTCAAAATATCCTAAAAAATTTAGTGTCGGAGAGGGAAAGAAATGTGCGTGGGTGGCAAATAAATGGGCGGGATGACCTGACATTACCATCGGGGTGGAGAGGGGCTATGAAGGACAAGGTATTCCCCGTAAAAATAGGTGCTTCAGAAATATTGTTATTAACTCGCGTTCCTCTGACTTACTTGATCTTGTGACGCAGGTTAAAAATGACATGGAAGCTGCTGTAATGGCAAAAACAAACTATGAGGAAAAAGAGAGGAGAGGCACAAATACCGTTGATATCAACATGAAGGTTTAATATGACATAGAAGGATCATGGTCAACCGCAAATACGTGGCCAATTTTCCATATTACCTGTACAGTGAAAACAGACGGAAGCGACAGCGAACAGGCGATAGCTAATTTTAAAGATGGTATTATTCTTATTCTTATTAATATTATTATTACCATTATTGTCATGTAGTAGTAGTAGTAGTAGTAGCAGCAGCAGCAGCAGCAGCAGCAGCAGCAGCAGCAGCAGCAGCAGCAGCAGCAGCTGTAGTAGTATTAGTAGTGGTAGCAGTAGTAGTAGTAGTAATTGTAGTAGTAGTAGCAGTTGCAAACTCAGGCCCATCGGAGCGTGAACCCGATGGACCACAGGTTGGAGTTATTTCTTCTCCTGCGGTCGACCATCATGATTTCGTGGGATAGAGAGGGGATTGAAGGATGTTGGTATAATCAGGTAGCCAGGTTACCTCGATGCAACCAGGTGAGAGCATCCTTTATCAGCACCACAGTGAAGCGTCAAAAGGAGACAAGTAGAGTGGATATGCGAGAGGTGGCTTTACCGGCAAAAACATGCAATGGACAAGGCAGTAGAGGAGAAGCAAAGTACAAACAGGAAGGAGTGAGTAGACTTGAGGTATCGTGGCCTTGGTAGGGAAGCAGGTCTGGGAAACTAGAAACATCGGGATGAGAGTGAACAGATAAAAAAAAGGTATGCGTGTGCCTGGGATGGAAGGACCTTTGTTCAGTGATGGTAGGTGTGGTGAAACAACCGAAAATTATACCCCAAGCCTCCCACTACCACCACCACCAACACACACACACACACACACACACACACACACACACACACACACACACAGTACATATTTCCCAACGGGAATTTTGTTGTGCACTTTTTTCTTCGTAGGAGAATCTAGGTCAGTTTGTCAGTCAAGGTCAGGCTGTTAGGTTGTGTAGTGTTAGAGAAATCAACACTGCCATGACCGGGACAACTCTAGCAATCTATTCCTACTGATGCCAGACAATTTTATTCCGCTGAGAAGTCGTATATGAAGTGGCTTTGGAAATTGTGTAACACCTCCTCCCTGGCAATTTATTCTGTTTTCCACACCCCAGCATCCTGTTGCAGATTGTTTATGCAATATATGTAGATATTGACATTTATGCATTACTTATAAAAGATTGTTAAGGTGTAATATATGACATAGGTTGCTAAGGCGAAGGTTTTAAGAAGCCTGAGACTCTTATAATAAAAGCAATTATCTATCTATCTATATATCTATTGCCAGACACCATAATCCCATAAGGGGTGGCCACTTGACTTTGAGTTATTGGTTTTACGGGGAGGGACACTAACCCTGCACCAACCCACTTGTTGACACGTAGGGAGCACGCATGGGTTGGTTATATGGTTACCACCCAGCGTTGTAAATGGTTTCTTGGCTTACAGGAAACCATTTGGCTTGTCTCTCAATGTAAAGCTACCTGTAAAGGAAAGAAGAGCAATAAGAAGTGACAGGAAAGATGGGAGACATAGGAAGAGAGGAGGGCAGGCACAGAAAAAGAATGATAAAGGCTAAAAAGCAATTATCATGGAGAGAAAATTTAGTGCTTGATGCTGAAATGACTCGCAGTTCTGAAATATGCTGACTTTTATCTACAGTGGCGAAACCGAGACTGACGGTAGGGGTGATGATGAAGCTGACATATACCCTCACTCAGCTGTATCTCAAACCCAGCCCTGGAGACACACATATAAACTCTCTTTAGCCTGAGTTGTGCATAAGAATACTTGTGAACATTTTGGTTTTAACTCATATACATACCAGACCACTAATACCAATGCACTAGACCTGAATGGAGATAGCCCTGGCATGTATTCAGTATGGTCGGTGGGTATTAGTGTCGAAGTGGTGACATGTGAATATGCATGTAAGTTTTCGTATATAATTATTAGGAGACTCGAAGGCAAATTCGCCACACACACACACACACACACACACACACACACACACACACACACACACACTGGACCTAAGGGAACGGCTTGTTAAGTGTATGCATAAAGCAGGACCCCCCAGATAATAAGCATCTATAATAAATACCATAGAAACAAGTCTGAATAGACGTTTAGGTGAGAAAATACGAAAAACTAAAAACATATCAAATAAGAGAAAAAACTGAATACCCACAGTAGGCAGGATGGTTCATACTCGGTATCTCTTATAACAATGTAGGCAGACCACTAGAACAGGAAAAAGGTGGCAAATCAAGAAGACCTTTCCACCCAATCAAATCCTCCAGCCAAAACTGACAACAAAAACTAATAAGGAAGAGCATTCTTAAAAAAAAAAAAAAATGGCGTATAAATGCTATCTGAATGTACAGTAGAATACAAGATGAACGATGATTATTCCGTCATTTGCTTTTCCTCGAAACTCTTATCGAAAATACCACCAACACCATCGCCGTGACTGACAAGGCTAGCACTCAGCCGTTTCCCAAGGCTACAACACGCAACCGTCGCTTTACAGTCCAGGCCCCTAATTCAGTAATCAGAATAAACTGAAGCAAAGGAGACCCTGTCCAAAGGATCTCCAGCCGGCCTCGATCGAACCCAGGACATCTAAATTGCGGGTCGGCTATGCATTATCCATTATTTATTATGTTTGAGGCTTCTCTCCCAACACGCATGAACATCTGCGATTTTACGACGTCATTTTTTTTGTTTAATTTCACCTGCCTCAAGGAGTGGGTTGTTTTACAATGCTTGGGTCGAATGCGTGTCACTCTTTTCATCCCAGCTTAGCCCAGTTAGGGGTATTTGGGCCTTGACTCCTATATTGTAGATCGATTTGATTTGGATGATACTGGCGAAAGTTTCATTGAACTGTTTCCCACCAAAGATGTACTTATGACAGTTTTAATTCATATAGTCTAACCAATGCACTTATTAACTAGATTTTTGTTTTTGTATCTTGAACTAAGCTGTTCATCAGATCTAGCATATTGGTAAAATAAACATTATTTTTTATGTGTAGGAAGATCTAGTCAGTTAATTTTCATCTGACCGAACTCGGCCACTCTCACACCTTTAATATTATATGGTGGTTGCATGATATTTACTGAGCCTTAGTTAAGTGACTGGAATGAGTGTCACTGGTTGCTGGTCCAGTGAACTTACTGTGGAAGGGTTAGAGATTTTTCTCAGATTCAACGTTCCATAACTACCATGCCACCAGGCGCCTAACGGTATGGACATTAGATCCGATCAGAAGGTGGCGTGATTGGGTACTCTATCGCATTCTTGGGGCATATGGATTTCCCAGTTTACAGTGCATCAGCATTAATCATGTTGAGAGCATTTCCATCATTTATTGCTGAAAGACAAAACAAAGTGCTAATTAATCACTTAATGGTATTGACTCTGTTGAGGAAGCCAGCGACAACAGTAAACATCACACGGCACATGGTTTTCCAGCACAAAGCCTGGGGGTTAAAGCTGAGGTCATTCTGCGGCCGAGGCAAGAGGTGTGGGTGAAAGTGGTGTGGGAGCCGGAGCAGCTACGCCAGGTATACGCACAAGGTCGTTCAGGGTTGCCAAGTCTGTGATTTTTTAGCCCAGTGACGCGGCTAACGATCTGAGTTGCGCGAAATTTTACAGCGTTGTGCCTTGTTTTTATTTATTTATTTTTCTTTCATCCCAGTCACAGAACAACGCGTCAGGTTGGTTTAGTGGTCCATTGCCAGTTTGGAAGTTACACCACTTTGACAGAGGACAGAGCGAACGTGGGGGAAGGGGAAGAAAGGAGTGGCCGGAGGAGGGGAAGAGGATACGAGACTAATGAAAGAATATGGCAGAACTGCCAATGGGTCAAAGTGTGTGTGTGTGTGTGTGTGTGTGTGTGTGTGTGTGTGTGTGTGGAGTATTTTTCCCGATTTTGCCTTCCTGTCTTCTTAAAGCTATATCAGAAAGTCTGCAAAAATAATCTATCAAGCTATCTGACACTCTTCAATTATCATTATTATAACATACACTGTATATATATATATATATATATATATATATATATATATATATATATATATATATATATATATATATATATATATATATATATATACACATAGAGAGAGAGAGAGATAGTATATATATATATATATATATATATATATATTTATTATTTATTATAATAACGATGATTAGAGTATAATAGGTATGTAGCATACACAGGAAGGCATCTTCTTATGCAAGTAATATATATATATATATATATATATATATATATATATATATATATATATATATATATATATATATATATGGAGCCTCTGTAGTACAGTGGTAAAGTGTGCGTTTTCGTACACCGAAGGACGATGGTTCGCGCCCCGCCAGGGTAATAAACTTTGAGAGCATTCTTCTGGTCACGTACTGCATTGGCGGACACAAGGGGTGCTGTGGTTGAACCAGTGTCGCATACTGTAAAGTATGCTTGCACCCAGTCGGCTTGCGCGGGCCGATTACACTTGGTTCACAGACTACACACACATCCAAAGCCACTCCAACATTACAATTACACTTACAAGCACTTCTCACCCTACATACAATCTCTACCAGACAGCCTAAGCCACTTGGTAGAGATACATTGGCTGTATCGTCCCCGCTTCGGTTGGGATAGGCCGGTCCTGCAGTGGACACTCAAACGGCTGATATATATATATATATATATATATATATATTACCAGACTCTTCAATCTTGACCACAAACAAATCACCTCCATGTCGCCTTGTCCAATGCCACCTTACTGCCTTGCTCCCAGCTCACACCCCCTCTCTCGTATACCTCTCCACTCCAGTCCTCCATCTCATCCTCGGCCTTCCCCTCTCTCCCCTCTCCACCTCACTCGCATTCACTCTCCCCGTTAGTCTCTCGCTCTCCATCCTCTCCACATGGCCAAACGACCTCATTGTATTTCTCTTAACGCTTTCTATCATATCCACATCCACACCACATCTCTCCTTCACTTCCTTAAGTCAGTCTGTCTCTCCATGTAACTCCGCATGCTCTTCTCAAATAACTCACTTCCTCTGCTCTAGCTCTTAACTTGTGTCCATCCATCAAAGTCCAAGCTTCATTTCAATACGTTAGAGTTCGTATCACAGTACTGTCGTACAGTGACTTTTATACTTCCATGCTCATTTCCCTGACCCTGTTCACTGCTTTCAAAAAACCAGCAAGCTTTCTTTCCTCTTGTATCCTTTCAAACACTTCACCCTACGGACTTCATCACGCTACCCAAGCAGTTAAACGCACTCACTTTCTCCATTTCCTCCTCATCTAGCCTCACTGTACTTTCAGTGTCTTCGTTACTCGAAAAGACCATACCTTTACTCTTCCTACACTCACCTTTAGATTCCGTTTCTTACACACTCCCAAACTCTTTCACCAAGCCTTGCTATTCCTCTTCGTCTTTCCATAACAATATATATATATATATATATATATATATATATATATATATATATATATATATATATATATATATATATATATATATATATATATAGATGAGACAGGAAAACTGCGAAATCAATTATTTCATGAAATGCCTAGTTAATTTGTGAAATAAATTTTAACTTGGGATGGGTTAATTTAGTTTAGGTTAATTTAAGGTGAGGTTATGGTAGGTTGGGATAATCTAGGTTAGGTTTAAGTTACGTTAATAGGTTAGTTAGGTTAGCTTAGGTTAGGATAATTTAGATGAACGCTTTACTTAGTGTTCTAAATTAACCTAACCTAACCCAACTTAACTTGACCTATCCTAACCTACACTAACTTAACCTAGATTATCCCAGCGTAACCTAGCCGCGGCCTTAATTAACCTATCCTATATTAACCTATCCCAAGTTGAATTCATTTCACGAATTAACTAGGAACTTCATGAAATCGCTGTTTCAGTTTGCCTATAATATATATATATATATATATATATATATATATATATATATATATATATATATATATATATATATATATATATATTATGTCTCTCTCTGTCTCTGTCTATATATATATATATATATATATATATATATATATATATATATATATATATATATTATTAAGTGAAGATGAAGATTAATGTGGTAGTTGGGGGCGCTCACCATCCACTCACTCGATGTAGAGATGCCCTCTGGTGTCTGCCCTTTCCTCTCCTCCATCCTTCTTTCCTTCCATCTTCTCCTGTGTTTCTTTCCTTCATTCTTTCCTCTTCCTTCTGCCTGTGGGTGACTCTACACTGAGTGACAAGGCAAATGGTTTCCTGTACACCATGAAACCATTTACTACCCTGGGTGGTAACCATATAACCAAAATTTGGCGCCTGGTGGTTCAGTGGGTAACTACAGCGCTCCAATTAGATTGAGCCGGTCAAGGTTTATGTCCAAGGGGTGGCTGGGGTTTATTGCCCACGTAATGACAATCAGGGATGAGTGAGGCTGGTCACTTTCATCTTAAATGTCAGGACCAATTTGCCTATCTCCGGGCACCTATGCTCCTCATGGGGCAACTTAGGATTGGATGGTGATGATATATATATATATATATATATATATATATATATATATATATATATATATATATATATATATATATATATATATATATATATATATATATATATATATCTCGGACTTAGTGAAACCTTTTTCTTATTACTTGCATGCGTGAAGCGGCAAACATTAATGGGTGACTGTAGGTGTTACTAAACTGAGAATAAGACATGAATAACATAAATCAGTGGTTGTTGGGGTTTGATATCTCCTTAGAGGATTTGTCGTTTTGGGGTCGACTTAGCACGTAGTACTGGATGCCTTTAGTAACCACCTATCTGGCAACCCTGAGGCCGTCTCCCTCCAGTCAGTCCGTTCCTGTCATACAGTGAAAGTGTAGGTAACCGCTGTGTGTGCGCGTGTGAGCTGTGTTTTGATATAACAGTTTTGTTCAAACAGAAGAATTATAAACGTACTGAACAGAAAATTGTCACTATTAAGCAAAAAATTATACTCGATTTAAATTTTTATATATAATCATATTACTCTGCTACCGTACCCGCGCAGGTGTACCCGCAGTGTTTTGCTTTGATCTTTGTGTCGATGAAATGGAATAATTATTTACTGCTGAATATCTTCACATTAGACACCACCGCAGTAACACATACACTATGATCACTCCTCCCATATTAGTCAGTCTCTTCATAAACTAAGTAGTTCCCTTCGAAGCATGTGTGTGTGTGTGTGTGTGTGTGTGTGTGTGTGTGTGTGTGTGTGTGTGTGTGTGTGTGTGTGTGTGTGTGTGTGTGTGTGTGTTTCGGTGGATGGGTGGTTGGAGGTGGGTATAACCTGAGACAGTTGGGAATCCCTGCTTCTGTAAATATTCTATCTATCTATCTATTGACAAAGACGCCTCAATCCCGTTTGGGGTGGCTTCAAACAAATCGCCTCCAAGTCGCCCTGTCCCCCGCCATTTCACTGCCCTGCTCCCAACTCACACCCCCCTCTCTCATATACCTCTCCACACCATCCCTCCATCTCATCCTCGGCCTCCCCCTCCCTCTTCCACCCTCCACCTCACTCACATACACTCTCGTCGTCAGTCTTTCACCCTCCATCCTCTCCACATGGCCAAACCACCTCAGTGCGTTCCTCATAACGCTTCCTATCACATCCACATCAACACCACAACGCTCCTTTATATCCTCATTCGTCAGCCTGTCTCTCCATGTGACTCCACAGGCTTCTCTTAAATAATTCATTTCCACTGCTCTCACTCTTGACTTGTGTCCTTCCAACAACGTCCAAGCTTCATTTCCGTACGTTAGAGTTGGTATCACAATACTGTCATGTAGTAACTTTTTCACTTCCATGCTCACTTCCCTGTTTCTTATCACTGCTTTCAAAGAACCAGCAACCTTTCTTCCCTGCTGTACCCTTTCAAGCACTTCACCCTCCAAACCTCCATCCTTACTCATCACACTACCCAAGTACTGTACTTAAACGTACTCACATTTTCCAATTCCTCACCATCCAACCTCGCTGTACATTCACTGGCTTCACCTCTCTCAAAGACCTTCACTTTACTCTTCCCTACATTCACCTTTAGATTCCGTTTCTTACACACTCTCCCAAACTCATCCACCAAGCCTTGCAGCTCCCCTTCGTCTTCACTCAACAACACAGTATCATCTGCAAACAACAGGAAAGGGAGTTTCCAAACACTATCCTCTCTCACCAGGGCCACTCCAACATCCACTACCCTATCTTGTACCTCTTTTATTACCCCATCCATGTACAGATTGAACAACCATGGAGACATGACACATCCCTGTTTCAACCCAACTTTCAAAGAGAAAACTTCACTTAGTTCACCATCCACACGCACTGCAGCCTTCGCACCATCGTACATACTCTTCACAGCAATCAACAACTTCCCATCTTCTCCATATATTCTTAATACTTTCCACAATCCTTGTCTATCCACCCTGTCATATGCTTTCTTCAAATCCATGAAAGCCGCATACAACTTCTTTCCCTTCTCTAGAAACTTTTCCACTAAAGATCTAAGAATGAATATCTGATCTACACAACCTCTTCCCTTCCGAAAGCCTCCCTGTTCTTCTCCAACTAATTCCTCTGTTCTTTCTCTAACTGTCAATAAGTATCCTACCATACACTTTTCCTTGTATACTAAGAAGACAAATGCCCCTATGATTACCACACACTTCTTTTTCCCCTTTTCCTTTGTACAAAGGAATAATTATACCTGACTTCCAATCCTCCGGGACTCTACCTTCCTCCCAGGCCAATCTGCACATCTTCCACATCCATTCTACTACTATCTCTCCCCCATGCTTCAGCATTTCACCACACACTCCTTCAATTCCTGGGGCTTTCCCCGATTTAACTTTCTTCATTGCTTCCACAACTTCTATCCTACTGATTTCTTCCTGTCTTCTCACCTCCCTCCTTCTCCCAGCCATTTCCCAGCCACTTATACTCGCATTACTTTCATCCTCTAAGTTCAACATTTCCTTAAAGTGTTCTCTCCATCTGCTCAATTTTTCTCCCTTCTCCACTAGTAATCTACCATTTTTATCTTTCACTCACCTGCTAACTTCACTTCCACCCTGTCTTACTCTTTTTACATCTTTCCAGAACATTTTCTTACAGTCCCTCCACTTTACACTCAAATTCCTTCCAAATTCCTCATCCACTCTCTTCTTACTCTCTCTTACTAATCTTTTCACCTCTCTCTTTCTTTCTACATATAACTCTCTCTTCCGCCTCTCAGCTTCTTCCACGCCCCTATTTCTCATCCATTCATTGTATGCTTTCTTCTTTTGTGCCACAACCTGTTTCACCTCTTCAGTCCACCACGCAGTTCCTTGCACTCCCCTCCATTTTCTCTTCCTTCCACACACCACATCACATGCTGCACATATTTCTTCTGTAAATATCCTACACACACCTTCCACGTCTCCCATCTGCTCCAATTCATATTTGCCCAATCGTTCCTCCACTTCTCTCATATACTCTGCCTTTTTCTCATCCTCTTGTAACCTTTCCACTCTCCTTGCAACTACTCCTTTCTCTCGTCTTTCCCTTCTTCTATTCCTCCATCTTACTTGAATTCTAATTCTGACCACCACCAAGTGGTCAGAAAGTCCACTCCCCCAACCTCTATAAACTCTTGCATCCATTACACATCTTTGCATCCTTTCATCCACACACACATAATCAATCATTGCCTTCCTTTCATTCAGTTCACCACCCGCCCTTCTCATCACTCGCCATGTATACCTGTGGATCATTTTATGCCTGAAGAGGGTATTGGCTATCACCAACCCCCTCCCAGGACAATATGTCCACTAACGCACTCCCATTCTCATCTATCTCAGCAGGCACACCCCACTCACCAACTACTCCATCCACCTTCACATTCCCAACTTTACCATTCATATCACCAGTCAACAACACTCTCATTCCTTCCAAACTTTTCCATGCACACTTCTACATTTGTCCAGAACTCTTCTCTCACTCTTCTAGCACGATCTTGCGTTGGCGCATACACACACACAATCGCCCACATTTGTATTCCAACTTTCAACTTTACCCACACAATCCTTGACCCAACTGATCCATACTGTCTTATGCTCCTCTTCCATCTTTTACTCACAACTATACATACTCCTTCCTTTGCCCTCTCATTCTCACCTACTCCTGCACATATACCCCATCCATACTCCCATTCTCTCACACCTTCTCCTCCCCATTTTGTTTCAGTTATTCCACATGCATCCACTTTCGCACCACCTGGACAATCTCTCTCTTTCACCTCATCATTCGCTCCCCTTTCATTCCACGTTCCGATAACCATGTCCTTTGTCCGGTCCTTGGTCGTCATCGTTTGGTCAGTCCTTGTCCGAGGCTTATTGTTTGTTTTTTTAGTTAGTTGTTTTCCGGGGAGGGGCACTAACCCTCCGCCAACCCTTTTAGTCGCCTTTTACGACAAGCAGGGATACTGGGGGAGTATTCTTGAAAAACTCCCCTGCCATCGGACGGTTTTATCTAAGGAGACTCCTTGTATAGTGAATGGATCAATGAATGCTATATCGCACCCCAGCAATTCGAGAATTTCTCGTGAGCTAGAAAAAGTCGTCTAGAAGTTGTAAGAAATAAAGAACGTAGGTCGCTGGCCTTGAAAGGTGAGCAGGATCTTCCTAGGGTCTTCCCAGGCAATTGTAGGTAGAAAGAGAACACCAAGTTCTACTTAACACGAATCCTACGACGTATTTTACTTTATTCTTCCCACGAAACACAATTTCCTTCGCCTTAAGTTTGAATTTTCGTGCTTTAGATACAAACTTCATTTATCTCTTCATCACCAGCCGATTATGCTTCTCTGGGGACGGTAATGATAATAATTATGATTGGAAAGCGCTCAGAGAGGGCATACCACTATCAATGCCATTGCCATTAAAAAGGATCCGGATCAGGATCCGTGGATATAGGATCCGGATCCGGATCCGCACACAAATTTAATCAATTGTTTCTTGGTGCACGGCCCACCTTTCCACAAAATTTCATTGAAATTCATGGTGAGCTTTTATAGACATTGTGCAGGATACTCCTGATCCGGATCAAATCTGCCCTCAAATTTAATCAACTCTTCCTTGGCCCATGGCCCACCCTTCCACAAAATTTCATTAAAATCCTTTCATACCTTTTTTAGTAATTCCGGATCCAGATTTATGATTATAAGATCCGGATCCGGATCCTCCCCAAAATTCGTTCAATTCTTTCGTGGTCCATGGCGCACCATTCAAAAAAATAAATAAATAAATAAATAAATAATAATGATAATAATAATAGTAATAATAATAATAATAATAATAATAATAATAACAATAATAATAATTATTATTATTATTATTATAACGATGGTAGTAATAACACTCGTGGCGAAAGGTTAAATATTCTCTTGAAGACAGTAATATTAGCTTTAGATCAAGAATATAAGAGGAGGAGGAGGAGAATGACTACATCATAGCACTGAAAGAATTTCGGTGAACATATGCATTATTAAATCAGCCTGACGTGCATTAGAAAATATTGCATGACTGTACTGTACATTTTATTATAGTGCTTCTCTTACTTTATTTACCATGTGTGGCCAAACATAAATGTACAAAGAATAATGCCTATACTGTTTTTACTTTAACATTGGTATAAAAGTAATCGAATAACATTGGCTATGGTGATTTTACTTTAACTTGGCCCAGATATCGTCATTTTGCAGCATTTTCCTTCGTATATCAGTGTCATAGAAATACAGTACTACGTCTCTACGTGTACATCCTTTCCAAATAGGTACTAATGACTAGCATCATACTCCAATGTTAATTTTCTGTAACAGTTAAGAGTTGAAGATGGGGAAATGGCAGCTTTAGGCCAGGTAAAAAACAAAAGCAAAAACGCAAAAACAATACTAGAAACCCTTCAGAGGGTGCATACCGCCGTCAATGCCATTACCATTAAGAAGGATCCGGATCTGGATCCGGATTGGTGGATATATTTTGTGGAATATATAGGATCCAGATTCGCCCCCAATTTAATCAATTGTTCCTTGACCCATGGCCCACACTTCTCCAAAATTTTATTGAATTTCATTGAGAACTTTTGGAGATATTGTGCAGGATACATAGGATCCGGATCCCCCCAAAAATTTAAGTAATTCTTCCTTGGCCCATGGCCCACCCTTCCACAACATTTCACTAAAATTCATTTTAAAAAAAATGGAGATATCATGTGGACAGACAAACAGATGGAACTGCCATAGGCAGAGCACTTGCTGGATGGAACTCCCCTCTTCCCCTCATCTTCCCCCTCTTCTTCTTCCCTTTTTCCCCTGTTCTGCCCCTTTTTTCCTCCTTCCACCTTCTCTTCCCCCATTCTTCCCCTTGTTCTTCCCCCCTTTCCTACCCCCCTTCCCCCGTTCTTACCTCTCTTCATCCCCCGTCTTCTTACTCCCAATACTTCCCCCCTTCTTCTGATTCCTTCTTCCTTCTCCCCCTTCTTCCCTCTCCCCTTCTTCCAATCCCTTCTTCCCATCCCTTCTTTCCACCCTTCTTCCCAGCATTCTTCTCCCTTACTTCCTCTCTTCTTCTCCCTCTTTCTTCCCCCCATTCGTCCCCCAATTCTTCCCCCTCTTTTTCCTCCTTCCCCCTTTCTTCCCCCCTTCTCCGCCTTCCTTCCTCCATGCTTCCCTCCTTCTTTCACCATTCTTCCCCTCTTCTTCTCCTCTCATTCTTCCTCCCCTTCTTCCCCTTCTTTCTTCCCCCCTTCTTGCCCCCACTTATTCCCCCCTTCTTCCTCTCTTCTTGCCCCCTTTTCTCCCCCCCTTCCTCTCTCTTTCTTTCCCCTTCCCTTCTTCTCCCTCTCTTTCCCCCCTTTATCCCCTTTCTTCCCCTTTCCTCCCGTCTTCCCCTCCTTCTTCCCTATCCCCCTCCTTCCTTATTTCTTCCCCTCTTCATCCCCTCTTCTTCCCCGACTTTCTTCTCCCCAATTCTTCTCCCTCTTTTCTTCCCACCTCCTTGCCCCTTCTTCCCTCTCCTTTTTCCTCTCCTTCTTCTCCCTCCCCTTTTTCTTCCCTTCTTCCCCCTCTTTCCCCCTCTTCATTCCCCTCATCTCCCTCCCTCTTCTCCATCCTCTTACCCAACCTCTCCCTCTTACCCCCTCCGCTTGCCACCCTTCTTCCCTCTTCTTCGTCCTTCCTCTTCCCCCCTTTTCCTCCCCTCTTTCCCCTCTTTCTCCTTTCTTCCCCCTCACCTCTTCCTTCCCTTCCCCCCATCTCCTGGTCCCCCTTTTCCATCTCTCCTTCTTCCCTCTCTTTCCCCTCCTCTTTCCTCCCTTTCAGCTTAAAAATTCAGCTTAGAAATGAATATTGTCATAAAATCACTCTTGGGTTAATTTATCGTCCACCTGGTCAGCCACTGAACATCGATAATGAAATCTACAATCAAATTGCCGAACTATCTTGTATGCAAAGCACTGTAATATTTGGTGACTTTAATTTACCAGTTCCAAAATGGGGAGAAGTGCTATCTTCACACACAGGGATAGACCTATATACAAACTTGCAGGAAAGTTCTTTGTGTCAATTTGTAAATTATCCGGCACGTGGAGCTAACATCCTAGACCTTGTCTTATCCACATCAGAAAACGTAGTGAGTAATGTTATTGTAGGAGAATTTAGTACGAATGATCATCGCACAGTTACATTTAACATTAAAATCAGTGAAGACAATGTTAGGGCCAGTTGTGAGAAAGTGCCTGACTTTAAGGGGGCAAATTAAAAAAAAAAATATTCAATTGTTGGTGCAGGTGACTGGCATCCTATTGCCGAAACTTTAGGTATCAATGATGCTTGGAATTATTTTACAGAAACTCTCAACAGTGCTGTCAGGTTATGTATTCCAATGCTCAACAGAAGGCCTGCCAGAAATTGTAAACCCAACTGGTGGAACTCCAACATTAAACATTGTCTGGAAGTAAATAATCTTGCATATAAAAATTATAATACCACAAGGAGTCAAAGTGATAAAAATAAATACGATGCCATTTGACGGAAAGCCAAAATAATAATTAAATGCCCTAAGAAAACCCTTGAGGGACATGTTGCAAGTATCAGTAAATCAAATCCAAAAGAATTTTTCGGTTATATAAGAAGCAAAAAGGTAATAACTCTGACAATCGGTCCCTTAATCACAGATAACGGAAAGCACATTGATGATGAAACTATAATGGCGAAAATTCTCAATACTTTCTTTGCATTAGTATTTACAAAAGAAAATATACATACAATTCCTGCTGTTTCCCCCATTCCTATAGAAGAGGACAACATAATCACTGACATTAGAGTCAGTGTTCACAACGTACTACTTGCAATTAGCGAATTACAAGAGAACAAAACACCGGGACCAAACAAAATATCGCCACGTGTTTTGAAGGAACTACAGAATGAAATATCAAAGCCTTTATCTAAACTTTTTAACTTAAGTGAGAGCAGCAAGGTGCCACATGAATGGAAACTTGCTAACATAACCCCAATATTCAAAAAAGGCAACAGAGCACAGCCAGAAAACTACCGCCCAATTAGATTAACATCGATGATTTGCAAATTGCTTGAAACTATTATCAGAGACAAGTTTGTGAAACACTTAGAATCAAACAATCTCATCAAAGATTCGCAACATGGTTTTCGTAATAATCGCTCTTGCCTTACGAATCTGCTGGACTTTTTCAATGACATACTGAACATGTATGATGACACTGAATCTGTTGATGTTGTTTACCTTGATTTTCAAAAGGCTTTTGACAAAGTTCCACACAAAAGATTCCTTCAGAAACTAAAGGCACATGCTTTCAGCGGCAATGTTCTCGGGTGGGTAGAAGATTGGCTCACCGGACGAGAGCAAAGAGTTGTAATAAACAGAAAAGAGTCAGACTGGATAAACGTTACAAGTGAAGTGCCACAGGGTTCAGTGTTAGGTCCTACTCGTTTCTCAATATATTTAGATGATATTAATGAAGGATTATGTTGCCAAATTTCATAATCTGCTGACGATACTAAAATAGGTAACAGAACAGATACAGCACTGTAAAGGCAGGCAATTCAGAGAGATCTTGATTAACTTTTTAACTAGGCCCAAGTTTGGCAAATGGATTTCAATAGTAATAAATGCAAAGTGCAAAACACTGAAATAAAAAATGTAAGAGCTAGTTATAGCATGAATTATGTCCAACTTGATAGGATAAACCATGAAAAAAAAAAATAGGAGTTATAATAACAAACGATTTGAAACCAAGCAAACAATGCACAGAAGCTGTGAAAAAAGCCAATAAATTGATTGGATTCATTGGTAGAGCATTTGAATAAATCCAATATCATCCTCATTTTGTATAATTCCTTAGTACGCCTACACTTGGAGTATTGCGTCCAGTTTTGGTCACCGTATTATAAAAAGGATATGGAAAAGCTTGAAAGAGTGCAGCGAAGGATGACAAAGATTATACCTAGAATGAGAAATAAACCGTACGAGGAACGTTTAGAAGCCCGGAATCTATTTACCCTAACTAAACGGAGGTTACAAGATCTCATTCAAGTATTCAAAATATTCAAAGGATATGATAACATGGCTGTCGATAAATACTTCACAGTTGATCACTCGAATTATACTAGAGGCAATGGGCACAAAATAATTGGCAAACGATTCCAGTCGCATGAAACTAAGCATTTCTTCTTTAATAGAGTTGTAAATATATGGAATAAATTGCCCTCCAATGTAGTAAATTGTAATAAAGCACTGAAGTTTAAAGGTCGCCTGGATATATATTTGTCATCTAACCCCAAGCTTAATATGTTTACTCCTGAATAAAACACTGGTGTATGTGTAATTTTTATTATTATTATTATTTTTTTTTTTATTTTAGAGCCGGGATCAATTTATTTAATGTAAATATAGTATATGCACAGACTAGGATATGCACAGATAGCCCTGAGTTACTGGTCACTACTCATACTTTCGACCTCTGATGGGCTGTGGTTCATTGAGGGTCCCTGTTAGTTAAGTGACCACCATCGGATTTTTTAAAATGTACCAGGGGTCCCTGCTTCAGGAGGTGACTTGTGTGCTTGTTCCTGGGAAAGTTCCTAGTCTCAGTGGAAAGAATGGAACTGGGGCCTGATTGACTGCTGCCTACCTTAATAGTGCCAGGCAAGGCTGCCGCACCACCCCTGAACATCCACACTGAGAACTGTGGAATTTGCACCCCGTGTCAGCAGATGCCTCGTTAGCTCAAAGTACCCGCACATAGTGTAATGTGTTATTTATTTATTCAGTTATTCATTTTACTTTACTACTTTCTCCCTCACGTTATTCATACTGGTAGCTTATAAAGTATTATAGAATATAGCTTTTCCTTTTCAGTCTTTCCTATGAAGTTTCCATATCAGTTTTTCCATGCTGCATCATGGTTTTTCTCACTTTTTCTTGCCAGTTTTAACTGGAGGGTTTGGAGGTGGGGGGAGCCTTCTTGTGTTACTATCCTTATCCTTCAGCATGTAGAGTTAGATCTCGTAGTCATAGTCTACTCTGTAACAAACAGCCTCGAAAGGACCATAAGGTCTGTTGCTGTTTGCTTTCCTTTGTACTCCATTGTACTTTCTTTCCCTCCCCCTCTTTCTCTCCTCCCCTCTTTCCCTCCCCTTTTTCCCTCCCCTTTTCTTGCCCCCTCTTCCCTTTCTTTTCCCTCTTCTTCCCTTCCTCCTTTCCCCCCTCTTCCCCCCCGCTTCTCCCTCCCCTCTTCCTTTTCCCCCTTCCTCCCCTCCTCCCCTTCTAGTCTCCCCACTCTTCCCTCTTTCCATCCTCTCTTCCCCCTTCTTCTCCCCTTCTCCCCCTTCTTCCCCACCTTGCCTCCCTCTTCCCCCTTTCCCCCTTCTTTTGCCGCCTCTTCCCCGTCTTCTTTCTCTTCTTCCCCTCCTTCTCCCGCCCTCTTCATCCCCTCTCTATTCTCTTTCCCTATTGTTCCCCCGCTTTCCGCCTCTTCCCCCATCTTTTTCCCCGTCTTTTCACCTCTCTTCCCCCTCTCCTTCTTTCCCCTTCTCTTTTCCCCCACCTTTTGCGCCCTTCTTCCCCCCTTTCCCCCTCTTTTTCCCTTCCTCTTTCCTACCGCTCTTTCGTCTCTTTTACCCTCTCATTCCTCCCCCCTCTTTCCCCTCCCTCTTTCCTCCTCTCTTTCCCCCTTGTTTTCCCACCTCCGTCTTTTCCCCTCCTCTACGCCCCTTCGTTTCCCTTCCTTTTTGCCTACTCTTTCTCTCCTCTTCCCTCCCCCCCTTTTTTCTCCTTCTCTTCTCCCTCCCTCTTTTCTCGCTCTTTCCCTTCTTCCCTCTTTCCCCCTCTTTCTCTCTCTCTCTTTCTCCTTCTCTTCCCCTCTCTCTTCTCCCCATTTTCCCGCCCTCTCTTCCTCTTCCCCTGTTTTCCTCTCCTCCTCTCCCCCATCCTTCCCCCTCTCTTCCCCTCCCTCTCTTCCCCCTTCTTTCCCCCCCCTTCATCTTCCCCCCTCTTTCCCCCCCTTCATTTTCCCCCCTCTTTCCCCGCTTTCCCCCTCTTTTTCTTCCCCCTTTCTCCCCCCATTTTCCCCTTTTTCCTCCCTCCTTCCCCCATTTCCTTCCCAATTCTTCTTCCCCGTCCCTTCTTCCCTCCCTTCTTCCCCTCCTTCCTCCCTCTCCTTCTTCCTCCTCCTACCTCCACCTTCTCTCCCCCTCCTTCTCCACTCCTTCATCCCTGTTTCTCCCTCTCTTCCCTCCTCATCTCCTTCCTCTTCCCCCCTCTTGCCCCCTTCCCCTTCCTCTCCCTCTCCTCTTCCCCCTCTTCCCTCCCTCTTCCCCTCCTCTGTCTTACTGTTTCTATCCCCCTTCCCCCCCTCTTCCTCTCCTTCTTCTCCCCCCTTTTCCTCCTCTTCCAAACCCAATCTTCCCCACTTTTCCCCCGTCTTCCCCCTTCTTACTCCCTTCTTCTTACCTCTCCTCCTACCCCCCTTTCTTGCCGCATGTTGTGCTCTCTCTCTCTCTCTCTCTCTCTCAGACCTTACTGTCTTGTTGAAATCACTCTACATGTCTTTACGGCAGAAATTCCACCATTGAGAGGTTACAGTCCTACACCCAGCCCAGGGCCTTTGATCGATCTTGATGAAAAACAATTGGCCTCCAGGCTTTACGAACATCTACCTTTTTTTTTCTTTCTTTTTTTTTTTCATATCGATTGGCGCAAAACTGTGACATGAAGAAAGTAGCCAAACAAACAAACACAGACAGACAGACATAAGGAACTGGCCAACATGCTATCCGAATCTTTCGCTTCCGGCAAGTAACAAACATAGGTGAATACATAACCTCCTCCAAACTCATATTCAGTTTTGAGAATATATCAGGTATTACGCTGCTTCTTGTATAGTCTGGTTCAAAAGATCGCCTAATATTTCACCTCTCGTGCTTCTCACCTTTGTTGGGTAATATTCCTAAGCTGAGAGTGACTTGCTGTGTCTGTCTACCCATTCATGATTCCCGTCATATGGTGCATCAGGGAGCAAGAGGATAAGCACCACATCTCTACTAGACGCAGTGAAATACCAGGCGAACATTTTTCCTTTCGTGTACAATTGCGGCCTAAAATGATCCACTCCATTGCTTTAAATAAATAGACAGTGAATGCTGACACTGCAAACTCAGTGATGAGAGCTTGGGAATCTTACAACCTTCTCAAAATTCTCTGTAAAAGTTTCTTAATAATTCGTCTCAAATGTTGATCGATATTATTGTCTGCAATCTATAATAATAATAATAATAATAATAATAATATTATTATTATTATTAATATTATTATTATTGTTGTTGTTGTTGTTGTTTATATTCAAGGGGTGGTTGGGCTTTATCGCTCACTTAATGCCACTCAGGGATGAGTGAGGCTGGTCATTGTTACTTTAAATGTCATGACCAACTTGCCTAACCCCGGGCTTCTCCGCTCCTTTTGGGGCAACAAGGAGCTGGATGATGGTTGGATGGATTATTATTATTATTATTATTATTATTATTATTATTATTATTATTATTATTACTGATGCTTTACTGGTTGTTGATGTGATCATTTCACCAGTCTACCGCTAAGCAGCTGCTCGTACTATTTTACAAGGAGGTTGAGTGGAAAGGGAATTTTGTCTTAATTAGATAATTTACAAATGGTAAGTTAAAATATGGCTGCAGGACAACCAAAGCTGATTGACACGGGAAACAGCCACACATTCCCCAAGAATAAAACATGCAACCGACGAAGATAGAATCCAGGTCCCTCGTTTAGGTTTAAAAAGCAACAGAGTGAGATTATGGGTGTCATTACCGTCCTAAACACGAACACTGGACTTCTCAGCAGCTGACCCAGGATGCCTCCCCATCACTCAGCACAACCTTACCCAGTGGTAGTGGTAGTAGTGGCAGTAGTAGTAGTAGTAGTAGTAGTAGTAATAGCAGCAGCAGCAACAACAGTAGTAGCAGTAGTAGTAGTAGTAGTAGCAGTAGTAATAGCAGCAGCAGCAGCAACAGTAGTAGCAGTAGTAGTAGTAGTAGCATTAGTAGTAGTTGCAATCCAGGCTCAAACAAACGTAAACCAGGTGGGTTGCTGGCTTAAGATGTCCTCCTTCTTCGATCCCACCCTTCTTTCTTGGGATAGGGAGGGGATTAAGGGACATTTGGCCGGTCATATCGGTGCCAACACGTGAAGGTCTCTCTCTCTCTCTCTCTCTCTCTCTCTCTCTCTCTCTCTCTCTCTCTCTCTCTCTCTCTCTCTCTCTCTCTCTCTCTCTCTCTCCCGAATCTAGTACTACAACCTTATCCACACAGGAAAAAAACATTTGCACATTTATACCCAACAGAGGTCGTTCCCCTGATTATAATGTATTCTTTTTTAACCTAACAAAGTTCTTCAACCACTTTCATCTCTTTGGATGGCCAGATGTAGTCAGACTGGAGGGTCGATTTGGCTAGTAACCAAGGAGACACATTTGTACGTGACAATAAAGATGCATTGAATTTCTTGCCACCACGACACAATATTCAAGCCGTTGGAGTTCCATCAGATGAAATCAAACTGCGCATAATGTATCTTGATTCCTTAGTACCATGAAATTACTGGCGTGGATTTTAACATGGAGTATATGAACCAGTGTCATTTACTATAAAGTATGCTTGCACCCAGTCGGCTTGCGCGGGCCGATTTCACTTGGTTCACAGACTACACACACATCCAAAGCCACTCCAACACTACAATTACACTTACAAGCACTTCTCACCCTACATACAATCTCTACCAGACAGTCTAAGCCACTTGGTAATGATACACTGGCTGTATCGTCCCTGCTTCGGTCGGGATAGGCCGGTCCGTGGTGAACACTCAAACGGCTGATGAGATGAGATGAGAGAGATTTCTTTCGGTGATTATAGATTTTTTTTTTTTACCTTCACTTGGTGTAGATGTTACTCCTTTTGCAGCATATATCCTGCAGCCCAGCGGCAGAATAGCGCAATATAACGGCCCTGCATCCTTTCCATATCATTTATTTTTGATAAACATCAGATTCTGGTGCTACTCTCTTACTACAGCATAACATTCAAGATGGAGATATGCAATTTTAACCAGGTTAAAATGGGCAGCGTTTATTTCACAGTTATTTAAGAGGAGCCTGTGGAGTCACATAGAGAGACAGGCTGACAAATGAGGATATATAGGAGCGTTGTGGTGTGGATGTGGATGAGATAGGAAGCTTTAGGAGGAACACACTGAGGTGATTTGGCCATGTGGAGAGGATGGAGGATGAGAGACGGACGAGGAGACTGTATGTGAGATGGTGGAAGGGAGGAGAGGGAGGGAGAGGCCGAGAATGAAATGGAGGGATGGAGTGGAGAGGTATATGAGAGAGGGGGATGTGCGTTGGGAGCAGAGCAGTGAAATGACGGAGGACAGGGTGATGTGGAGGCGATTTGTTTGTGGCCACCCCGTACGGGATTGAGGCGTCTGGCAATAGATTGATAGATCGATCATGAAGTGCCCGAACTGTTGTAAAATGAAAGGAACATAAAGCAAGAAAAGAGAATTATTGTAGTGGGGCAAATCACCAGCGCGCGCTCGCAGACCCATACACACCCACACCCAGCCACCCAGCCAACCACCCACCCACACATCCACCCACCCACACACCCACCCACCCACACACACACCCACCCACACACACACACAAGGATATCTGGGGAGGGCCAACTGGCCAATACTAGGCCGCTCCTGTCTAAGAATACTAGTATGCCTCAGCAACGAGTAAGAGCCAAGGAGTGTTCCGATAACTAATACATTAAACAATTTTCCACTCCAACCCAGCGGTGCGGTGATGACATGTTTGTGGAAGGACCCTCTCGGCAGCAGGAAGCACCGCCATCACGTGCTGTGTGACGGCCGGGCTTCAGTGAAACCGTCACGCCTTGGTAAATCACTACATACCTGTACTTCCCGTAACGCGCCGCGCAGCGCCGCACCTACACGGCAACATAACCTTGGTTCATTCATTAACAATGGCAGACTATTTTCCGTAACTTATTGGTAGAATGAGACAATACTGTGGATCTGCATGCCTTTCATATCAACTTCTTCGCAACTGTTATGATATTCTATTGTTAATCTATTGTTGCAGTTCAGAAATCAAGAACGTGAAGTTTCGCCTGGTCAGAGTGAACAGAGTATACACTGTAGAAGCCCGCTTGGCTCATGTTAAGCAGCTGCTGTGTATGGCTAATTTCCAAGAACAAAGAACATAACTTCGTCCGTCCAACAAATTCTCAGCCAGAAACTGATATGAAATAATAAGAATAAACTCAGTGTAACATAGAACAAGTACTTTCGTTGACTGTGCAAACTGCTCTGCGCCATAAAACCATCAAAGGGGGTGAAGGTAAATAAAATGAGGATGGTGACCAAAGAAATTATTGGGATGAGCTAGAAAGTTGATGGACGGTGGGTCTGAAACAGGGAAGCATACCCTGTGAAAGTGGATGTTGTAGAATCAGTGGTTTGTGAGCAGTGAAGGTTTATTTCAAAAAATCATCCGAGAATTAAAGTGTCAGGAGGTAGAGAGAAAGGCGTTGCTGGTATAAGCTGGAATTGTGGGCGGGTGTGGGGAGGTGCCATGATAGTATGCACTGTGAAAATGGGTGCTGTGATATGAACTGATGTGGTTGTGAAATATTTTAGTTTTCCCAACAGCAACAACATAAACTCCTATTGCCCTCATTTACCTGGTCTTGCCATGCAGATAAAAAAATAACTGAAAGTTGCTGAAATGTTGGAAACAGCCAAAAAGAAAACGAAAAGTGAGGCACAAAAACAAAATAAAAACGGAGTAGTAAATGGCAGTGAATGAATAAATAACAATCCTAAATATGTAGCTAGTTTCCTATTATGAAATAATATGCGAAAAACAGGAGAATGGACCTGCAAGAGATAGTAGTAGTCGCAGTGGCAGTTATAACCCCAGGTTCATCTGAACGTGAACCCAGTGGACTACAGACTGAAGGTACTCTTCACCTCCAGTCACTACCCCCTTTTTGAAGGATAGGGAGGGAACTCAGGGATTACTGTATAATTAGGCAGCTCCACCACCCGGTTATTTTGCATCCCTCTTCAGTATATCCCTCTTCAGTATACTGGAGAGATGCGAGAGGTACGTACAGTATATGAGTAAAAGTGGCCATTAAATGAAATGGTAGATAAGAAGCGAAGTACACACAATAAGGAGTGAGAAGACCTGAGGTATCGCAGCCTTGGTAGGGAATCAGGTCTGGGTAACTGCCGGGTTGAGAGTGAACAGACAAAATCAGGTATGCGTGTGATTGGGATGGAATGGAAGGACCTTTGTAGGGCCATTGTTCTGTGATGATAGGGATGGTGACATGGATGAAAATTATCCCCCCTACCCTACCACCACCACCATCACTACCAACCAACACACACACACACACACACACACACACACACACACACACACACACACACACACACACACACACACACACACACACACACACACACACACACACACACACACACACACACACAGCAAGTTTCCTAACTGGTCTTTATGCTCATATTATTTTCCAGGGAAGTCTACATTAGAATAAGTTAGATTAGTTTGTTAGATTATATGGTGTTAGATTAGTGTTAAATTAAGCTTGTCGTGGTCGGGACAACTTTATTATCCTATACCAGTGAACGGCTTACTATTTAATTCAGCTGAGAGTGACTCATTAGAGCCTGGGGTTGTTAAAGCAAACACGATCATCTTGATATAACGAAATGCAGCACACGATGGTGAAATGGTCTATTGCTGAGAAATAGGAGGACATTTATCCACAGTGCATGAACCGGGACTGATAGCAGGGGTGATGATAAAGATAAAAATTTTCCTCACTCAGCTGCATCATGAACAAACCCTCGAGCCGTATTCATTGTAGATCCTTCTATGGCTTAAGTGTGTACAAGATTGCTTGTTCTGTATACAGGGTGTTCCAACACCTTAGCCCCCCCCTGCCCAGCTTAAATTAAAAAAGGTAGAAAGGAAACAAATATATGACAGAATAGCTGTATTAATTGCCAACACATGTGCACACTTGTAAGAATTTATATCAATATTTGGTGTACCCACCGGCCGCCGCTCGAACTGCTTCCAATCGTGCCGGGTAAGATTCCAGGAGTGACACAAACAACTCGCGGTCGAACTCCATTTCTTCGAGGACATTGGCCACAGTAAGCAGGAGGTCTTCCCCGGCGTTCTGGAGACGTTGTTCAACCCTGTCCTTAAGTATTGCTCCCAAATGTTCACAGGCGTTGAGGTCAGGCGATGCTCCGGGCCACTCATCATTTCCGAAAAAATCAACTTTGTTTGCCTTCAGAAGATTTTGCGTTGCCAGAGCACTCATGCACGGAGCTCGATCGTGCAGAAATGTGGTTTCCTTGATGCTAAGGACATTTTCTGAGCTTTTTAGGAATGGAATGACATGTTGAGTCAACACAATGTCTCGGAAGTATCTTCCATTCCATGATTGTCCTTGTTCTTTGACGACCCACATCAACCTTTTCGCCGTGAACATCAAAAAGATACCAACACATCGTTCAGATTTTGATCTCTCTCGAATCTTCAGTTCTTGCGGAATGTCATCAGTGTTAAGATCCCAAATTCTGTCGTTCTGAAAGTTGGGACGACGAACCTCATAAATAAAAAATTCATCTGAAGGAGCCAAGAAAAGGAAATCATCTGTTGTCCACTCGCTCAAAAACTCACAAAACCACATGCGATCCTCCACATTTTTCTGCGACAGTTTTGGCGCTGGAACCTGATGAAAAGCCTTGGCACCAATGGAGTGAAGAAACCTGTGGATGCTTGCAAGACTCTTTTTCTTCCCTCGAATCCGTTCAATCTCCTTTTGAAGCCCGCGGATACTTTTTTTTTCTCTCTAGCAAGCGACTCGGTGATGATTTCCTTGCTTTCCTGAGACAAGCTTTCTGCTACTTGAGCAGGCCGGCTGTCCATCTCGCAGTCAAATGGATCACGATTCCAATTACGTTTGACAAAGTCTTCAGATCTCTTCAAATATCTGGCAACCCAGGATCGGGATATGGTTTCCTGCCGGCTGATCTTTGGCGATGCGAAAAGTGATGGCCATAATGCGGCATATCCACCTCAATTTCTTTGAATCATTCACCAAAGACATGTTTCACAAAATCTGTAATAAAAAGAGAAATAATTATTAGATTACCATAAAATTTGGTATTTGAATAAGCAATTAAATGTACTTTCCTACTGTATTAGTGATTTTAGTTAGTGACGACCCAGTTATGCTGCGCACGGGGGGGGCTAAGGTGTTGGAACACCCTGTATTCATTTCTATTAACGGATACCAAACACAGAATCAAATTAGAGTGGACTCTAAAGTGAAAAAAACACGAACAACACAACGATCTTTGATATTCGTGGACAGTTATATAAACTTGCTTAACAAGTAAATTGTCTAGGATCTTTTGCAAGTACCGTAACTAGATGTCCATGTTTTGCTTAGCTAATCGCTATCATGGTGAAAGGGTTAATGAATGCTATTGTGGTACAGTTAACCTCTTTGCTTCGAACATTTTTAATTCCGCCAAGGGGAGAATTCCCACCTGTACAATATAGATTTATCTGATGGACGCAAGGATATATAAAAAAGACGCCATATGAGTGAAGTGGGTAACGCCAACAATACGATGACGCCTGTTCTGGCCTGTCTGTTGCTGCCAGGCGACTTTATTCTGCTCAGGGCAGCCTATAGTGGTGCATAGAAGGGTAAACGAAGGCTGTATATAACCCATCAAGTTCAAAGTCTCCTCAAAGAAGAACATATTCTTTTCGAGGAAGCAAGCTTAAATCAGCAATACGTCACCATGCTGAAGGTTAGGGGTGATGTAGTTAAAGGTTATTCCCACTCGGTTGCATCAGTCAGAAATCTAGGACTTTAATTCGAAAACACACTATGAAACTTTCCTATTGTAACTATGGTCCACTTTCGCAGGAAGTAGGACACGAAAAACGTGGAAGGATGCGGCACTTCCCTTCTCTCTCTCTCTCTCTCTCTCTCTCTCTCTCTCTCTCTCTCTCTCTCTCTCTCACACACACACACACACACACACACACACACACACACACACACACACACACACACACACACACACACAAACATTACGAGGTAGGTTGGTCCCTACTATAGTCGCGGCGCACGACTCTGAGGTTATCATGGTCGTACCCTGGCAACCTACCATTCAGAAGTGCGTCCGATTTCGTTTCATATTATACACGAATCATATTATTATGCACGAATATACTATACACGAATATTATTATAGACGAACTTATTATACACGAATCACATGCGTCTCATATTATACACGAAACCAGACGCACTTTTCAATGATAGGTTGCCAGGGCACGATAATAACAACCACAGAGCCGCGCGCAGCGACTACAGGCAACTCCTTTCAAGGGTATGACTAGACATTTGGGAAACCGTAATACAATAAGGATAACAAAGAGGAAGATTCCACAACCCTGCCCTTACCGACCAACCAAATCCTCTAACAGAAACTGACACCAAAAACGTAAATAGGAGCACGGTGCAGCATAGAAGTGATGCCAAAATATCGCAGCAAAGACTAGAAGAACAAAGATTGTACATACTTAAATTAGTATAAAAAGATAACTAATCTGATCACGAATACTTGAGTGACTGAAATGAGCCTTATACCCAACCCTTTCCAGTCATGTATATTCTTAAACTATTCCTTGAACTCTAAGTCGAAACAAGACCGACTACGTCACTGTGACTGACAAAGAAAACATTAGGACATTCCCCCATACTGCAGCACACTACCGTCCGCGTACAATCCAAGTGACCATTTCAGTTCTCGCTACGATCAGATTGACGGCATAGGTGACCTTGTCTAATGGTCCCGTTGACTGCCCGGAAATCGAACCCAGTACCTCTTGATTGTGGGGCAAATAACTGTGGTAAACTTCCTACCGGTATGCATTATATGTGAGGCTGTGTGCATCCCCATGTTTCCATCCCGACACGCACGTCACTGGCATAACTCCGACTGTGCTGTGGCGTCTTTTGTTGTTTATTCTTGCTGACGACAGACGATTATATTCAGCTTAAGAGAGACTTTTCGAAGAAGAGTGGTCAGATGTATCCACCATTAGTTCCTTTGCTGATTGGGTGCTCTCTTAGGCTGAATGTAATGATCTGGTATATGTAATAATCAACTACACTGTAAAAAGCCCTCACCCATTACAGTGGCATAATGCCCTTCCATACGATGGCGTCTTTCTGCTTACGATACATGCAACTTCAGAGAGATGTCACATTGAAGGGGTAGATGAAAGCGTTATCTTACTCTCCCAGATAGAAATGTTTATCTTAAAGGTGAGTGGCATGATCTGGACATAGAAAAAATGAAATTATACAAAAAAAGACGTGCTAGGGCTGAAAGGGCTAACAATGGCGTTTATGCCTTGTAATTCACGGACAAAAACAGGATGCAAGGAGCGAAAGTGGAGGGAAGGGAGGGAGGAGAAGGGGGGAGGAGGAGAAATGATAGAAGGAGGAGGGAGGGAGGACAGGAAGTGCAGGGAAGGAGGGAGGAGGGAAAATGAAGAGGGAGAGGGAGGGAGGGGAAATGTAGGGGGGAAGAAGGGAGCAAGGAGATGAAGGAGAAGGCAGGGAGAAGGTTGGATGGAAGGGGTGGAAGGGAGCAGGGGAGGTGGAGGGGGAGGGAGGGAGGGAGGAGAGATAATGGAGAGGGAAGGAAGAAGAAGGAGATATCAGATGGAGGGGGAGAAGATGGGTGGTGGAGTGGCTGGAGGTAATACGTACTGTACTTGAAGCGATGTTGAGATAGTAAGGTTAATATTTAGTAGCATACAAAGAAAACAGGATAACTGCAGACGGATGATTGCCCTTTGCTAATCAGCTCTTGTCAAATGTATTTCCAGACTACGAGACTTAAGTAACTTAGTCACGTAGTCTGGTAATACCCTTTTATCTGACTAACAGGGTATGACGAGACTATATCAGTTTGTTTAGATTGTAATCAGAAATGTAAACAATATAGAGAAGAGATAACGTACTTCAGACGAGAGTGAAGGTATAACAGAGGTATTACATATGATACACGAATATATAGATAGATAGATAGATAGATAGATAGATAGATGGATAGATGTAATATATAGATATAGATACAGATACAGATATAGACAGATAGACAGATACACGAGTGTATATATATATATATATATATATATATATATATATATATATATATATATATATATATATATATATATATATACTGTACATATGAAGAACATTCTCATTAAAAAGACTCCAAGCGCTTTAAACACTATGCATATTGAAACATTGGACTGATGGATTTGACTAGATCTATTGGTGTTTGCTTTCCTTTTAAAACAGCTTTCCTCGTGTGTGCCTGTATCGGTAGGACAACTGCAGGAAATACCATCGCACTCAAAATGCGTCAGTCCACGCTCAGGCATGTCATCCGTTCCAAGGTTTCGAGTTATGTTCTACTCATTTTCACATAATATCATACACAGGTGTTCGAGCTGTGTTGTTGAGTTTGCACAGCAACTCCAAAGAGTATCGCTCACGAGAGCTCTGTTATCGTAAGACGAACAATATTTTATCTCCTGAATATTAACATGATAATACTACTACTAAGAAATGTCACAAGCAACGGATATAAGGCATTTTCTTGAAAACAGGTTTACCAACTTGGGATGGAATCATCGGGCATTTTGTAACAGCCATCGCCTGTGGTGTCAGATAGTCTCTCTCGAAGTGTGCCTCCGTACTTTTTGCAATAAGTATACACAGAAATTATAGACAAGAAGAACAGATAGAAGTAGACCTTCCATAAAAGTGAAAATACTGTGAAAATAGGAAGTGGAAATAGACGGCATTCTGTGCTGAACGTTATCATTTGGCAATAGCTAGAATAGAAAACCAGAGTTGTCCCAGTCACGAATATGTTATTGTTACCATTACGAACCTTCTCAGACTACCATGACATACTCAGCTGTTATCAAAATCACATGGCACTAGCTGGAACTGAATACTATGCTCATTATATTCTCTTTGTCTTGGCCTAAAACTCCCATTCCTCCATCTGGAATCCTGAACTATAACAACAGCTAAACACTAGCATATGGAGATAATCATGAAGAAGTGCTATGGAAATGATACAAAGCCATAACAGTGTCTTAATCTGCGACTGAGCTACGTGGAATAAACAATAAAAGTACAAAAATCTGGGCCAAGTCATGGTTTATTACGAGCGAACAAGCGCAGCTAGCGAGCGAAGTTTCCATTCAGCTGAGAAATGAGCGGCCCGACACGACCCGGCTCGGCCCGACACAACACCGTCTGATCGCGATGGTTTTCAGAGACCAATAACTTTTCTACTATGTGAGATAGGCAAGAGATGTTTTCAGCAGTTAGTAGATACATTCAATAAATTTTGTTGTTTTTAGCTATATACTTACTCATGAGGCCAAAGAAACCCTTTGGAATCCCAGCTTTCCAAGGGAATGTACCGAGGACTTCAATGATTGTCATTCGCCATTATAAAATCGAATTTAAAAAGATTTCCTGTTGTAACACTGTTTTCTTGCAAGAATTTTAACAATTAATTACGGGATATATTGCTCATAAATTTCCTCGTACATTAACGTTATTTCTTTTTAGGGGGTGAAATAAACGTGGGTAATTGCCCCATTCCTGGGTTGTATCATTCCATCAATAGCCAAGCGTTTACCGACGCAATTTTTGGCACGGCAAGTCGGGAGAGGAGAACTGAACATTGAGCATGTGATGAATGTTACGGCGCCTCGCTATATGCACATCCTGAGAGAAAACGTGAGAAAGTAAACATTTTAGTTCAATTATTCTTCTGTTACTGTTCAACTACCTTACCAGAAATGTTGAAAGTTTACACCAAGATGAAATTATAATGATAGGCGTATGAACATACGCTCGTTCTCTCGTCACGCGCTCACAAAACGACCTTACTGTTGTCTCGACCATGTTAGAGTTAACAGGAAGTACAGATAACAGGAAGTATAGATTTCATGGGATGGGTGTGGTGTGAGAGACAGAATGCTTTGTTGTGGCTGTAGAATAGCTGATACAGGTGAAAACTGCTCTGTGGAATACAGGGTAATCCATAGCCCGGGTATCTCATGTGTTGTGGGGACGGTTCATTCTGCTGGAGAAGGAGTAGGTGTGGCAGTGAGATTTGGAAATGAATAAATGATACAGGCGAAACACCGATAACGGTGAGTGAGCCGTCCTCGTAATACACAAAAAGAAATTACCCAGTGGAGGGAAAGAAGGACGTTTCATAAGGATCACCTTGAATTCCAGTTAGAACAGCTATGTGAAGTATTCCAAGGTGGATGAGTAGCGTGGATGAAGAGTGGAGGATTGGCTATACTCCGTCCACGTTAGTTTGGTGTACAGATGCCGTCTCTCCATCTTCAATGCTGATCTGCAACACAACATTAAGACTAGAATATGGTGCTAGCAGCGAAGATGTGCTTCCCTTCGTGTCAGCAACTGGGTTGGCGGAGGGTTAATGTCCCTTTCCAAAAAACAGCTAACTCAAAGTCAAATGGCCACCTCTTTCGGGATAGCTGCGTCTGGCTATAGACAGATAAATAGATGAAGTAGGAGAGTATGTGAATATGAGACAACTGGTCGAAGGAGAGTGCGAAGGAGGTGGAGAGGTAAGGTGAAAAAATATATAAGAACAGGGTGGTGTGTCGTGTGAAGAGGGTTCATAAAAACAGAAATATCAGGGAGCTCTGTTTTGTGGAGGCCACCCTCACAAGCCGCGGCGTCAGGCAATAGAAAATAAATAAACGTTTACTGATCTGGTAGGCAGAACAAGGTGAGAGTATGTTAAGGCAGGTGAGTAAAGATATCAGGAAAAAGCAAACGGTGAATAGTATCTAACCCTCACTGTGCCACTGCTTGTTTTAAGTATATTCTGTTTCGTCCCATGTACTTTGTATCTGCCTTGCCCTCCTCCTAACCTACACCATACCACTGCTTTATACCGCTATGATATGTATCACCATTTGTGCTCGTATGAGTCCTTTTGACACCATACCGGTGTCTACTATCACTGTATTCTGTTTCACAGTCTGTGCCTTGTATCTCTCCTACCCTCCTCATAACCTACATCATACCACCGTCGACTTCCATCACCTGTTTCACTATCTGTTCTTTATATATGCCCAGTCCTTCTCTTAACCCCCTTATGATATTATCCTTTCATACTCTGAGGCAGACAAGGAGCTGTGTGAGTGGGAGACGGTGGAAAGAGAGGTTCTTTTAGACTTGTAAATGGTGCAGGAGTTAGTTGGTTGTGTAAGTGTCTTATGCAAGCAGTCTAGTCTTACGTATATGTCCTTGTACTCCCTGGTTAAGGAAGCTCTCGAGCACTTTTGCACGAATATATTTTTGCATCTGTTACGTTATAATGTTATTTCATACCATTTTTGTAGTCTTTATCGGCATGAAAAAGATGTAAATAATGTGCAACATATTAGCCTGTTATACTCAAATTAAAGTCTAATGTAATAAGTGTTACACAGCCTCCTGAGCTAACAAGAATACGGGCATTTGGTGGGAGCTGCACACCATGAGTATTTGGGTTGCTGCAGTATTTTCGTGTGTGTGTGTGTGTGTGTGTGTGTGTGTGTGTGTGTGTGTGTGTGTGTGTGTGTGTGTGTGTGTAATAAGTGTGGGGTTGATGGATTTATATATCAGGACTGGCTCAGGCTGGTGTGATGGCAGGCCGGTTACTGTCGTGTAATTACCTGAATATGACCAAAGTGTAAGTCAAACTCGGCGCCATGTTGGTCATATTTTAAGACACCTGTGTGCATGAAAAACCTTAACGCTTGATATCACTTATATTCTCTAGTCAGCAAAGTGAAAGAGAGGTCATACAACACTTATTTTCACTGTCACGTATCTTAATCATGATATGTAATAGAGGTTTGTCTTTCCCTTAGTCATCTCATGTCTAACAAACAACTTTACTGGAGCCTAGCTTCTTTTATTTCATTTTCATTATTATTTATTTATTCACTTTTTTCCTATCTCCGGGATAATTTACTTAGTTTAAGAAAGACTTTCTGAACTGCAGACATTGCATGTTAACACATTTACTACACTCATTTTATTCTAACTTGGTCGAAAATTACCACCTCTCCATCTCTAATCTCGAGCAGTAACAACAGATTAACTGTGGAATATGATGCTAGTCACAAAGAAATGTTATTAAATTGACGTAGAGCTGTAGTATTAACTATACATTCTGCCCCTGAGCCAAGTGAAATCTATCTATCTATCTATTGCCAGACACCATAATCCCGAAAGAGGTGGCCGTTTGTCTTTTGAGTTGGTGTTTTACGGGGAGGGGCACTAACCCTCCGCCAACCCAATTGTTTTTAAGCCACAAAAAGGACGGAAATCTGTGTCAAGCCAAAGTGAAAGAACTATAGGCACGTACAAGAGGCCGATTCAAAGCTAAATAAAATCGTATGGAGGCAGCAAGAATAAACCAGATTATACGTCATCGCAGTGACTCGATAAAATGGTCGTGGACGTCATAACTACTTCAATACGGTGATGTCTATTATTTCAGTATTACTACCTCCACACGATTTTATTCAGCCAGGGAGAGACTTTTCGAACATGAGGAGTTCAATTCAGTTTCATTAACCAGATCACTCTAATGACGTATTTTATGTTGTCGTATTCCTACTGTCAGACGATTATATTCAGCTTGAGCAAGACTTTGATCTGGTGGAGATAGATACAACCTTCAGTGAATAGAGTCGTCTGGGTATAGCAAGAATTAAAATAAAAATTACCATGGACTCAAACTATCTTCCTTGATTCTGTCGTTGACGAGAAGCCTGCACGCGGTGGTGCTATGCACCGTGGATGGAGCGATGCAGCTGCAGCGTCCACCCACAAGTCTAACCTCCTTTTTCTCTGAGCCTTGTAGTAGGAAGGACTCTGGTCTGATCCTGGTGAGGCGCTGTCTGCCACAAAGGGATGCCAGTTCCCTACACGGTGTATGTAGTTTTTTTTTTTTTTTTTTTAGCAGAAAGATTTAAAACTTCCGTTATTTCTTTGTTGTCTAACCTACACCCTTTGCAATTTTCATGTTTTAGTGATGGGATTATGCTGTTGAACATGAGTACAGCCGAAGCTTCCAACAAATATAATTTTCACAACAGAGCAATAGTCAGAATCGTCCAGTTCTGGCGTGAAGCCAAATCACATGTCACGGTCCGTCGTCGGTTCTGCCGGGATTAAGCTGTCGAGTTTCTTTCCAGTTATTACAGAAGGACTTGCCATGACCCAAAACATCCAGTGAAAAGGAGGACTATTTTTTGGTCCTGAAGGTATGTGGCGGACAGAGATCTTGAGAGGCCGGAGTAAAATCTCTTTTATGAGCGTGTGTCTTTGAGTAATCTATCAAGTTTCGTTTCAGCCACTACAGTAGAGCTTATAGGGAGTGCACACAAAAATATAGAACTGTTGACTGATTAATTTCGTACCGTTTTAGTCACTACAACAGCTGTTGTACAGAAAGCACACTAACATATGGACTCCCTGACTGTGAACAGTCTTCATGTGTCGAATCAATTATACCACAAGCATTTAGTGCAAAGCAAGGTGAGAGAACAGCTTACTAACCGCACAAGATTATGAACTGTGTGATGGTGGATGAAAGGATGTTTTTATGACGTGTCGGTGTGTCTAGTAGAGGATCAGTAAGTGTGTATTGGCGTAATCTGAATCATCACACTACTTCCAGACCCAGTCTTGGATTCAACTTGTGTCATTCCGGACAACAAACAACTCCAGCTACTGTACCACCACCACCAGCGCCTCCTGCAGCCACCATGGAGGACAACTTTGACACCATCCTGACCAAACTGGGCACCGGAAAGTGGACAATGCTCTACGTCCTCTCCATGATGTACTGTAAGACTCCACTGTTTTATTATTATTATTATTATTTTATCATGATCATCATTATTATTATTATTATTTAGAACTCCACATTCTGTGGTACATCTATCTGTCTATCTATTTATCTATATATAGATAGATAGATAGATGTAGATAGATAGATAGACAGGTAGATATACCGCATATATATATATATATATATATATATATATGGAGCCTCTGTGGTACAGTGGTAAACTGTGCGTGTTCATACACTGAAGAATGAGGGTTCACGCCCCGCCAGGGTAATAAACTTTGGGAGCGTTCTTCTGGCCATGTACTGAATTGGCCGACACAAGGGGTGCTGTGGTTGAACCAGTGTCGCATACTATAAAGTATGCTTGCACCCAGTCGGCTTGCGCAGGCTGATTACACTTGGTTCACAGACTACACACACATTCAAAGCCACTCCAACACAACAATTACACTTACTAGCACTTCTCACCCTACATACAATCTCTGCTAGACAGCCTAAGCCACTTGGTAGAGATACATTGGCTGTATCGTCCCCACGTCGGTAGGGATAGGCCGGTCCTGCAGTGGACACTCAAACGGCGCGAGGGACACAATCTGGACGCATTTTGCAGTGGTACTACTACTCTGCGGCCAGGTTGTGTTAGGAAGAATACTGCCACCGTATTCCCTGCGTGTCGTAAAAGGCGACTAAAAAGGGCGGGGTGAGGGGACTAGGGACCCCCTCCTCTGTATTTTAGTTCCTAAAAAGAGACAGGCCAGAGAAAGGGATGGGGGATTGAGTTACCCCCTTACCCTGAAGATTGGGTCTATGAATGTGCGTGGATGTAGTGCGATTGAGGCTAAAAGGGAGGAGATTAGGAGAATGTTTGTGAGAAGAAAGTTGGATGTGTTAGCTTTGAGTGAAACGAAGATGAAAGGGAAGGGTGAGTCTATGTTTGGAAGTGTGAATGGAAGATTGTCAGGTGTTGATAGAGGAAGGGAAAGAGAAGGTGTGGCCTTGTTAGTGAGTCCGGAAGTACAGCAGTGTGTGATTGAATGGAAGGAGGTGTCATCGAGACTGATGTGGGTGAAAGCGAAATTTGAACGTGAGTTGTGGGTGTTTGTGAGTGCATATGCGCCTGGTAGTGAAAGGGATGAGGAAGAGAGTCTTTCTGGAATGATGTTGATGAGTGTCTGCAGAGTTTTGGAGCGAATATGAATGTGGTAATGATGGGAGATCTGAATGTTAGAGTGGGAAATGTACCAGTTGAAGGTGTAGTTGGTATGCATGTGTGCCTGGAAGAAATGAAAATGGGGAACGAATGATAAGGATTTGCGTTGAGCGAGAGATGGTGATTAAAAACATGCTGTTTGAGAAGAAAGATATTTATAAGTATACATGGGTGAGACAGGAGGGTGGAAGGGTTGTTGATAGAGCTTTGATGGACTATGTGGTTGTGTCCAGGAATGTAATAGGAAGATTGTTGGATGTGAGAGTTCGTTCTGAGAGGGGAGGGCGAAGGTATGTCTGACCACTACCTGGTGGAGGGAAAGTTAAGAGTAGGTAAGAGATGGGTGAGAGCTAGGAGGGTTAGGTGTAGCAGGGAGGCTTTGAAAGTGAGTGAATTGGATCAAAGAGAGAAAATGATAGAGTATCAGGAGAAATTGAAAGATGAGTGGAACGCTATGAAAGATCAGGAAAGTGGCAGTGTGGAGGAGGAATGGCAGTTGTTTAAGAGTGCTGTGGTGGGGCATGCAGAAGAGGTGTGTGGTGTGAGACGTGTGGGTGGTGGTGTAAGAAAAGGAAGTGAATGGTGGTGCGAGGAAGTAAGTATGGCTGTGGGTGAGAAGAGACGTGCATATGAAGTGTGGCTGCAGAGGAAGGATGAGGTGTCATATGAGAGGTATAAGGAAAAGAGGAATAGGGCGAGAAGGGCTGTGCGTGATGCTAAAGTGACAGCAGATGAAAGGTGGGGTAGGCGGCTGACTGTGAATTTTCAACGGAATAAGAAAATGTTCTGGGAGGAGGTTAAAAAAGGTGCGAAAGGGAGAGTCTGGAAAGGAAGAGCGAGTAAAAGCAGAGGATGGAAGGATGTTAATTAAGATGGATACAGTAAGGAAGAGATGGGCAGAGTATTTTGGCAGATTGTTAAATGTAGAGGAGGAAAGGGTAGCTGAGACTGTGGCGGATGGAAGGGTGCAGGGAATAAATGTGTTGGGAGAGTTGAATGATTCTTTGATCACGAAGGAGGAAGTGGAGAAGGCAGTCAAGGAGATGAGAACAGGGAAAGCTGCAGGTATGGATTTGTGTGCTGTGGAATGCCTGAAGGGTGGTGGAGTGACTATTGTTGACTGGTTAGTAAGATTGTTGAATGTGTGCTTTGTGAAAGGTATGGTGTCAGTTGACTGGGCAAGTGCTTGTGTGGTCCCGTTGTATAAAGGCAAGGGTGGTAAGTATGAATGTACTAGCTTTAGGGGTAAAAGTCTGTTGAGTGTTGTAGGTAAGGTGTATGGTAAAGTGTTAATTATGAGAGTTGGAGAGGGTACAGAGGGAGTGATTGGTGATAAGCAGTGTGGCTTTAGGAGAGGGAAAGGATGCGTGGATCAGGTGTTTGCTGTGAGACAAGTGTGTGAAAAGTATTTAGCGAAAGGCAAGGGTGTGTTTTGGGCATTCATGGATTTAGAGAAAGCGTATGATAGAATTGATAGGGAGGCTTTGTGGACTGTTTTAAGATTGTATGGACTTGATGGTAGGTTACTAAAAGGGGTGAAGAGTTTTTATGTAAATAGTAGAGCGTGTGTAAAAGTGGGAAATGCTGTGAGTGATTGGTTTCCGGTGAGACTGGGGCTGCGACAGGGATGTGTGATGTTGCCTTCGTTGTTTAATATTTATATGGATGGTGTTGTAAGGGAGGTGAATGCAAGAGTTTTAGGTGGAGGTCTGAGTCTGGTGCATGTTGATGGTGGAGAGTGGAATCTGAAGCAGCTGCTGTTTGCAGATGATACTGCACTGGTGGCTGATTCAGAAGAGAGATTGAGACAGTTGGTAGAGGAGTTTGGAAGGATGTGTGAAAGGAGGAAATTGAAAGTAAATGAGAATAAGAGTAAAGTGATGAAGTGTACGAGGTTGGTAGATGGTAAGGGGATGAATACAGTTTTGAATGGTGAGTTGCTTGAGGAGATGGAGTGTTTTAAATATTTAGGGTCACATGTTGCTGTGGATGGAAGAATAGATGCAAAAGTGAAGTTTAGAATAAATGAAGTAGGTAAGGTGCTGGGAGGAATGAAAAAAATGTTTAGATGTTGTTCGCTTAGAATGGATGTAAAGAGAAGGCTGTATGAGGGTGTTGTGGTACCGACTGCATCATATGGGCTGAAACATGGAATATGGGTGTAGCAGAGAGGAAAAATTTGAATGTAATGGAGATGAGGTGTATGAGGAGTATGTGTGGAGTGACGTGTATGGATCGAGTGAGAAATGATAAAATGCGAAGGAGAACTGGAGTTTTTCGGGAGATGGCTGATCGAGTTGAGCAGAGGCTGTTGCGATGGTTATGGCATATGGAGAGAATGGATAATGAGCGATTGGTGAAAAAGATAACTAGATCTGATGTGAGAGGTGTAAGGCTATGAGGGAGACCACGAATAGATTGGATGGACAGTGTGAAGAGAGCGCTGGATGTGAGAGGGATGTCTGTTGAGCAAGGAAGAGTGGCTGTGTGTGACAGAAATAAATGGAGAGAAATTGTGAATGAATCAATGATGACGCAACCCTGAGTGGATATTCTCCCGCATTTGGTCTGATCAGCTAGGCAGGTCAGGTGTGGGTAAGGGGATGGGTCTATTATTATGTGGCAGGGGTAAACCAGCTCTGCTGTCGGGCCCTGCTGCGGATGTCACTGACTGCACTGTTCAGTTGACCCTTGTATGGTGTGGTGCAGTGAGGATCTGTCCCTTCTACCCTTTGAGGCTAAGATGCGAATGAATGTGTTTGACTGGATGAGTAAATGGAGAGAGTGTCATCCTGTCTCGGCTACCTCCCTTCCCTTGGGGGAAGCAGCCTAGGTATATATATATATATATATATATATATATATATATATATATATATATATATATATATATATATATATTCCAATCCTACATTGCCCCATGAAGAGCATAGGAGCCTGGGGCTAGACAAGTTGGTCCTGACATTTAAAATGAGAGTGACCAGCCTCACTCATCCCTGAGTGGCATTACGTGAGCAATAAACCCCAATCACCCCTTGAATATAAACCTTCACCGGCTCAATCCGATTGGAGCGCCGTAATTGCTCACCAAAGTACCAAGTGCCAAAATTTGGTTATATGGTTACCAAACAACGTAGTAAATGGTTTCCTGGTGTACAGGAAAACATTTGGCTTGTCACTCAGTGGAGAGTCATCCACAGGCAGAAGAAAGAGGAAAGAATGAAGGAAAGAAAGACAGAAGAGAGAGTGTAAAGTCACCCGTAGGTAGAAGGACGAGGAAGAAATGAAGGAAAGAAAGACATAAGAGGATGGAAGGAAAAAAGGATGGAGTGGATAGGGCAGACACCTGAGAGCAGCACTACATCCAGTGAGTGGATGGTGAGTGCCTCCACCTACCATCTCATTTCATCTCTTGAGTGTCCACTCCAGGACCAGCCTATCCCTACCGAAGTGGGGACGATACAGCCAATGTATCTCTACCAAGTGGCTTAGGGTGTCTAGTACAGATTGTATGTAGGGTGAGAAGTGCTTGTAAGTGTAATTGTAGTGTTGGAGTGGCTCTGGATGTGTGTGTAGTCTGTGAACCAAGTGTAATCGGCCTGCGCAAGCATACTTTACAGTATGCGACACTGGTTCAGCCACAGCACCCCTTGTGTCCACCAATGTAGTACGTAGCCAGAAAAACGCTCTCAAAATTTTTTTACCCTGGCTGGGCGCGAACCCTCGTTCTTCAGTGTACGAAAACGCACACTTAACTACTGTACCACAGAGGCTCCATATATATATATATATATATATATATATATATATATATATATATATAATCTATCTATCTATCTATCGATCTATTTATATCTATCTATCTATATAGATATAGATATATAGATATATGTATGTATGTGTAGATAGCGACCAAGGACCGGACAAAGGACATGGTAATCGCAACATGGAATGTAAGAGATGCGAATGATGAGGTGAAAGAGAGAGATTGTCCAAGTGCTTGAGGGTGCGAAAGGGGATGTATGTGGAGTAATTGAAACTAAATGGAGAGGTGAGAGTGTGAGAGAATCGGAGTATGGATGGGGTATATGTGCATGAGTAGGTGAGAATGAGAGGACAAAAGAAGGAGTGTGTATAACTGTGGGTAAAAGATGGAAGAAGAACATAAGAGAGTATGGATCAGTTGGGTCAAGGATTGTGTGGGTAAGATTGAAAGTTGGAATACAAATATGGGCGACTGTGTGCGTGTATGCGCCAATTCAAGATTGTGCAAGCAGAGTGAGAGAAGAGTTCTGGACAAATGTGGAAGTGTGCATGGAAAAGTTTGAAAGGAATGAGAGAGTGTTTTTGATTGGTGATATGAATGGTAAAGTAGGGAATGTGAAGGTGGATGGAATAGTTGGTGAGTGGGGTGTGCCTGCTGAAATAGATGAGAATGGCACTGCGTTAGTGGACATTTGTGCTGGGAGGGGGTTGGTGATAGCCAATACCCTCTTCAGGCATAAAATGATCCACAGGTATACATGGCGAATGATGAGAAGGGTGGGTGGTGAACTGAATGAAAGGAAGGCAATGATTGGTTATGTGTGTGTGAATGAAAGGATGCGAAGATGTGTAATGGATGCAAAAGCTTATAGAGGTTGGGGGAGTGAACTTTTTGACCACTGGTTGGTGGTGGCCAGAATCAAGATCCAAGTAAGATGGAGAAATAGAAGAAGGGAAGGACGGGAAGAAGGAGTATTTGCAAGGAGAGTGGAAAGATTACAAGAGGATGAGAAAAGGGCAGAATGTAAGAGAGAAGTGGAGGAACGATTGGGCAAAAATGAATTGGAGCAGATAGGGGACGTGGAAGGTGTGTGCAGGATATTCACAGAAGAAATATGTGCAGCATGTGATGTGGTGTGTGGGATGAAGAGAAGATGGAGGGGGATGCAAGGAACAGCGTGGTGGAATGAAGAGGTGAGACAGGCTGTGGCACAAAACAAGAAACCATACAAAGAATGGATGAGAAATAGGGGCGTGAAAGAAGTTGAGAGGCGGAAGAGAGAGTTATATGTAGAAAGAAAGAGAGAGGTGAAAAGATTAGTAAGAGAGAGTAAGAAATGAGTGGATAAGGAATTTGGAAGGTATTTGACTGTAAAGTGGAGGGACTGTAAGAAAATGTTCTGAAAAGAGGTGAAGAGAGTAAGACAAGGTGGAAGTGAAGTTAACAGGGAAATGAAAGATAAGAATGGTAGATTACTAGTGGAGAAGGGAGAAAAAGTGAGCAGATGGAGAGAACACTTTAAGAATTGTTGAACATAGATGATGGAAGTAATGTGAGTATAAGTGGCTGGGGAATGGCTGGGAGAAGGAGGGAGGTGAGAAGACATGAAGAAATCAGTAGGATAGAAGTTGTGGAAGCAATGAAGAAAGTTAAATTGGGGAAAGTCCCAGGAATTGGTGGAGTGTGTGGTGAAATGCTGAAGCATGGGGGAGAGATTGTAGTAGAAAGGATGTGGAAGAGGTGCAGATTGGCCTGGGAGGAAGGTAGTGTCCCGGAGGATTGGAAGTCAGGTATAATTATTCCCTTGTACAAAGGAAAAGGGGAAAAAGAAGTGTGTGGTAATCATAGGGGCATTTGTCTTCTTAGTGTAATAGGAAAAGTGTATGGTAAGATACTTACTGACAGAGTTATAGTATGAACAGAGGAATTAGTTGGAGAAGAACAGGGAGGCTTTAGGAAGGGAAGAGGTTGTGTAGATCAAATATTCATTCTTAGATCTTTAGTGGAAAAGTTTCTAGAGAAGGGAACGAAGTTGTATGCGGCTTTCATGGATTTGGAGAAAGCATATGACAGGGTCAATAGACAAGGATTGTGGAAAGTACTAAGAATATATGGAGTAGATGGGAAGTTGTTGAATGCTGTGAAGAGTATGTATGATGGTGCTAAGGCTGCAGTGCGTGTGGATGGTGAACTAAGTGAATTTTTCTCTTTGAAGGTTGAGTTGAAACAGGGATGTGTCATGTCTCCATGGTCGTTCAGTCTGTACATGGATGGGGTAATAAAAGAGGTACAAGCTAGGGTAGTGGATGTTGGAGTGGCCCTGGTGAGAGAGGGTAGTGTTTGGAAACTCCTTGTACTGTTGTTTGCAGGTGATACTGTGTTGTTGAGTGAAAACGAATGGGAGCTGCAAGGGTTGGTGGATGAGTTTGGGTGAGTGTGTAAGAAACGGAATCTAAAGGTGAATGTAGGGAAGAGTAAAGTGATCGTCTTTGTGAGAGGTGAAATCAGTGAATGTACAGCGAGGTTGGATGGTGAGGAATTGGAAAATGTGAGTACGTTTAAGTACTTGGGTAGTGTGATGAGTAAGGATGGAGCTTTGGAGGCTGAAGTGCTTGAAAGGGTACAACAGGGAAGAGAGGGTGCTGGTTCCTTGAAAGCAGTGATAAGAAACAGGGAAGTGAGCATGGAAGTGAAAAAGTTACTACATGACAGTATTGTGATACCATCTCTCATGTTTGGAAGTGAAGCTTGGACGTTGCTGGAAGGACACAGGTCAAGAGTGAGAGCAGTGGAAATGAGTTATGTAATAGGAGCCTGTGGAGTCACATGGAGAGACAGGCTGACAAATGAGGATATAAAGGAGCGTTGTGGTGTGGATGTGGATGTGATAGGAAGCCTTCGGAGGAACACACTGAGGTGGTTTAGCCATGTGGAGAGGATGGAGGGTTAGAGACTGACAAAGAGAGTGTATGTGAGTGAGATAGAGGGGGGGAGAGGGAGGGGGAGGCCAAGTATGAGATGGAGGGATGGGGTGGAGAGGTATATGAGAGAGGGGGGTGTGAGTTGCGAGCAGGGCAGTGAAATGGCGGGGGACAGGGCGAAATGGAGGCGATTTGTTTGTGCCCACCCCGAACGGGATTGAGGCGTCTGGCAATAGATAGATAGATAGATAATAATAATAATAATAATAATGATAATAATAATAATAATAATAATAATAATTATTATTATTATTATTATTATTATCAGCAGCCGCAGCAGCATTATAGTTGTTGTTGTTGGTGGTGGTTGTGGTGGTGGTGGTTGTAGTAGTAGTAGTAGTAGTAGTAATAGTAGTAGTAGTAGTAGTAGCAGTAGTGTAGCAGCAGCAGTAGTAGTAGCAGTACCAGCAGTAGCTGTATTTTACTACTATTCCTCCTCCTCCTCCTCTTCCTTCTCCTACCACTACTACGACGACGACTGTTATTATCAGTGCAGTTTCCAGACGATATGAATTAGTTTAGGATACTAGGTCGAACTGGAAAGTTCTGAAAATCTTTCACTTCTAGAGGACCTTTCAAATGCAAATAAAATCGTCTAGAAGTAGCAAGACTGGCTATGCACGTCCCCTGTGATGTAAGATTCACATCAGTTCTCATTATATTCGCATATTAGTCTTTTCACTTGAACTTGGCCTAGATTTTTTTTCTTTGGCAGCTTATTTCGGATACCTCATTGGCAGAATAAGGTAATAGTTTGGCTGTGCATCCATCCATAGGATTTCTCCGTGACCAGCACCATATTCTAGTGTTAATCTTTTGTTATATATCAATATGAAAGTTGGAGTGTTGGCAATTTTTCAGCCAAGACAGAGTAAAAACGGTATAATATTACAGTCAGTCCTTATAAGTCAAACATGTGCTCAATAACAGTGCAAATCTGTGCATGTTACTGGTGCTGTAAAGTAGGGGAACCGGCAGATCTGCTTTAGTGTTATCAAAAGACCTACTGTATCATTTATTGTGCATTTTACCCCTCCTGTCCGGCGACCTTTTTTTTTTTTTTATTAATTATTTCGCCATGAAAATTCATTCAACGATTAAATTCAACAATGATTTGGAAAGTGTTATTTAAAATTATATTTGACCTCCCTTGTTTGAAGTTTGTCTTAAGCTGAACAAAATCGTTTGAATAAAGCTATAGTGACATACAACTTAAGTCATCGGACTGAAGGAAGTACTGTATTAATAAAACTAAGCCTTACAAGGGCAAGTCCAAGCTATAGGCCTTTCAAAACCATGTTGTCTGGTACAGTTGATATATACTTGCTATTACCACACAATTTTATTCAGTTTAGGAAAGAACTTTATTACAAGGGTGTCACTGAAGCTGTATCCAAAGCCTCCAATATGAGGCCCCTTTTAAGATGAATAAAGTGGAATGGAGACAGTGATAACAAAATAATTCGAAGCCATTGATGTGCAGGGGTGTAACGTAAGGATAGTCTTTGGAGTCTAACTTGGCTCAAAATACAATGAATGATGAATCGTACTACTAGATTTACACCCCACTATACTGTTAGCCAGAGAAAGTGCGGTGGATAGATAGTAGAGCCGTAGCATTGTCTTCTTCTGTCAGTGAAAAGATAAGCTGCAAAAGACGAAAATCTGGACCCAGATAAGACGAATGACCTATGGTCTACCATGCGCGAGCATAGTAAAATATCATGTCTCCCCCACTCCATGCACAGTCATGGCCCCCCCTCAAAAAAAAAAAAGGATAGGCTTAGTTTGTAAGGTATTGATTAACCACTTCAGTCTGTTGAAGTATTTTTACTTCCATTGTTGCAACGTTCAGAAAAATTTGTTAGATTTAGAGAGGCTTTTCGAACTGGGGTGGTGAGATACAGTCTTCAATAATCCCTGCACAACAAAAGATCTGCCTCAAGGAGAAAAAAAAAAACATGGAGGCAGCAAAAATAACCCAATTAAATATGTAATCTGATACAGGAGGTTATTGTTTTTTTTTTTTTTTATGCGAGGAAGAAGGAATCAAAGGCCATGAGCCCGCAATAACAGTTCCCTCCAAGAGAAAAACAAAATACGATAGAGAGCCAAACTCAAGATCCGACCATTTCGAGATGCCTGGATACAATGCGTTTGAAAGACTGGAGATCATAGGCAGCAGGAAATACAGACAGAGGGAGACAGTTCCAGAGATGACCTGTTGCATAAATGAAGGACTGAGAGTAAAGGTTAACTCTTGCATTGGAGAGTTGGACAGAAAAGGGATGAGAGTTTGCTACTAGACGGGTGTTACGCGCTCGTCGTAGAGGTGGAGGAATCCATGCAAACAGTTCAGAGGAGCAGTGACCATTAAAGTAGCGATAGAAAAGAGATAAAGATGCAACAGTGTGGCGAAGAGACAGAGGTTGAAGTGAGTCAGTAAGAGGAGGAGAGTTAATGAGACGAAAAGCCTTTGACTCCACCCTATTGAGAAGAGCTGTATGTGGGGAGCCTCCCTACACATGAGAGTTGTACTCCACACAGGGGTGGATAAAACCCCTGTATAGAGTCGACAATTGTGCAGGGGTAAAGAAAGAATGGAGTCGGCTTAGCACACCTAATCTCTTGGAAGCAGATTTTACAAGAGATGTAGCATGATCTTTCCAAGATAAGTCCCGAGTAAATGAAACCCCAAGCATGTTCAAGGATGATGCAGGATTAAGCTGAACATTATTAAACATTAGTGGGTATACCTGTGGGAGATTTTGTCGGGTTGATAGGTGTAAGAACTGAGTCTTAGATGCATTAAAAACAACCAGATTATTTTTATCCCAGTCAGAGATACGAGCCAAGTCAGACATTAGGTGTGCCATAGCCTCATCCCTTGTTTGTTGAAGTAACTGCTGAGATGGACGTTGCGGGAACCGAATGGAAAGGTGAAGGGTGGAGTCATCAACGTATGAGTGGATAGGGTTAGATGTACAGCTTAGAAGGTCATTGATGAATAAAAGGAAGAGAGTTTGTGATAGGACAGAGCCCTGAGAAACACCATTGTTGATAGTTCTAGGAGAAGAATGATGGCCGTCTACAACAGCGGCTATAGAACGACCGGATAAGAAGCTAGCAATGAAGGCACAGATAGAAGGATAGAAACCGTAAGAGGGCAGTTTGGAAATTAAAGATTTGAGCCAGACTCGATCGAAAGCCTTAGAGATGTCAAGTGCAATGGCAAAGCTTTCGTCAAAGTCCCGAAAGGAGGATGACCATGAGTCTGAAAGGAAGGTGAGAAGATCGCCAGTGGAGCGTCCCTGACGGAACCCATACTGAAGATTAGAAAGAAGGTTGTGATAGGAAAGATGTCTTAAAATTTTCCTATTGAGAATTGACTCGAAAACTTTTGAAATACAGGACGTTAAAGCAATTGGACGATAGTCAGAGGGTTGGGAGTGGTCACCCTTCTTTGGGACTAGCTGAATGAGAGCAAACTTCCAGCAAGAAGGAAAGGTACAAGTTGACAGACAAAGGTGAAAGTGTTTGCCTAGGCAGGGTGTAAGCACAGAAGCACTGTTCTTGAGAACAAGAGGAGGGACTCCATCAAGCCCATATGCCTTGTTAGTATTGAGACCAGTGATGGTTTATCATTACCCAAATACACCCAAAGTATTCCACTGATTTTTTAAATATTCATACATTTGGCTTGTCATCGTCAAGATATACCAAAACTTATTCAAACACTTTTCTTAGTTTGTACTAGGTACAATATTTGGGTTCCCATCGCCCAAATAGGGCCAAATATATTCTAATGAAATATTGTGTTTAAATTGATTGACGTATTTGGTTTGTCATTGCCTAGATATACCCAGACTTATTCGAAGGACATTTTTGTTTTTAGTGATAATAAATGTAGCTTGCCGATTCCATTATGTATGCAAAATTATTTTAAAAACAAAACAGACAGATGGTCAAATTATCTTCAGTTATAGAGGTCTCCATCGCACCCATTCCTTACCAGCTTATTTCTGCATGTAGCTCGTCAATAGTCCCATCTGTGTTATTTATGCAGTATTAGATGTTAAAAAAAACGAGAGAGAGAGAGAGAGAGAGAGAGAGAGTCTGCAAAATATTTCACTAAGAATGAGGTGCTCACAGTCCTTCAAAGCTGACGAGAATAATGACTGAAGAATCGATCATCATCATCATAGCCTCTTTCCACCACCAGGGTACTCCTTGCTGCCATACCACGCTATAGCAGGTGTGTTTATGGCCCCACCTATCAACCACACGTGCATTCTCCCGCCCCACGCCATCACCCCCACCCTCGTACTTCCGCCAGACGCCCAGCAAACACCCGCCAACATCTCCTACACCTCACCTCCTGACCAGCCCCACGCAGAGTAAGTTATGTAGATAGGCCTCACTCTCTCTCTCTCTCTCTCTCTCTCTCTCTCTCTCTCTTTGCTGCCTCCTTATGACTAGAACAAAGCACTTAAATTGCACGCTCTAACCCTTTTTCCGTGTAACTCTTACAGCAACAGTTAACTGGTACTCTCCTTCTTTCATGTGTGCAACTGAAAAACAAGGGAGATATTGAAGAAGGTGAGCTATTACGAGCAGTTATAGTACGCAACATAATCGTGATGTTTTAACCCACCGCAACCCAGTGCCGTTTTAATATTCACTATAAATTGATTGCGAAGTGTTTGGTAGGTGTAAGAGTGAAACAAACGTACATACAGACAATCACATAGTGCACATTAAGCTTAACTGACCTTTTAAATCGTCCCCTGGGTAGAGTACTGGTGTTATTACCTAGAAGTTTCATTTCAGAGCAAGACACTTCCCCCCTTACTGATCAGTAACGTTTGTGCCTTATGTGAACACATTGTTATTTTGCACAGACTACCATGAGATAGTTTTTTTCAGCTGAGGGACACTCCAGCACCTGAAAGGTTGAAAACTAAGTCTATTAACCCTCTGCACTCCTAGAAATTTCTTCAGCTTTATGTAATTGGCGGGATTTAGCCTAAATAAGATGCCAAAGTGCGTCCATGGCAGTAAAAAAAATTAACTTCCTTGAGGAGGCAGATTTATCCTTGTTCGATGGGCCAATTGATGGACGATTCCGAGATAAATGTCTAAAAGATGAAATGCTATTCAGGAGGTGTGCTTTGTAGAGGGCGATTATGGCCTGATGGGCAATTCAGCATACGATCCAAAGATGAAACAGGGCAGGGAGACTTGAGGTGTGCTGATTTCCTAACTATTTTTTTCCTGCAGTGAGGTTTTACTGCCAGATTCTGGTGTGGTGTTATTTTCTCGGACAATGAACTGGCAAATCTATAGAAGTTTCAGCTCCCTTTCATCTAGAGGGAGGGACCTTTACTAGCTGTTTCAATGGAAGTGGCGGAAATACTTGATTACCTGTAGGTAATAATGGGTGTCCAGGGACTGGTAAGGATTTACGATGGGGGGTGCTGCGGATGTCACTGATTGCATTGCGCAGTTGACCCTTGTGCGGTGTGGTGCGGTGAGGATCTGTCCGTTCTCCCCTTTGAGGCTAAGATGCGAATGAATGTGTTTGAATGGATGAGTAAATGGGGAGTGTGTCGTCCTGTCTCGGCTACCTCCCTTTCCTTGGGGGAAGCAGCTTAGGTATATAGATAGATAGATAGTGCTACTATAAAGTGGATGAAAACAGTAGCGCTAACTTACCAAACCCTCTCTCTGCCCTTCCCCCTTCTCTCTCAGTGACTCGTGCAGCTACCTGGTTGAGGACGCCTCAACAGGCCGCCTGGAGGAGCAGCCGTGCACACAGTGGGCCTTTGACACATCCATCTTCACATCCACAGTCACTTCAGAGGTCAGCATCAACCCACACTTTACACTGACAACCAATAATTTCATCTCGTCAGCATTACAACGTCTTTTCATTCTACTTATGCCACAATTAGACGATTCAAACTAATGCTGTAACACCTCTCCCATTGAGGGGGAGAGAAACAGTCTCTGTCAACCTCCTCATCAAAAATTCCCCTAAAGCTGATTAACTCATCCAGCAGAACCAAGATTGAAATATAAATGATTTGTTTTGGAACTGAAGGGTTAAGAATCCATAATTATAACCCTTCCCATTAACTTTCTCAGCATCGATATTATGCATTGCATTAACATGTTTCATTTCATTTCATTTTATTTGGTTTATAAAGGCCTTAACATGCATGCATGCATGCATCGGCCTTGATTAACTAATGGCGGCTCTCCATGCTGCTCGATCTCTAGTAGCCTCCCTATTCCGTCCCTTATCCATGAGGTTGTACTCTATGACCTCGTCCCAGGTCTTTTTTGGTATGCCTCTTGCAACCCTACCCTCAGCATTCATACCTTTCTTTCTCTGAACCCAGACGTCATTCTCTATCCACTCCACACGCCCAGCCCATCTCAATCTAAACTTTTTCATTACAACACTAATACAGTACATTCAAGTCTTATCTTGCCTCTCAACTCTTCATTTGCAGTCCCGCCCACCCCAGGCCTGTCATTCAAGGATGCATTACATATCAGTCTAATTATTTTCGCCCCTGTACGTTTGAGCCTATGAATATCCTCTTCCTTTACTGCCCAGGACTCATTCTTGCACATCATTACACTCCTAACACAGGATGCATACACATGATGCATATGGAGGGAGACTCCTCCCAGCGTCAGGAGAAGCAACAGATCTTTGAGTTTCTTCCAACTGCTCCTTGCCCTTGCCACAAAGCTAACTCCAGCCCCACCTCCAGCACCTAAAATCTCCTCCAAATAACAAAGCTCCTCCACACAAGAGATTCTCCAGTAAGGTCAGTCCTTTCCAAACTCTCAGTTTCTGCATGTACCCCCCTACACACCGCACACACGAACTCAGCATTGTTTCGCAGCCTACCGATAATAACACTGCATTTCTCATTCAACCATTTATCAGAAGCACTGCACAAAGTGAGTTATTTCACACACCATTTTGGCAAACTGCGCATAGCCATACCTCCTCGCCACCAGTACTAGATATCATCACATTTCTTTTTTTCTGTGTTTGCTCTCAAATCCATGTATTCTACTTCATTGCCCCATTTCCGTAATCTTTCTTCTACCTCCCTCTCACTCTCCGTGATCAACACCAAGTCATCAGAACACAACACCTCCAATGGGAGTCCAGTTATGAAGTCACGTGAGAGTGTTTCAAACAACATGCTTATCAATTAGTAGCCTTAAACTGACTCCTGATGCCTCTCCAGGTTCATGGAAAACTCATCACTCAAATCTCTCTTCACTCTCGCCTGGATGCGAGCACCCTCATACATTGCCACAAGCACTCTAGCCAGCCACTTCTCGATCTCAAAGATTTTGCACCACTCCACTAGGATCTCTGTCAAGTGCCTTCTTCAAATCACAGAAAGAAAGGACAGCTCTCTCTTCTTTCCCGTGTATTTTTCTGAAGCTGTCTGACACCGAATATTACATCACTGGTCCCTTCGCCTGGCATAAATCAAAACTGCATCTCTTCAGTATTCACTTTCTTCCTTATCGTACCTTCCAGGGCACTCTCCATTACCTTCATTATCTGAGTCGAAAGTTTTATGCCTCTGTTATATTCTCTTTCCAGGGCATCATCCTTCCCCTTTTGCACATTTACAGTCACGCTTTTCAGTCAGTCATCTGGACCTACACTATCTATCTATCTATCTATAGCCCGACGCCCTAATCCCGCAAAGGGTGGCCGCAGACAAAACGCCTCCAAGTCGCTCTGTCACCCACCATTTGACTACCCTCCCCCCAACTCACCCCCCCCTCCCTCATATACCTCTCAACTCCATCCCTCCACCTCATCCTCGGTCTACCTCTCCCTCTCCCTCCCTCCACCTCATCTACATACACCCTCTTAGTCAGTCCTACACACTCATATATAATCGAATTTATCAAGTCGGTAATTAAATCTACTTCTGTATCTCCTGAGGCCTTCAATTTCTTGGCAGTAACAAGGACACACTCTCCGCCTTCCTCAACTCATTGCAGCTTATTGCCGTGCTCAGGGTATGAACATCAAAGGCAATGGGCCAAACACTGGATCAGATGACTCTAAGTCTTCCCTGTCCCAGTCAAACTCTTCATTCAGCAACCGAGTGTAATGCTTTCTCCAAGAATCCTTAATATCTTCACTGTCCACCACTACCCTTCCCTCATCATTCTTTACACACTGCTCACTTGTGACAAGAATGGATAGTTATATCTTTTTCATATTAACGTACTGAGAACTGACCATTGCTTTCCTTAACCCCTGAGAACGGACAATCATGCTTCCCAGAAATAATTATGTTGCCAACAGAAAATTTTACGAATTTTCCATACCTTCTTCATGAAGTCAAGGCTCATCACACACGAAACAACACACAACATCGTCAAGAAGGGTCAGACACCTCGGGGCGCATAGCCTCATTCACCTTCCAACTCCACCCACTCGGATCCTTTTGTGCAACCCTCCAGGCAGTGACTCTTCCCCCTCTAAGTATTTCCCGACAGGAGTGATCGACCTACTCCAGCCATGAGTTACTTGTCCTTCCCCACGGCCTCCTTCACCCTTCGCTCAGAGATCTCCCTTAGAGCAGGATCAGCCTCAGGAAAGCGGGCCACGTGCCCCTAGAGCTGGAGCTGACGTTGACATATTGTGTGGGTAGTAGGCCTCGATTCAGTCTTGCAGAATAGTAGCTCGTTATGCACCCAGTTGTACCAGCGATATCCGATGATCCTGAAAAGACACTTAGTACCAAAGGAGTTAATTCACTCTTTCAAGCCACTGTTTAGTACCCATGTCTCATAGACATAAAGTAAAGCAGGGAGCACCAGTGCCTTGAAGATGCTAAGTTTCATCCTACTACACAAATCAGGATAGTGTCAAATACTCGAACTGAGTGAATCCACTACCCACCAGACCAGACCAATGCGACGAGATACCTCACTGTCTGATCTACCGTTGTTATGGACCACACTACTAAGATAAATGAATCTTTCCAAGACTCCTATATCCTCACCACATGCTTCGACAGACTGAACTGCTTCATTCAACAAGCCACCAGATGTATGGACCTTGGTCTTGGCCCAAGAGACCATTAATCCCAGTGATTTTGCATTCTCGTGAAATTCCTCGAGGGAACTCATTAGTATCCCCAGCTACTCTGCTTGGATAACTGCATCATCAGCAAAGTCAAGGATGGTAACCCTGAAATTGCCAATTGATACCCTTCAGTGACTTCGACTTACAGCCCGGTCCAGCACCCAATCCAAACACGTGTTGAAAAGTGTGGTGGCAAGGATACATCCCTGTCTTACACAAGAACTACCAGGAAGAAGTCGGATGTTCCCCTCCCCCACACTTGACAGCACTCTCAGTGTTTGAGTACAAGCCAGCTATCAGTCGGAGTATCCTTCAGGAATCCTATGGAATGGCAGGAGTTCCCACAGTATCTCCCGATTTACTGAGTCAAACGCCTTCTTGAGATCCACATAGGATGCTAGCAGACCTTGTCGAAACTCAAGACAGCGTTTCACAAGAAGTTGAAGAGCTAGGATATGGTCAACAGTTGTCTTCTGTGGCTTGAATCCTGATTGTTCAGGCCTCTGAAACTTTAGCAAATGGTCCCGTATATGCAGCAGGAGAATGTGAGCAAGAACTTTGCCTGGCATACTGAGCACTGTAATACCACGACAGTTACATCAGTCACATTGGTCTCTTTTTCCTTTCCAGTTAGGGGTGATCAAAGTCTTTGTTCAATCAGGAGGAATTATATCAGTCTGCTAAATAGCTTCTATGACTTCATGTAAGCCCCTGATCATGGCTTCACCCCCGGCTTTTATCAGTTCTGTTGGGATGTCACAAACACCAGCTGCTCTACCACTTTTCAACCTAGCCACTGCCTTCTTGATTTCATCTAGAGAATGCATGGCTTTCTCAGCAGTGAATGGTTATACACCAGCCAACGGAAGCTCTCCACTGGGAGGTTCAGCCATATACGGCTGCTCGAAGAACTCAGCCCAACATACTCTATAATCACTTGCCCCCAACACGAGCCATCCATCTGCTGTCAAAACAGAGCTAACCTGAATGGTGGGTCTGGAGTGTAACTTCTTCAGGGCTTGATAGGCGGGTCGAAAGTCATTTGCATGAAGACGGCCTTCTACCTCCTCAGCGATTTCCTTGACGCACTTCTCCTTGTCCCTTCTCGGTGAAATTCATGCCCGTAGAGACAAAAGTCTGTGCTGTTCCCAATCCCCAACCAGTCTGGCAGTACGACTCTCCTCCAGTGTGGTCACCATCCCCTGCGAGATGAATCCCCTCCTTGATCTCAGGCGGCCTCCAGTACAGTCATCAGCTGCCGCCAGGAGAGCACGTTTAAAGGTATCTCATCGTTCCAGGATCCTCAACAATACTGAGCACTTCAAACCGATTTGAGACTACCACTGCATACTCATATGCAAACTCCTCATCCCTGAGTTTCTCAAGAAGGAATCCTCTTTGATGGCAGCTTCAGAATATCTCAGTTTTGATTTGTAGCCATAGAGTGGCAACATCATGTCTGTGATCAGTAGCAAAGAACTCTGCACACCTGGAAACCCTGCAATTTTGAAGGATCCTCCAGCGAGTACTAACAGCAATGTAATCAATCTCCTTAGCAACCCCTCCAACACTGGGATACCAAGTCTAGCGGTGAATTGGCTGTTGCAACCAGGATCCAGCAATTCTTAACTTACCGGATTTTGTGAAATCCAGAAAGTAAGAACTATTGGAATTCCTGGTTCCAAAGCCATGGAGACCTACACATTCCTGAATTCCTCCCTGTCAGCGTCAGTAACAGCATTAGAGTCACCCAAGGCCAGGAGTGTATCCTGCGAGGGGCACTGCTCCACAACAGAGTCAAGTTTGGTGTAGAATAGCTCTTTCTCTTCAAGATCACTCATCTCAGCTGAAGCATACACTGCAAGAGATGAAGCCCAAGGAGTGCTTCAATCTCACCAGCCTTATACACTCATCAACCGGAGTACCCCTGGTGACACAAGAGACAATGAGCAGCAATTGCCACAGTGACACCCCTAAGATGGACACCATCGTCACAACCAGACCATTAGTATGTGTAACCTTCACCATGTCTGGGTCGCCTCACTTCAGAGAATGCTGCTATGCCGACCCCCAGTCGCCTCAACTCTCTTGACAACAAAGGCAGCCGACTGTCCTTTGAAACATTCCAAGCCCTCATCGGCAGTGCCCTCCGAAGATTAAACCCGTGCTTGGAGCCTTGGGCTCGCGCGTCCTCTGCATCATCACGACGTGAATCAAAAGCAGGGTCTGGGCTCCAACACATCCTCTAACCTAATCAAAGCCATAACTATGTAGGGCAATGTATAATAACATCAAACGCCACATACACTAAGTGACAAAAGCTCTGCATCCTGATGAGGTCAACAGTTCTGTTATGAATCTTTGATAAATGCAAAGGATATGAGAATGCAATTAATACCAAACAATGAAAGCCTATAACAATGAAGATATAACAACTATGGTAATATCAATATAAAGTGAAAGAGTGGTGAAAACATCTAACTCAACTATTTTATAGATGTACCTGTGTATAGAGTAAAAACTACAAAACAAAGAAAGGTTCCTCGTGCAAATTAATATAGAGCTGTTATCTACCCACTCTTGCAAACTAAGTAACTTAGAATGCTGAACCACAATTAATCATAAGCTAGTCATCAATAATATAATATAACGGATACTTGAGGACAGTAAAATAGAAATGCTCAGGCGAAGTTGCATCCATTGTGCCGCCTCCATACCTTCCACTGAGCTACACAGACATCTGGTAGCACTCATGACAGGAATGTCATGTGCTGTATTGCACAACTTCCACCTATCAGATATCTGTTTATTCCCAGAACTGCATCTCTTTGGAACTTGCTTCCCCAGAGTTGTTTCCCCCCAAACTTCAACCTACAGCTGTTCAGGTACAATTGTTGCAGATTTTTTTATGAATGGAGGACACCAGTAATCTGGTGTATGGATTATTCGTTGTATTCATTTGTTTTTCCTTCCTCTGATCTGTTGTTTTAAAAAAATCCACACAACAGGCCAATGGAGAGCTCACAAATTAATACACATATAACAGCACTAGTATGATCCTAGAGAAAAGCAATCTTTTCCTCCATTCTCCAAATTGTTACACTTAGTAGCATGAGTCAGAGCGTACAGTACAAGCAGTACTTTTTCCGTAGAAACTGATAAAGATCCTTAACCCTTTCCTGCTCAACTGATGGTCAAGTGTGGTCAGCTGAAGAGTCACTTTGAGTAGTATTCAGCAAGAATCAAACCTGGCTCATAACTGAGGCTAATCATATATCCTGCAGCAATGACTTAGTGTCTAAGCTGAGTTAAGTGGTTCCGTCCCGTTAGGTAAAGACAAACTAACTAAACTGGGGTTATGTCAATTCCCTCTCACGCTAGTCACGCCACTCTTGCACATTAGCTATTACTGATGTATGCACAGCAAAGAAACAGCAGCAATAGCCTTCATTACGATGTGTGTTTGTGTGCATGCCAACAGTTCCAGCTGGTGTGTGGTAGACGGTTCCTGCGTGCCACCTACCAGAGCATGTACATGTTTGGCATGCTGGCGGGTGCATTCTTTAATGGATTTCTCGCAGACAAGTAAGTACACCTCTGAAATCACTAATGTTTTACTCACACTTGTATGCTGTAGTTTGTTCACCTTTACTTTATGAAGATTTTCATCCTTTTGTAACTTATTTCACAAAGTTCAGTGACCGAATATGATGAAACTGCAGATCTCCTGCCTTCCATAGTACTTCTTCATGACTAGCATCATGTTAGATCATTAATCTCTTGCTAACCTTCTTAGTTTCAGATAGTAAGATGGAAATTTTTAACCTGTTTAAATGAGACCGAGTAGGATAGTAAGCTACTCATACATTGAGTTTACTCAAAAATAGAAATTTGTTCATGATATGGGAGAACTTTTATACTTAGTCTTTGGGTATGTATGGTAGGTACGGGCGGTGGACGTTGGTGGCAATATCTTCAGTGATCTACTCAGTGGTGGCGCTGGGGTCGGCTTGGCTTCCCACCCTGGCCTGGATACTGGTGGCACGCTTCGTGCTTGGCATCATGCACCCTGCATCTCTCCAAACAGGATATATTCTAGGTAACTTTTGGGCGTCACAAACGTTAGTAGCAGTTTACCCCACAGAATTTTTCCTGCTCTCTTGAGGGGAAAGTGTGAAGAGGGAATAAAGGAAGCTATTTTTTCTATACATAGAAAATGAATCAAAGACTCAAAGGTTCAAGAATGGCTAACTTTATCAGCTCACTGGTTGTAACTGTCACCATCAGTATACTAGACTGTTAATTAGGAATGTGCAAAAAAAAAAAAAAAAAGAAGAGGTGTGACGGCTCTTCAGTCAGTGACAGTACATCCCAGTGACTCACCAGTGTCATTGTCGTAGCTAACCATGCCCGGGGTGGTCATGCCAGTGTTGTATAGAAGGTTAATGAGAACTATAGTCAATTCATACAAGTATATGATGAATGAATGAATTCCCAGATGCCATTTTGGATCAAAGAGACGTGTCCCCTTATGGATGAAGAGTAGATTAAATTTTAATATAGGTCAGAGAAGAGGAATATATAAAAAAGAAGGTGAGGGGTAAGTAAAATATTAATCTGCTTTTCTTAATCCTTCATTAATCAGCCTCAGTCAGTAGTACAACCTCTTCTTAAAAAAAAAAAACAATAATTTATTCTAGGCTAACAGATCTGCAGACACACCATAACTAATGGGTGTTAGTCCCTCACTCGTTAACTGTAGGTAAATCCAAAGTCCTGGGCGATATTGCAGATATGTATTTACACAAGAACAGCACAGGTCTTGCCTCCACCATCCACCCTTGTCTCTGGCCTGCTTGCCGGCCCGCTCCTATCTCCTTCTCTAGAAAAAGACTGTGTAGGCAGAATTTGAATTACACCAGACCTTACGTATGGGAATTAGGCCACGTACATCCTACTTAGAACACGCTTACATGCTTCTGGTTTATAAGTGGTTACAATTTTCCATTCTGCAATAGAAAAATTGTGTCTCTTGACACAATGGTGTGCACATTATATAAGTGGCATAGGTATACTGCGGGTGGACACATGAATGAGTAATATGGTAAGGGTGTAACTGGATAGATAATATAGTAACATTCTGACCACATAGGAGTTTAACAATGTAAGGGTCAGACTGCTGTATTGCATGCAGTTGGACCAATAAGGAAGAAAATACATCTACGGTACACGGCCATGTTAAAATTCGATGAACAGCTACAACTTACTGTTTGTAAAATTAGAAGGTAATTGATGTAATAAGTAATTAATTAACACTGAATGGAGCATGTGATAAGTATAATAACTGTAGGAACACATAGTCTATTATTCTTCACAAGTTCACAGTTGAAGTTCGTTATATAGGGTTAGTACTGAAAACTATAAAAATACATAGAATAATGAACATATAACAGTTGAGTACACAATACCTATCTATCTATCTATATATGTGTGTGTGTGTGTGTGTGTGTGTGTGTGTGTGTGTGTGTGTGTGTGTGTGTGCGAGTTAGAATTATATCTAAATAATAATGTTAGCTGTGTATGTGTGTGCCTGTCTGTGCGTTTGTTCGTTTCTTTTGCGAGAACGGTGATAGATATCCAACTAATACTATTTTCAATTAGGTCGGGGAAAGTTCACGGGGTGTCAGAAAATTTTTTATAAATGTTGATCGCACACAACATGACAATGCGAAGTTGTAAGAAACCTCGACAAGTAAAAATATGTGAAAATCATTTCTTCAACTTTTTGATCATGGTTGGTCATTGTAGGCTCGATAACAGTGTGGATGCAAAAATAATTATATTTGCAAATATTTTCTGGTGGGACAGCTATTAGTTACTCCTGTAAATATATATATATATATATATATATATATATATATATATATATATATATATATATATATATATTTTTAATGCAAGTATATTACGCCCTTGTAACGAATCTCATAATGATCATTCAAGACAATTGTGGAGACAATAGAAGTATTTTTTGAGGTCGCTCAATATGATGACTTTTCTTGATGTAGTGTAAAAGATTTTTTTTTCTTTTTAAATTCAAAGTATAAAGTACCATGCAGTAACTAATACGCTAACTAAATGCCACTTTCACCAGCTCTTTCTGTCTTTTTGGGAACCGCCCTTGCATGTTCGTGAGCCATCTTGAGCAAGAACTGTTTCTGGTCTTCTTTCGCTGTGATTGACAAGTTGAAGTGATTGATTAAGACAATGCCACGCTCAGCAGCATCATTGACCATCTTCAAGGACTTCACTCGTTTCATTGCCAATTGGTACTTTCCATGATCTTCTCACTCATCTGGATCCTTGTTGAAGAACGTTGGCTCCATGTCAGAATCCGTCAGACACTTGATCAGACTGGCTGATTTTTTGGAAACGAAGTCCGCCAAGGGCTTATTCAACCTGACCCTCTTAATCTCAAGCCTTTTCAAGCCTTTGCTGCAACTCTTCCTTGTCAAGTTCTTCACCATGTCCAGCTTCACTGAAACTTCCAAACGCTCGTCAAAGAAGGCAAGGCCCACAAGCTTCTCTGTCTGATATCGCAAGTGATGTCTTGCCGCCTTATCAGCCACATTGGCAACTTTCCGATTCGAGTAGCTCTCCAAAACAGAGAGAGAGAGAAAAAAAAAATCATTTCGAGGTGCCCATTGAGATATCATCGTTTCATTCCATGCTTCAACCTTAATCAAGGAGATGAGGAGTGCAATGTTGTGCATGCATCTGGCTTCTCTCTGCGTCATTGTTCGGAATTGGCTGCTGAACATCACAATCTTCATCACATAAATCCCTTATGCCATCCATCGTGTCTGATGCTCCTGGTGGGTGAAAAGTTGACTGGTCAAGTTGACCCCCCCAAGAAGATGTACGCCAACTGGAGAAGTTCCTTGTAGTCTTCACGAGGATGACTTCTGCTCTCAAGGGTTGATTTCAAGAATGTCAACATGTACTTCTTCCGTTCCTTAAAGGCGATGTTGGTGGCGAAGAATTCCACAAAATCTTCATTTGTATCCACAGTCTTGTACAAGGACTGATTGATAAGGGGCCAGTGTGTCTGGAAACGCTTGAATAATCCTATATCTGGTCCAGAGGAAGATCCGTGGCAAACTTCGAAGACGGTTTTCAGGATGACTTCATGAACATGATAGCTGCAAGTCAGCCATACGATTGATCTTCCGAGTTCTTGCTCAATTAGTGTGAAAGCACCTCGATTTTTTCCAGTATTTGCTGCAGCTCATTGCAACAATCTTGTCTTGAAAATTGGCCTGCTGAACCTCTTTGAGCACAACACGAGCGAGTTCTTCTCCAGTTCCATTCAGTGCCACTGGAACACCTAGAAGGTCTCCAGTCTCTTCCCCAGAAACCAGTACAGGGATCCGGTTTTGCAAACTCTTGCCTTGACAGATATTTGGAAATAGCATCATCCCAGTGAAGTGTTAGTTGGATATCCTTTGTCCTGATTGATACAGAGATTCCAGTTGCTATCTCTTCTCTGTTCTTGCATCGAGCTCTATAGACTGTAGCAGGCGAAATCATAAACCCCCCGAGATTATGACAACGGCTTTGGGCAGCAGCAGCATGTGAACTTGTTGCCTGATGCACCCAAAGACTGTCCCGATCCCTGTTTGCAGTCAAGTCCTTGTAACAGACAGCTTTCTGATTCTTGCTTCTTGTTGCACGATGACAGCAGGGAGATTTGGCTGGAGCTGGACTGACAAATTCATCATTGTATGCGGATGCCACTGACGTTGAGCTGGATTCCTTGAACATGACTGTCTCCTCCAACTTCCTCCTTTCCTTTAAGCCTTTCTGTTTTCGCTGCAAGGCATCTGAATCGCGTTTCCTTTCTCTCCTTGACCTTGGCCATTACATCGTCGATAACGGCCGTTGAGGACGAGGTTCTGTCCTCGTGCTGACTAATCAGAAATCGTTTATCTTCGTCTGGAATGTTTATGTTCAATTTCTTCGAATGTGCCACATCGAATATCTCTTCCACATCCGCTTTGAAGAGATCCCGCTTCATGATCTCCTTCTCACTGCCTCTGCCCTTATTCTTCTTCAGCTTCACATACTCCTCATACAGTTTTTTGAGGTTCTCGGTTTGCCGAGCATCATCAAATTACGGAAGGCTGGCTCTTTCCCAGATTTCCCTCACCTTGAAGATGGTTTCTTTTGTAACTCTGGAAATTGTCTTTCTCTTCCACATGATGGAACATAAACACTTTCAGTACTTGTTCCACAGAGAGTAACTGGCCACCAGTTATATTCGGCTGTGGCGTTCTGATCAGCCAGGCCGATGATGCACTTCTGATTATCATGCTCTCTCTGTGAAAACAAAATAAGAAAAGAAAATGTAGTTAATGAAAGAAAATAAATATTACAAGTTAGTTTCAGAAGATGTTTTACAAAAAAACACAAAACCTTTCTGCCAGCGTGCACAGAGACATCACAATAGAAAATTTTGAATTTTTCAAGATAATTAAAACATTCCCTTTCGAGCGACCCTTAAATATACCTGGATTTCAGTGAAACTTAGCCAAAGGCGTTTCCCCGTAAAGCGGAACTAGGGCCAAGAGAACTTGTTCAAGTGTTCGAAAGTTTATATATATATATATATATATATATATATATATATATATATATATATATATATATATATATATATATATATATGTATATATATATATATATATATATATATATATATATATATATATATATATATATATATATATATATATATATATATGTAGCCTTTGTGGTACAGTGCTAGAGTGTGCGTTTTCGTACACGGGTGAACCAGGGTTCACACCCCGCCAGGGTAATAAACTATGAGAGTGTTCACCCGGCCACGTACTGCATTGGCGGACACAAGGGGTGCTGTGGTTGAACCAGTGTCGCTTACAATAAAGTATGCTTGCACCCAGTCGGCTTGCGCGGGCCGATTACACTTGGTTCACAGACTACACATACATCCAAAGCCACTCCAACACTACAATTACACTTACAAGCACTTCTCACCCTACATAGTCTCTACCAGACAGCCTAAGCCACTTGGTAGAGATACATTGGCTGTATCGTCCTGACTTCGGTCGGGATAGGCCGGTCTTGCAGTGGATACTCAAACGGCTGATGAAGATGATGATGATGCATATATATATATATATATATATATATATATATATATATATATATATTTTGATATATATATATATATATATATATATATATATATATATATATATATATGTAAATAGAGAGAGAGAGAGAGAGAGAGAGAGAGAGAGAGAGAGAGAGAGAGATTACAGAAGGTGGACAGAGGGGAAAAAAAAAATGAATAAAAAAATAACCCATACACCAAATTACAGGTGTCCTTTCATTAAAAAATCTGTAAAAAATTGGACTTGAACAGCCGTTGGTTTAAGTTTAGGGAAATCCACTCTGGGAAACCGAGTTCCAAAAAGATGCAGTTCAGGGAATAAAAAAGTTCTGAGGGGCAGAAGTTCTGCAGTATGACTGTGTGACAATCCAGTCATGAGCGCTACCATATTCTTGTATGGCGCAGGGGAAGGCGTAGAGAGGTGGCACAATGGATGAAGCTTCTTCTGAGCATGTGCCATAGAAGTATAGGTAAAATAATGGAAGGAAGGCAACATGCCCTCTTCCTAGTAGGGAAGGTAATTCATTTGTAATAGCAGGAATTATATTAGTTCTTGCAGCTTTCTTCTGAATTTTATCCAGTTGTTTCAGTGCACGCTCTCCACATACAGTCCACAAGGGTGAGCAATATTCCACGTGAAAGCGCACATAACTCTTGTAAAGTATAGCTAACTGCAAGTCAGTGAAGAAGTTGCAGATCCTGTACAATAATCCAAGTTTCTCTGAAGCAGCTTTAGCATGTGATCTAACATGAGAGGTCCAGCTGAGGGCACTGTTAAGTGAAACACCGAGAATTGCTGTACTTTTAGAAATAGGAAAATACAGTAGGAAAGTAACAGGAGTTAGGCAATATCTGTGTGTGTGTGTGTGTGTGTGTGTGTGTGTGTGTGTGTGTGTGTGTGTGTGTGTGTGTGTGTGTGTGTTTTAATGTTTTCGACTATGGGCAAAAGATTCAGTGCCTATCCCAAGGCCTAGTATTCCTCCTACACACCTCCACATGTCACCACTTTGGCGCTAACACCCACCGTTCATACTGAATACATGCTAGGACGGTCTCATACAGGACTGGTGTACTGGTATTAAAGGGGTTAATTTTACATGTCGGCGGGTCATCTGGTAGATCAGTAAACTCTGCTTTTATGAAATTCAAGTCCTTAAACTGTTCCCTGCTCCACCCAGGATTCGAACCTGGGTCCATTAGGACTGCAGGCTGCCTCTCTACCAATAAATATTTGTTTTTCCTAGCGCTAAATGATGGAATATTATTCTGTCCCCACTCAGTGAGCTTAGATAATTTTTGATTTATGGAGATTGCTGTTCTGAGTTGTGAGAGTTACTTAACTTTGTGAATGGAACACAAACCCCGGGTGAATTCCACCCGACCCACATGAAGTCATTGCCATTGTTCATGGTTCCCTTGCTCCCAGGGTTACCAGTCCTCCAGCAGCTTCATTTGACAACCAGTTATGGTAGAGGAAGGATACACCATCACTGTCTGCACTTGGGTCTCTGCTGTAGGCCTTGGTTCATATGTGCAAAGGCTGAAAGCCAAAGTGAACATCGGGTTTCTACCACAGCAGCAGGGGCATGGCAACCCCTTCAGTGGTGTCCTAAAGGACCTGGGAGGACGTGGGAGGTTTTCCAAAGGCTTATGCTGAATTTTGGTGTGTGTGTGATTTTTTCGTGAAACAAGCCAAAATTTCCCTACTTTTAGTCACTATTTTTATTACTCAGTTTCCATAACAAAGTGATGTGATTTTCAGTCCTTTGTAATGTTAACTTAAAGTACAAAGCCTAAAGTTCCTTCTTCTACATTTATTTTGTCAAAGCTCGATATTTAGTGTTTTTTCCAGTTTTCCAATTTCGGGTGAAAAACACCCGGGGTTTGTGATAGTGTTACTAGAAAGAAGGTTTGTGTTCTAAGGTTAAGTGTGAATGAACTGTGAAGTACTGAGTCATCTGCATATGGGTGAATGAGATTATGGGTGACATAAGAGATCATTAATATGAATTAGGAATAGGGTTGGACCCAGGAGCCTTTTGGCACGCCGGCATTGAATGAGTGGAAATTGGAAATATACATCATCCACTTTTACTCCTATCTTTCTGTCACAGAGGTATGAGGCATTAGTGGAACAAAAGATGATACACCATTGCAAGGGAGTTTGGATAGCAGGGAAAGATGCCACATGCTGTCAAAAGCTTTAGTAATATCAACGGCTACTGCATGGGTTTCTCCATATTGGTCATTAGACTGATGGATGGTATAAGTCAGAAGACTGAGTATATCAACTGTGCATCTTTCGTGATGAAAACCATACTGTCTGTCACGAAGTTGTAGGTTTCAAGATGTTTAACAATGTGCTTATTAATTACATTCTCAAATTCTTTACCAAGATATGTGAAAGCTGTTGCTTTATAATCAAAGGGGACAGCGGAACTTCCTTTCTTCGGAATTGGGTGGATATTGGCTTTTTTCCAAGAATTAGGGAATGAAGAAGTCCGTATGCATGGGCTGAGTAATTTAGCTTGAACAGGAGCAAGTTCTTGGGAACACTTTTTCAAAACAATTGGAGGAATACCATCTGGGCCTGGAGCTGTCTTGGGTGGTAAATTGTCTAGGATGGATTTTAGGTATCTAGCCTCTATCTTATGTGGTGCAAGAGTCAAGTTCTAGTACAGGGGCGCTCTGGCTTAAGTTTGAATGAGGGTGCGTTGTGCTTTTTTGGTCCATTTTGAAAATCATTGGGCTGTATTGGGCGACTTCGTGTTATGGATGTGATATTTACAGAAAAAAGTAAAAAAGACATGGCATATGGCCGGTGTATTGCCCAGTATTCCTAACCCATCCACTCTCCCCAAGCACTGTGAAGCCAAAGCTAATTAGCACCTCTACCTAACCAGACCTTGCTTGACCCCAAGGGCGTGAGTGTGTGTATGGGTGTGTGTTGGAGTCGTGTCGGAAGGTCATACCACAAGTAAGGAGAGGGTCAGAGGGAGGTGCCTGTTACAACATCGACTAGGAGGTGATAATCGCCGTTCGGGGAAAGGTAGGGGACAAGAGAACGAGTGGAGACTATAGTGGATTTTAATCTGGATGAGAGAGAGAGAGAGAGAGAGAGAGAGAGAGAGAGAGAGGAAAGTCGAAGGTATGGAAGGGGGATGGGGAAGATGGTTAGTAATTAATGGATCAGAGTTGGTTTGGATAGTTGTGATAAAAAGTGTGAGGGCTTCAGACAAAGAAAAAGATGCGGGGGAGGTACAGGGTGGTCATTATGATTATTATTGTTGTTATTGCTGCTACTGCTACTACTACTACTACTACTACTACTACTGCTGCTGCTGCTGCTACTACTACGACTATTATTATTATTATGATTATTATTTCGTTCGTTATTATTATATTAGCTGAATACCATGTGAAACATTCACAAACAATTAATACCAATTGTATAATTAACTTAGTTAGCTGGTGAGGCGCCATGCCCATTGAACTCATGTGCAATGACATATTTGTCAATTATAATCTGTACCTGCCATTTACAGCACTATACTGTAACACCACAATTGTGTCCAGCGGCGCCTTGTGGTGCCTGTAGTTAATAAAGCCACAAACCTTAAAAAAAAAAAAAAAAAAAAGACTCCAGTCCTAATTGCATTGTTCATCAGTCATAGACAATAACATTGTACTGGCAACCTAATTTTCTGGAATTTCCTAATGTCCCGTCCACACTAGGGCTCATGTTGCGCGCTCTGTTGCGAGTCATGTTGCCCAACTCAGGTTTTTGTGTCTTGGAGAGTCCGTGTCGAGCTCTACTGGCAAATCTTGCCGAGAGGCATTTCATGGTGACAGCACACGCCATGTTGCTGGTTTCCCTCTGCAATTACGTTGCAACAGCCACTGCTTGCACCGCATCTTTTCTTTTCTTCTTGGCCAGCTCCATGCTGCACTTATTGTTAGTGGCATTTCCTTTCTTTCTTTCTTTCTTGAATAATTGCGGCAGGCACTTCTATGCTTCAGAACTAACCAATTCTGACCAAACTTGGACACACTGACCACCCTATGACCTAGTTGTGGTCGCAAGGTTTTGATTGCTAGGCAACTAATTGTTGCAAAGCAACGGCCGAAAACCCGCTTTTTTCGTACTTTTCACTTTTTGTGCTGTAGAAGCATTGCTTATGGGCACAGAAAGCTCTGACTACGTTATGTGTAATCTTGAAGCCATTCCCTACCGGAAGTGTGCCATCCATTATTCCCCACTCTCCTCTAGTTTTCGAGTGGCATTGTGACAATATACTGTATTGGATGATTTTTCCTTTTTAAAGCATATGTTTCTCTATTCACCCATAGCAAACAGTACCGGTTTTCAAAAATGTCCCTCTAGTTCCCCAGTGGCTCATTGGAACTGGATGCAAGTTTGCATGCATATAGACGTTAACTAGTACCACAACTTTCTATTGTACAGCTATGTGCTACTGTAGGTGCTACTGTACATTGGCCATCAAATCCAAGAACGATGAAAATGACTGAAATGACGACTAAGCTTGCACAAAATGCTAAGGTTTCAAATATAAAAAAGAAGTGTAGTGTCAAACTTCACTTCCAGTCACTGGCAGCGCCACCTAGAATTTGTACTTATGTGGGCCATTCATCAAATTTCAAGTTCCTTAGCTCTACAGTGGTTGGTTGGAATCGAATGAAACTTTGCATACTTATAGACATTAATGAGTACTTCAAGTGTGCTTCGTACATGTATGACCTATATCCACCAAGTCAGTGGTTAAAGGTCAACAAATGCAGAAAATATGAAAACTACTAAAATTATGACCTTGCTTGCCATGGCCATAATTCTTAGGTGGAATATTGACTGGAATACCTCCATATAGAAATGACTTTTAGAGTCGAAATTCACTTATGGTCGCTGACAAAGCTTGGTCTGCTTAAAGCTGGCCATCATTGCTTACCAGCTTGTTCTTTTTCATTTTGGCACAACATAAAATCTCTTGAATTGCTGCAGTATTGATATACATCCTCCTTCTCTCGCAGCTGACCATTTACTAGCGTGCTCTGTCCATTGTTCTTGTGTGAACATCACAGGCCTCAGCAGCACGAGCTGGGAAACAGGACGTGCAACAGAGCACGCAAAATGACCCCAAGTGTGGATGTGGCTTAAGGCTGTAGACTAAGAAGGAGGGTGGGGTAATTAATGGTGTTGCACTCAAAAGTCCCAATGGAAGATAAAAATGCAAAAAAAAAAAAAAGGGGGGGGGGAGAACACTATTCATCACGACTGTACCTCAGCTAAATGACGATTTGGGCTCTTTTGTAGGCGAATTCGGGAAGGAATGAGAGCCAACAGCACTCACCGACCTGACAACGCTGCTTGGGAGTACCGACCTGTTCAACTCTCTCTCTCTCTCTCTCTCTCTCTCTCTCTCCTTATATATATATATATATATATATATATAATGGAGCCTCTGTGGTACAGTGGTAGAGTGTGCGTTTCGTACACGGGTGAACCAGGGTTCGCGCCTTGCCAGGGTAATAAACTTTGGGAGTGTTCACTCAGCCACGTACTGCATTTGTGGACACAAGAGGTGCTGTGGTTGAACCGGTGTCGCATACTGTAACGTATGCTTGCACCAAGTCAGCCTGCACAGGCCAATTACACTTGGTTCAAAGACTACACACACATCCAAAGCCACTCCAACACTACAGTTACACTTACAAGCACTTCTCACCCTACATACAATCTCTACCAGACAGCCTAAGCTACTTGGTAGTGATACGTTGGCTGTATCGTCCCGACTTCGCTGCTGCTGTTGATATATATATATATATATATATATATATATATATATATATATATATATCTATTGGCAGACGCCTCAATCCCGTTTGGGGTGGCCACAAACAAATCGCCTCCAAGTCGCCCTGTCCCCCGCCATTTCACTGCCCTGCTCCCAACTCACACCCCCCTCTCTCATATACCTCTCCACCCAATCCCTCCATCTCATCCTCGGCCTCCCCCTCCCTCTTCCCCCCTCCACCTCACTCACATACACTCTCTTCGTCAGTCTTTCACCCTCCATCCTCTCCACATGGCCAAACCACCTCAGTGTGTTCCTCATAACGCTTCCTGTCACATCCACATCCACACCACAACGCTCCTTTATATCCTCATTCGTCAGCCTGTCTCTCCACGTGACTCCACAGGTTCCTCTTAAATGACTCATTTCCACTGCTCTCATTCTTGACTTGTGTCCTTCCAACAACGTCCAAGTTTCACTTCCATACGTTAGAGCTGGTATCACAATACTGTCATGTAGTAACTTTTTCACTTCCATGCTCACTTCCCTGTTTCTTATCACTGCTTTCAAGGAACCAGCAACCTTTCTTCCCTGCTGTACCCTTCCAAGCACTTCACCCTCCAAACCTCCATCCTTACTCATCACGCTACCCAAATACTTAAATGGCTCGCTTGGTAAGCTGCTGTACTCAAGCAGTTGCAAGCGCTGGTTCGAATCCTCGCAATATTTGATCTTTGGGTGCCGAAATGGCTGGCTTGGTAAGCTGCTGTACTCAGGCAGTTGCTAGTGCTGGTTCGAATCCTCTTTCTCCCTACGTGTCAACAAGTGGGTTGGTGGAGGGTTAGTGCCCCTCCCCGTAAAACAAATAACTCAAAGTCAAATGGCCACCCCTTACAGGATTATGGCGTCTGGCAATAAATAAAAAAAAAAAAAACTCACATTTTCCAATTCCTCACCATCCAACCTCGCAGTACAATCACTAACTTCACCTCTCTCAAAGACCATCACTTTACTCTTCCCTACATTCATCTTTAGGTTCCGTTTCTTACACACTCTCTCAAACTCATCCACCAAGCCTTGCAGCTCCCCTTCGTCTTCACTCAACAACACAGTAGCATCTGCAAACAACAGTACAGGGAGTTTCCAAACACTATCCTCTCTCACCAGGGCCACTCCAACATCCACTACCCTACCTTGTACCTCTTTTATTACCCCATCCATGTACAGATTGAACAACCATGGAGACATGACACATCCCTGTTTCAAACCAACTTTCAAAGAGAAAAATTCACTTAGTTCACCATCCACAAGCACTGCAGCCTTCGCACCATCGTACATACTCTTCACAGCATTCAACAACTTCCCATCTACTCCATATATTCTTAACACTTTCCACAATCCTTGTCTATCCACCCTGTCATATGCTTTCTCCAAATCCATGAAAGCCGCATACAACTTCTTTCCCTTCTCTAGAAACTTTTCCACTAAAGATCTAAGAATGAATATCTGATCTACACAACCTCTTCCCTTCCTAAAGCCTCCCTGTTCTTCTCCAACTAATTTCTCTGTTCTTTCTCTAACTCTGTCTATAAGTATCCTACCATACACTTTTCCTATTACACTAAGAAGACAAATGGCCCTATGATTACCACACACTTCTTTTTCCCCTTTTCCTTTGTACAAGAGAATAATTATACCTGACTTCCAATCCTCCGGGACTCTACCTTCCTCCCAGCCAATCTGCACATCTTCCACATCCATTCTACTGCTATCTCTCCCCCATGCTTCAGCATTTCACCACACACTCCATGAATTCCTGGGGCTTTCCCCGATTTAACTTTCTTCATTGCTTCCACAACTTCTATCCCACTGATTTCTTCCTGTCTTCTCACCTCCCTCCTTCTCCCAGCCATTCCCCAGCCACTTATACTCGCATTACTTCCATCCTCTATGTTCAACAATTCCTTAAAGTGTTCTCTCCATCTGCTCACTTTTTCTCCCCTCTCCACTAGTAATCTACCATTTTTATCTTTCACTCCCCTGCTAACTTCACTTCCACCCTGTCTTACTCTTTTCACTTCTCTCCAGAACATTTTCTTACAGTCCCTCCACTTTACACTCAAATTCCTTCCAAATTCCTCATCCACTGTCTTCTTACTCTCTCTTACTAATCTTTTCACCTCTCTCTTCCTTTCCACATATAACTCTCTCTTCCGCCTCTCAACTTCTTCCACGCCCCTATTTCTCATCCATTCATTGTATGCTTTCTTCTTTTGTGCCACAGCCTGTTTCACCTCTTCAGTCCACCACGCTGTTCCTTGCACCCCCCTCCGTCTTCTCTTCCTTCCACACACCACATCACATGCTGCACATATTTCTTCTGTAAATATCTTACACATACCTTCCACGTCTCCCATCTGCTCCAATTCATATTTGCCCAATCGTTCCTCCACTTATATATATATATATATATATATATATATATATATATATATATTCTGCTCTAGGAAGACCATGTACCTCTTATGCTTTTGAAGAGGAATTTTAAGAGGTCCAGGAACTTTCTGTTTCAGTTTTCACAGACTTATGCATTGTATTGTACATGTGTGCACTTGTTTACTGTTACTGGTGACCTGTAGTGATCTCCAACCGGTAACCTCAAATGATCAAGGAGGTCAACCTCACATAGCCTATGTCTAAACTGGAGGTCATTGTAGCCTCCATGAAAAAAAATTGGGCTGCTGAGTCCAGTTGGTCAAATGTGTATTACCGGTGATCTCAAATGACCTTGGAAGTCAACCTCACATAGCCTGCGTCTGAACTGAAGGTCATGTAAGACTCCATGCCAAAAACTGGGCTGCAGTGGTTCCTGGTTCTGGCCGGGCTAATAAGCCTAAAATTCAACTGGTGACATCATATGACCCAGATCTCAATTTTGACCCCCTAAACCCAACATGGAGGACCTTGATTCAGAATATACATGGGTCTGGGGTCTCTGGCCCTTGGTTTGAACGTAATTGAAGGACAAACTAACTTAAAAAAATCAATCCTAATGATACAAATATATATATATATATATATATATATAAATCCCTGTACTATCCGGACGCCCACTTTCCGCTCATCCCCACCTACTGGATATTTTGGTTCCGGGATCCAATATTCCCAAAATGGGCCAAAAATCGCAAAAAAAATGAAAAAAATCCGATTTCCCCCCCCCGTAATTTGAATTCAGCACGCGGTGCAGACCAGCTGTGTTTTGGTGCGTAGTTCCGCTGCCATCCGCTAGAGCACCCCTGCATCCTCCCCATTTACCATGTGTCTCTTGTTGTGAGTGCACGCTCGTCATCATGGCCGCCCACGTGCTCGCTTTTGTGGTGGTGCCTTACCTGCTGCAGGCTCTGCTGCTGCTCTCCTTCCTCTTGTTTTTGTGTGATGATGGCCCTGCCACCTGAGAAGAGGAAGAGAGTGGTTTTTACTCTGGAGAAGAAGAGGGAGATATTGTACAAGGTGGATGCAGGATGGTCAACCTCACACATCCTCCATGAATTTAACCTGGCCTGATCTACTTTGTTTGATATCAAGAGATCCCGCGACAAACTCATGCAGTACATGGCTGACTTCTCATCGAAGAACAAATGCAACGTGGAGAGGAAGATGATGTTTACTCCCCTGTATGCTGAAGTCGACCGCTCCACGTTGATTTGGTATCGACTGCAACGTGCTGCTGGTGTGCTGGTGCATGGCACGGAGGTGAAGGCTGCTGCTGAAAAGTTTGCAAGGCTTACGATGCCCCAGACTTCAAGGCATCCGAGGGATGGCTCTTCGTGTTCAAGTTTTGACATGGCCTTACCAACCGTAAGGCCCACGGCAAAGCTTTGGACGCCAACGAGGATGGAATAGAGGAGTTTCGGTACAAGGTGAAGTGCTTGATCGACAGGTAGGGCCTCATTCTTGGTCAAGTCTACAACACTGACAAAACTGGTTTATTCTATCACTCTTTGCCAATGAACACTTTAGCTGAGGAGATGGAGAAGCGTGTACCTGGCTGCAAGCTCTCCAAGAAACGGATATCTGCTTTGTGTTGTGCCAGTGTTAACAGCATGCACCGGCTTAAGCCCGTTATTGTTGGCCGTGCAAAGCAGCCTCAGTGTCTTTGTGGGGTGATGGATGTCCTTCCTGTCGTTTGGTACCATTCTTTGAAGGCATGGTTCACTGCCCACATCTTCAAAGACTGGTTCCACCGCCATTTCGTCAAGGAGGTCATCCATTAAAAGACGAAGACACTGGGAATCCTGCGCGACCAGGTAAAGGCCCTCCTTCTCGTCGACAATGCACCTGCTCACCCGTGCGACAAGGACTTGGAGGCTGAGAATGGGCGCATTAGGTGCATGTTTCTACCACCTAATACGATTGCTCTCATTCAACCAATGGGCCAAGGAGTGATTGTGGCAACGAAGAGGCTGTACCGACGGAAGTTCCTGGATGAGGTGATGGTTGTTCTTGAGGACGAGGCCGAGAGCAGGGAGGGACGAGACACGCGAGGCCAGCGGACTTTGGAAAACCTTCGCCACTACAACATCAAGTCTGCAATCTACAACTGGGCCAGTGCATGGAAGGAAGTCCCTGTCAAGACTCTAGAAAATGGTTGATCTCATCTGCTTCTCGGAATTGATGTGGCACACGATTTCCTAGGTTTTGACGAGGATGACTTTCATGCACGTCTACGTGCGAATGGCGACGGTGTTGATGTGGATGAAGTGCTTGAGTGGTTGGATGACTATGAGAGCGATCCTGGGTATCAGACCATGTCTGATATCGAGATTGCATCTTCAGTTACAGGTGTCGGTACCCCGCTTGAAAATTCTGATGAGGACGGCAACGATGATGCGGACTCTTCTCAGCGTGACACTACTCCAGCCATCTCCAAGCTGAGCGCACTCCGGGAACACCTAGAGTTCGTTCTCGACTACCTGGAACACCCGGACTGTGACAGGGAGATAGGGCCCTTGGGACTTGTGGAGGAAGTGCGCGCTTTCAGGAAGTGCATCATTAATTGCCAAAATCGTCATTCCTTGTGTCAATCAACCATTGACAGCTTTTTCAGACCCGTGACCCCCGCTGTGCCCAGCCCTGGCTCCACACCATTGCCTCCCCAAGACAGGCCCTCATCCTCCGAGCCACAGCCCAGCACATCAGGCACGGTGGAGTCACCACTGGACGTGAGCTTGCACCTGTCTTCAGAGTCGTCTGCAGTGAGTAGTCCATCACCACGACCCAGCGACTCACCCCTAGGCCACCTCCTTCAGCTACTCTCAGACTCTGACAGTGATTAAACGACAAGAACTCTCCGCTAGACCACACAAGAATGTACATTGTTGTGCAGTGAAGAAAACAGTGTGCAGTGTTAAGAAATTAGATTTGTGAGTGCAAAGACTAAAGTGCAGAGTGCAACACTGATTTTATTGATGCTCAATGGAGCCCAAATTAGACTACAATGTGTAATGTTAAGAAAATGGATTTTTGAGTGCAAAGACTTCAGTGCAGAGTGCAACGCTTATTTTATTAAGGTGCAATGGAGTGCAAGTAAGACTAGAGTGCACAGTGATAAGAGAATGGAATTCTGATTGCAAATGACTAAGTTCAGTGCAAGACTTCATGTACAGTGTACTGCAGATACTTCAGATACTCCTTTTTACTGTCAGAGTCTGAGAGGAGGCAGGTTATTCATCGAGATGGCCAGGGACTTGTTGTAAGCACCCAGAATGTTTCATATTGTACTGTATTTTCCACACTTACCTCTAAAACCTCATTTCACTCTTTAATGTCCCTTATTGGTGTGAATAGGGTCTTAGGTGCTATGCATGTGCAGTACGGAGGTGTTTTCCTGAGTCAGGCTAGGTTAGGATCCATAAGTACCAGTCCAGGAGCCAGGGACTTGTAAGTACCCAGAATGTTCAATATTGTATAAACTTACCTCTAAAACCTCATTCTCTGGTTGTTTTGCATTTATTTCAGTCTTTTATGTCTCTTATTGGTGTGATTTGGGTCTTAAATAGGTGTTATGCATGTCCAGAGGAAGTTGTATAGGTATTTTTCTGAGTTAGGGTTGGTTAAGGTCCATAAGTACAAGTCCAGGAGGCTGGGGCCCACTTTCCGGACGGGACCACTTTCTGGACATGCTTTTGGCTCTACTACATTGGAAGGTTGAGGGATTACTGTATATATATATATATATATATACAGGAGCCTCTGTGATACGGTGGTAAAGTGTGCATTTTCACACACTGGAGAACGAGGGTTTGCACCCCGCCAGGGTAAAAAACTTTGGGAGCATTCTTCTGGCTGTGTACTGCTTGGCAGACATAAGGGGTGCTGTGGTTGAACCAGTGTCACCAACTATAAGAGTATGCTTGCACCCAGTAAGCTTGCGCAGGTCGATTACACTTGGTTTACAGGCTACACACACATCCAAAGCCACTCCAGCACTACAATTACACTGACAAGCACTTCTCACCCGACATACAATCTCTACCAGGCAGCCCAAGCCACTTGGTAGAGATACATAGGCTGTATCGTCTCCACTTTCGTCAGGATAGGCCGTTCGTGCAGTGGACACTCAAACTGCTGAATATATATATATATATATATATATATATATATATATATATATATGGAGCCTCTGTGGTAAAGTGGTAGAGTGTGCGTTTCGCAAGCTGGTGAGCGCGGATTCGCCTCCCGCCAGAGTTGTAAAACCTCTGGGAAGCGTTCACCAGGCCACTTGCTAATTTGACGGACATAAGGGGTGCTGTGGTTGAACCAGTGTCGCATACTAGAATGCTTGCATCTAATCAGCTTAAGGCGCGCCGATTACACTTGGTTCACAAACCACACACATCCAAAGCCACTACAACACTACTATCACAATCACAAGCACTTCTAACCCTACATACTGTACAGTCTCTACCAGACAGCCTAAGCCACTGGGTAGAGATACATTGGCTGTATCGTCCCTGCTTCGGTAGGGATAGACCGGTCCTGCAGTGGACCTCAACGGCTGATGATGATGATGATGATATACCGTATATATATATGGATAGATAGATAGATAGATGGATAGATAGATAGATAGATAAATTGATAGAAATATAGAGACAGATAGATAATTAGATACTGTTTCCCGGGAGGAAAGTGTATAACTTTGACAAATAGTAGATGAAGGAATTCTAATAAAAAATGTTAAATTGGCATTTTACCAAATCTCAAGAGCAACAGAGCTATAATTACTGACGACCTTGTGGCCGAAAATATCTCCCCCAAAATTTGTCCATAAGGTCGTTAGCAACTGTAGTTCAGGAAAAGATGAGATCTGAACACATGTTGAGTTAACATTTTTTACTTTGAATTCCCTCATCTATCATTTCCCAGAGTTGTGCCTTTTCCTACTGTGGAACCATATATATATATATATATCATCAGCCATTATAAGTCCACTGGTGAAGAAAAAGCCACCCCCAGCCTTCTCCATGAATTCCTTGACTGAGCCAATCTCTGCCACGTTTTCCCTGCAAAATTCTCTATCTCATCTCTCCACCTCTTGTCTGGCCTTTTTCTGCTACGTTTATTATCTTTTGGTGTCCACTCAGTCATCCCAGTGGTCCATCGGTTATCCCGTTTTCTTGCTACATGGCCTGCCCACCTCCATTTCTGTTGTTTTATAACTTCTATAATATCTTTGACTTAGGCTGCTGTGTCACCCAAGTTGATGTTTTCCTGTCTCGTAAAGGTACTCCCAACATTGACCTTTCCATTCCTCTCTGAGAACGGATTAATTTATTTTTCATCGATTTTGTCAGTTTCCAGGTATGACAATCATACATCATAGCTGGATTTATACATTCGTTATATAATTTTCGTTTCATACAAAGTGGCAAGCTACTTATCATAATGTCTCTATGCTTGCCAATTGTAATGCATCTTTTTATTTCGCTATCATTAAATTTCATTAATTTTAGCATTTGTCCCAGGTAATTGTACTCCTCGACTTCTTCAAGAATTTCCCCACTTATTCTGATGACCATCTTTGGTGTTTGAGGATTAAACATTACTTTAGTTTTACTCCGGTTCATCTTTAGCCCTACTTTGAGACTTTCTCTGTTCAGGTCATTTAACATTTCTTGCAATGTCTCTGCTGTTTCTGAGATTAGGACAATATCATCTGCAAATCATAAATGGTTTAGCTTTTCTCGATTTATATTCACTTCTTTGTTTTCCCAGTCTAGCTTTCTGAAAATACTTTCTAGGCATGCTGTAAATAATTTTGGTGAAAGTATATCTCCCTGACGCACTCGTTTCTCAATGTTAATTTTCTCTGAGTCCATATGTAATTTAACTGTAGCAATTATGTGTGTGTGGATGAAAGGATGCGAAGATGTGTAATGGATACAAGAGCTTATAGAGGTTGGGGGAGTGGACTTTCTGACCATTACTTGGTCGTGACCAGAATTAGGATACAAGTAAGATGGAGGAATAGAAGAAGGGAAAGACGAGAGGAAGGAGTAGTTGCAAGGAGAGTGGAAAGGTTACAAGAGGATGAGAAAAAGGCAGAGTATAAGAGAGAAGTGGAGGAACGATTGGGCAAATATGAATTGGAGCAGATGGGGGACGTGGAAGGTGGGTGTAGGATATTTACAGAAGAAATATGTGCAGCATGTGATGTGGTGTGTGGGAGGAAGAGAAGACGGAGGGGGGTGCAAGGAACAGCGTGGTGAACTGAAGAGGTGAGACAGGCTGTGGCACAAAAGAAGAAAGCATACAATGAATGGATGAGAAATAGGGGCGTGGAAGAATTTGAGAGGCGGAAGAGAGAGTTATATGTAGAAAGAGAGAGGTGAAAAGATTAGTAAGAGGGTGTAAGAAGAGAGTGGATGAGGAATTTGGAAGGAATTTGAGTGTAAAGTGGAGGGACTCTAAGAAGATGTTCTGGAAAGAGGTGAAGAGAGTAAGACAGGGAGGAAGTGAGGTTAGCAGGGGAGTGAAACATAAAAATGGTATATTACTAGTGGAGAAGGGAGAAAAAGTGAGCAGACGGAGAGAACATTTTAAGGAATTGTTGAGCATACAGGATGGAAGTAATGCGAGTATAAGTGGCTGAGGAATGGCTGGGAGAAGGAGGGAGGTGAGAAGACAGGAAGAAATCAGTAGGATAGAAGTTGTAGAAGCAATGAAGAAAGCTAAATTGGGAAAAACCCCAGGAATTGATGGAGTGTGTGGTGAAATGCTGAAGCATGGGGGAGAGATAGTACAGTACTAGAATGGATGTGGAAGATGTGCAGATTGGCTGGGAGGAAGGTAGAGTCCCGGAGGATTGGAAGTCAGGTATAATTATTCCCTTGTACAAAGGAAAAGGGGAAAAAGAAGTGTGTGGTAATCATAGGGGCATTTGTCTTCTTAGTATAATAGGAAAAGTGTATGGTAGGATACTTATTGACAGAGTTAGAGAAAGAACAGAGGAATTAGTTGGAGAAGAACAGGAAGGCTTTAGGAAGGGAAGAGGTTGTGTAGAGCAGATATTCATTCTTAGATCTTTAGTGGAAAAGTTTCTAGAGAAGGGAAAGAAGTTGTATGCGGCTTTCATGGATTTGGAGAAAGCATATGACAGGGTGGATAGACAAGAATTGTGGAAAGTAGTAAGAATATATGGAGTAGATGGAAATTTGTTGAATGCTGTGAAGAGTATGTATGACGGTGCTAAGGCTGCAGTGCGTGCGGATGGTAAACTGAGTGAATTTTTCTCTTTGAAAGTTGGGTAGAAACAGGGATGTGTCATGTCTCCATGGTTGTTCAATCTGTTCATGGATAGGGTTATAAAAGAGGTACAAGGTAGGGTAGTGGATGTTGGAGTGGCCTTGGTGAGAGAGGATAGTGTTTGGAAACTCCCTGTACTGTTGTTTGCAGATGATACTGTGTTGTTGAATGAAAACGAAGGGGAGCTGCAAGGCTTGGTGGATGAGTTTGGGAGAGTGTGTAAGAAACGGAATCTGAAGGTGAATGTAGGGAAGGGTAAAGTGATGGTCTTTGAGAGAGGTGAAGTCATTGAATGTACAGCGAGGTTGGATGGTGAGGAATTGGAAAATGTGAGTACATTTAAGTACTGGGGTAGTATGATGAATAAGGATGGAGGTTTGGAGGGTGAAGTGCTTGAAAGGGTACAGCAGGGAAGAAAGGTTGCTGGTTCTTTGAAAGCAGTGATAAGAAACAGGGAAGTGAGCATGGAAGTGAAAAAGTTATTACATGACAGTATTGTGATACCAGCTCTAACGTATGAAAGTGAAGCTTGGACATTGTTGGAAGGACTTAAGTCAAGAGTGAGAGCAGTGGAAATGAGTTATTTAAGAGGAGCCTGTGGAGTCACATGGAGAGACAGGCTGACGAATGAGGATATAAAGGAGCGTTGTGGTGTGGATGTGGATGTGATAGGAAGTGTCATGAGGAACACACTGAGGTGCTTTGGCCATGTGGAGAGGATGGAGGGTGAAAGACTGACGAAGAGAGTGTATGTGAGTGAGGTGGAGGGGGGAAGAGGGAGGGGGAGGCCGAGGATGAGATGGAGGGATTGGGTGGAGAGGTATATGAGAGAGGGGGGTATGAGTTGGGAGCAGGGCAGTGAAATGGTGGGGGACAGGACGACGTGGAGGCGATTTGTTTGTGGCCACCCCAAAAGGGATTGAGGCGTCTGGCAATAGATAGATAGATAGTTCCCTCTTTATATATGTTTTCGATCAGTTTTACAATGTTCTCATTCGCTCCATGTTCTCGCAATGAATTTATAATGGCTATGTGCTCCAGTGAGTCGAAAGGTAATCAACAAAACCTAAGCACAGTGGTGTATTATATTCTGTAGTTTTCTCAATTAGTTGATTCATTGTGTGTAGATGATCAGTAGTTGAATACCCGCTTCTGAATCCTGCCTGTTCACGAAGTTGGTTTTCTTCCAAATTTGTTGTTATTCTGTTCCTAAGGTCTTTAGTGAAGAGTTTGTAAAAGGCTGATAAAAAGCCAACGGGTCGCTAGTTAATAAGATCTTTTGTCACCTTTTTTGTAACGTAAAATAACTATTGCATTACTCCATGTTTTGGGGATATTCTTCTTATTTATACATTGAGTAAATAAGTGAGCAAGCCTATTTTGTACTTCTACTCCTGCATCCAACAGTAAATCTGCTGCTATTCCATGTTCTTCCGGAGCTTTCCCTCTTTTCATAATATTAAGAGAAATATTTATTTCGTCTGCTGTTACCTCAGGTATTTCGCTTGTGTCAACTGAAAAGTTAGCTATTGCTACTATTGCCTTTAGTGCATACAGTTCTTTGTAAAATTCTTCAACTCTCTTCACAATCTTATCTCTGCATTTAATGACTTCATTTTTGTCTATCAGTGATGTAATTTGTTGCTTTCCTAGTGTCAGTTTATTTCGGACCTGTTGCAGACTTTTTGATTTTTTGATGGTTTCTTTGATCTAATCCATGTTTCTCTTTCTTTTTCTTCTCTTTTTCTTTTGTTGATCAGCTTATTTTCCGCTCGTTCTGTTTCATCTTTCTTTGTTTTTACTTTCATTTCCTTTCTTTTATTCATAAGCTCGAGTGTCTTTTCTGAATACTTCTTGGCTTTGGTTGTATTAGGTTTACCTACTACCTCCGCTGATTCTCTTAGCACTTTTGTTAGTGTGTCATTCAACTGATCAATGTCAGATTCTGAATTACTTAGAGCCTGATATCTGTTCCTTATTTCAAAGTGAAGGGCTACTTTGTTTTCCTTGATATCTTTTTATCATTAATCATCTGTTTTCTTTCACTTTTGAAATTGAATCTGGCTGAGCAACCCACCATTCTTTGGTCACTTCCGATATTTTCTTTGATGATAACTGTGACATTTGTGATCGTGTTATTCTTATCTTCTACAATGAAGTCGATTCAATTCTTTGTTTCTCCAGTTGGGCTTCTCCGGGTCCACTTTCTCCCTGTTCTTTTGTGAAAGAATGTGTTCATTATTCTCATATTGAACATTTCAGCATTTCTCCTCTTTCGTTCCTTTCTCCCACTCCAAATTTTCAGAAATATGCTTCTCCATTTTTTGATTTTCCAACTTTTGCATTGATGTCTCCCATGAGTAGAGTATAGGTGGTCCTTTCCTCTTCCATAACCTGGGAGAGGTCATCATAGAATGTTTCTATTTCTTCATCTGAGCTTTGAGCAGTTGGTGCATATATTGTACTTGTATTACTTTCAGGGTATATTTTTTGCACAGTCTAATTACCACCAGTGCTGCTCTGTCAGATACACTGCTGAATTTAACAATGTTTCTGCAAGATTTCTGTTAATTAGAAATCCTACACCACTAACTCTTTCATTTTGTCTTTTTCTGTAGTAAAATAGGTGGTTGCTGTCCCCGAGCTGAATTAGTTTTTCTTCTTTTCTGTGGGTCTCACTCAAACCTACAATATCCCAACTGATGTTTTTCAGTTCTGTTATTTAAGTTATCAAGTATGTAATCTTCTACGAGGCCTCTTACATTGTATGCATAGATCTTCATGGTTTTCAGATTGTTTAATATCCTAGTCTCTAACTTGCCAACACAGTGCCTACTCACTTTCGGTGGTACACTGCACGTAAGCACAGGAGACAGTGCAGTTGGACTTTTAGTAGGCGATGATCGAACACGAACGCCCGTCAAATCATTTGCAATAGAACTCATGTTTGGTTGGGAGGATTGTGGCAAATAATCTCACGTCCCTGCCACATAGTTTCTGGTGAGATGTAACTTTTTTTGCCACCTTGTTCGTTATATTCAGTGGAGCCCTATATATCTGTAGGCGGTTCCATGGTCCACGCCGTCTAAGACGGTACCTTGTATATCTACAAGGCCTACCCGGAAACGCTCCAGGTGGCAGTGGGATCCCGCCCCTGGATATATATATATATATATATATATATCTATATATATATATATATATATATATATATATATATATATATATATATATATATATGGCATAATTGGTAGCGACCATGATTTGTGATAACGGAATTGTACGATAACGGAAGCACAAAACTTATGGAATTTTTCCTGATCGGTACCAGAAAACCAAGGTGTAAGCCCAAATTTTCCCTTTAACGACATTTATTTCCCTCTAGATACTTACAAACTGTTATGGTAAGTATCAGAAAACCACAAATGTCTGGTTTGGTTAACGGAAAGTGATGAAAAGGGCATACTCAGAAAAAAACACGTACCATAGAGAGACATACTATGGGCTGATTGCAAGCGGTTTTGAGGCTAGGGGGTCAAGAGTTAATGGTCTTCACCACTCGGGATTAACTCCTCCAGTAGGGCCTCACCTTTAAATCCCATCAAGCAATCAGAAACCACAAACACTGCACCATCATTCTCGGCAGAAACCAGCTCAAGTTTGCAAGAACGATGTGTCTGAGGAAAAAAAAAATGCAATAACGGATGAGAAATAGATTATTTATCATATCACAGTGCCAATAAAATTGCTATAACCATGTGTGCGATATCCAAGAGATCAACACACACACACACACACACACACACACACACACACACACACACACACACACACACACACACACACACACACACACACACACACACACACACACACACACACTGTATATATGTTTCATCTATTTTTTTCCTGGCAGTTCAGTTGAGCGGTTTATTGTTTGTGGGAAAGCTTCTTTTTCTTTTTGTAATCTTCGGAGGTGACATTGTAGGAGCTGCCCTACTTGGAGGATTCAACCGTAGCAGTTACTATGTTTTCTTATGGGCCTTTTTTTTTCTCTCTCTTTTTTCTCTCTGTCACAGTGATGGAAGTGATGGAGGTAAAGATGAGGACCAGGGTAGGGATAGTACAGTTCATCACGTGGACTATAGCAACAATGCTGTTCAGCGGGTGGGCCTACCTGATGAGGGACTGGCGGTGGCTACAGACGGCCGTATCCTTACCCAGCCTGCTGTTTTTGCCCCTTTTATGGTTAGTTCCTTTCACTGCTTCCCTCCACTAAGAAATATAATGTCAGATTTTCAGCACTGCACTAAATGTATCAGGAACACCCCTCCTCCTCCTCCATCGGGCATTAAACTTCAAAGACATACCCGGTATGCACAAACACAGCCATCACAGCCTATCAAATCCTCCAGTCATGCAGAGTCCTTCATTAACCTTAACCAGACATTCTACAGAAATTGCCCTTCCTAAGGAGACACGAGTACACCTATCGACTCCTGTATGGCCACCACCGTTCCTTGCATCAGTACTGACGCTTTATGTAACGCATTGTAGCGCAACTGCTGAAACCACAACACACTAACCTCATGCATCCCACCTTCACACCACAGACGATCCTTCAACATAACCTTAACACAAGATCACTGAGAGTGTCCAGCCGAAGTGGCCAGTTTCCTGCAGTCCCCTGGGTTCTGATCCAGGTGAGCCTAAGCCAACATCAACAGCAACAACGACAACAGCAAAAACAACAACAACAACAACAACAACAACTACTACTACTACTACTACTACTACTACTACTACTACTACTACCACTACTACTACTACTATTTTTCACGTCTCGTCTACATCAGGGGAAACATTATGTTTTACTGACAACAGCTGATGTTCGCGTCAGTACTCTCAAGAACATTGCTTTGTGCTAAATAACATTGCATCATATCAGATAGTTTCACCGACCTACTGTATACTCTAGAGTCTACATGGCGATGTTCCAGTCCTTACTATATGTGTAACTTGTGTGTGTATGTATGTATGTGTGTGTGTGTGTGTGTGTGTGTGTGTGTGTGTGTGTGTGTGTGTGTGAGAGAGAGAGAGAGAGAGAGAGAGGGGATATCTGTGTAGGTGTAGTCTGTGTATGCATTTAGATTTTTGGATGAGTCCTCCAGAAGGTTGATGGTCTGCGTGTTGAAGGGCGTGTTTGTGTATGTGTGTGCCGGGTGGAGGCGTCTTTATATAAGTAAGGGAGACTGGGTCTAGCTATTACATGGGCAAGTTGTTACGCAGTCAACATCTCCATTATCAATCAATAGATGAGGGAATGATCGTCGCCATGTTATGTAGCATTTAAGCAAAGGTGGGCCTGAAGCGGTAACTCGATGGCATTGTTTGAATAAGAGCTGAAGTAAAAACCTGATTTTTCAACTCAAAAGAAAAAAAAAAATCTATGCTCAAAGCTATTTTGATATTTCTGTCACTTGTTGATGCAGCTGAGTCACTTAGTACATGGTCCCATTTATGTGAACGGACTATGAAATTAGCAATGACTTATGGTGGTGGCGTCATTTTTGTACAGGAAATGGTCTAGTGAACAGAAAACCAGTGTTGGGCTTTGTTTTCATGGGCTGGTTGTTAGGGTATCAATTTACCCCCTACGAGAATAACTATAGGAAAGTGTCCAAATATTTTCTTATATCACTTACACTATACCATGTTAAGATTTACTAATGGAAAACAGACTCATGCCATAGAGGCAGCAGTAAAACGAGTTGTGGATGATAATACTGAAGTGTTGCAGATAAGTGCAGTGTATTGTAAAAGTAACATACTGTTTAATGTGCACTGTTGGTAAAGGTGATATTTATGTAGCTCTATTTACAGTAGGTGGTATCTTTGTTTATTTGTCAGCTTATCTATCTAAAAATACAGATAATGATAAATAGATAGATAGATAATACATATATGTATATCTCATTGGAGCCCGGTGTCCGGAGTATTGGACAGAACTGGGATTTTTCAAGTCTTTATAAAGTAGGGAACCCCCGGGTAGGGACCTATGAGCTTCGCGACTATGAGCCGACAGGCGGAGGGCGGTACGCTTAGTGCCCTACCAGTGCAATGCCTCGCCCAGCACCCCTGGGATCCAATGGGATATATAAATAAATATTTAGATAGATAGATAGATAGTTAGATAGATGCATACATACATACACATATACGTAATACATCTGTCTGTCTCAGATTCTATTTCTTCATTCATCCATCTATCTATCTATATCAATCAATCAATCTGTTTATATCAGCCAGTCTATCTATATCTGTCTATCTCTCTTTGTCTGTCTATATATCTATAAATACTGAAAGTGGATCAAGTACGTTGTACCGTGAGTGCTGGTGACGGCGATGGAGTGACTGAATGGTAGGAGTAGTTGCACAAGTGAGTGATTCGGTTATTGAAAGAGGTTTTGATGGAGTGAATGAATGAATAATTATGATGTAATTTACTTTTGCTTATGACTACATCCAATATGCCAATAGCCTGGTATCACATGCTAATCACATTATAAGTATGGATATATTTGGGTTCTGTAACATACAAGTATATACCGGTATGTCGAAATGATTGGATCTTGAATTTGGCTCTCTATTGTATTTTGTTTTTCTCTTGGAGGGAACTGTTATTGCGGGCTCATGGCCTTTGGTTCCTTCTTCCTCGCATAAAAAAAAAAAAAAAAAATGTTACCTCGGAGTGCGTAAGAAATTGCCCCGCATCTGAAATGAACTTTGACGGATGACATGCCATTACAAGTTTTTTAATTAACCCTGTGATGAAAAGTTTTTGTTTATTTTGTCCTTAGATATAATGGAAGGACATAGTTTTGCCATTTCCAGATAAAAATAATCGTTATATTTTGCTTTTATCCAATGATGCAATGAGGAAAAATATAAAAATTGTCACAACTAGACCCGGTCTCCCCTACACCTGTGTATGTTTGTGTGTACTGTGTTTGTGAAGGTATGCATATCAGAGAGCTTGTCCTTGCATATAAGCTCGTGTTTGTTTACGTGCAGCACTGTTTTCAGGCTGATGGGTGAGTCGCCTCGGTGGTTGGCGGTGGTGGGTCAACACGATCGGGCCCTAAAAGAACTCAAGAGGGCGGCCAAGTGGAACAAGGTCACCCTCCCTCCAGACAACGACTTGCTGACCATCATGCAGAGCGTCCACCAGCAGGTATAATACTTTGCTTTGATGTGCTGTACATCCTTATACGCCACCTCCCCTCACACCTGCAGTATTGATACAAACTTTTATCAGTCGGTTGCATATTCATTATGAAAACATCATTATCACTATCATCTGGTCCTCTCTTCCACCAAATAATGGGGCGAAATGGAGTTTACGGAACACGAAAAAAAAAAAAAAAATGACAGAAGACCTAGCAGAAGTTTGGCCATTTTATGGGCCACATTCTCATTCACTCTCCATTTAAGTCCCAGATTATTCCTGGCTCCACCTTATAGGCATAAATAGCCACACTTACGGACTTCATGATACGTATAAGCTAGAGTCACTCAGGCGACTATCACATCACCGGGAAAAAACAAGGATGTCAGACTAATGTCATGTACTCCTTCGTACACTTTTCCTACATTATCATGCCGCATCCAGTAACATCTTTATCCCTCTCAGGCTTTTCAAACAGATGCTCACCATCCACTCACTCGGTGTAGTGCTGATTTGTGTGTCTGCTCTTTCCTCTCTTCCATCATTCCACTTCTGTTTTTCTTTCCTTCATTTTTTCCTCTTTCTTCTGCCTACAAGTGACTCTACACTCCCTCTTCTTTCTTTCTTTCCTTCATTCTTTCCTCTTCCTTCTGCCTATGGGTGACTCTATACTGAGTGACAAGCCAAACTGTTTCTTGTACACTAGGAAGCCATTTATTACGTTGGATGGTAACCATTTAACCAAATTATGCCGCCTGGTGGTTTAGTGGGTAATTAAGACGTTCCAGTCGGATTGAGCCTGTGTAGGCTTATATCGTGGTGACGGTTGGGGTTTATTATTGACGTAATGCCACTCAGGGATGATTGAGGCTAGTCACTCTCATCTTAAATGTCAGGACCAACTTGCCTAGCGCCGGGTTCCTACGCTTCTCTATGGGGTGACATAGGATTGAATGATGGATTGATAGATTTACTTGTATGAACTATTTTTCTTGCTGGGAGTTTTCATATGATTTAACCATATATAATACTTTTGCACTTAAAAAAAAAAAAACTCTAAATATGAAGACTTATTGTGCATTTACTCTCACAGTGCATTCTTAAACCTGGCAACGCAGGACACTAACAGTTTGTGTGGGAGAGGGTGGGTAGGACCATGGAGGCTGCATTCAAAGTGGCTTATAAGGACTTCATAACACCTCCTCCCTTGCGAATCCATCTGCATAGTACACTTTATTATCTCATAGTATGTTCTTTACATCGTGCTAATATCATCATAATATAAGTCAGTAATCTATAAGAGGATACGGAGGTGCAATGATCAGTAAAATGCACTAAGGAATGGGTTTCACTAACTTTCTAGAGCTTTTTAGAATATGATGCCATGAAAGAAAAATGGGCAAAATTGCTGTTCCTCTGAATATGCCGCCCAGTCCTCAGGCCCTGAAAAAGTTAATGTGGATAGTACTGTATCCTTCTTCACATTGTTTTAAATCCTTTTTGCCACCTCAACAGCTTTCATTATTTTAAAAGATGAAGCATCCACCCCTTGTTCATTGTATTTCCTTCATGAGCAAACTTTCGAAGAATGACAGTACTTACTCATGACCAGCATATACCAGCATCATCCTTAAAAGATGGTGACAGGGAGCGGACTCGGTAGGTACAGAGATAAAGGTAGGTACGTAGCAATTTCCTACATCTTACCAAATAAAGATTACATTATGACACAGTAATTATGTACTGTACTGTTATGTCTATGTTTTACTACATTCAGAATCCATCATGAACTACTACCAGACATACATACATTCCTCAGAAACTACCCTGCCCCAAAAGACACACGTATACCTACCCTGATTGCGATTAGGTAGTAACCCTTGTTTGGTGCAATACCAACACGCTCACCTCATAAACAGTCCCTGCCAACAACACACTTACTCACCACATGCACCGCACTGTCACAACACATACAGTCCTCCAACATAACCTCATCTAAAGACCTCTTTGAGCAACCAGAGGAAGTGGCTAGCTTCCCACAGTCCACTGGCTTCATGTCCAGATGTAAATGGGGTTGCATCAACACATAAAGTTATATATGAAATTGTCTGGTATCAGTGATCAATATTTATTACACTCCCTCTCATATTTACAGGCTGTGTCGGCCAAGAAGACAAATAATGAAGATATCTCCATTATCTCAAGACTCATTCGAGCCTACAATCAGTTCATGATTCTATTTCGGTATGTCTTTACCACACAAACTTTTATTTAGTATATACTCTACTTTGTGGATTGGGAATCATGGGAAGTGGTGCTGAATTTTAACATATTCTAGCCGAGAACGTCATTAGATTTTATGTGTACCATCTGCAGTCGAGTTATTGATTTCAGGACAGGCTTCAACCTGGGGGGTTTAGATATAGCTTTCAGTAACGCTCACGAACTTGATCCAATCCATTCACCAAAGTGAAATTGCAGTGTGCTGTACAGAAAGGATAAGATTAACCATGTGCTTGTTGTAGGGTAAGGAAGAGAGACACTCTCACACGGTGGTACAGGTAAAAACAAATGATTCCGTTGCTCAGCTACATAAACCTCTCTTAACTTCCTCTCTATCCTCCAAAAGGAGAAAGATGTACTATAGGAAAAGTGCAGCTTCAGCCGTTCTGTGGGTTTTTATGGATGCACATAAAAATTAAAAACATTGTATTTGCAAAGTTGCAGAGCCAAAGGTGGCCGAGTGCCTGAGACTACAGTAATGCCCGGAGCCTTGGGAATCAGCCTGGTCGTGTTCATGTCAATATTAACTCTGGTGATTGATTAGAATTTCCCAAATATTCTCAAAATTTTATCAATAGTTTATGATTTCTCAGTGTTTTCCTCTATGTTTTGTTATCAGAGTTTCTGAACTTGACACTGCAGTGATTTTTTATGTGGCACGCAAGACCCAGGGGCCACGTACAGAGACTGTTTTGTGGTGGCAACTAGTAATGGTCTGAATGTTCTTCGCATCGCATCCGCAAATATTCCTCTTTTTTTTTTTTTTTCGCATTCGCATGTTGTCACATGATGTCATGCAAATCTTTGCGAATAATGTAACTTTATAAAGTTTATGGAAAATCAAATAAAGTTAAAGCACGAGTTGGACGAGTGTTCTAGGCAATTGTTGCCAACCAAACAGCTGTGCCAAGCTAGCTAAGGCTGCTTTGCTGCATCATACAGTGTTGCCAGAATCACAGAAAAGTCTAGATTTCTCCAGATTTTTCGCGAAATGACAGATTTTCAGAACTTCTCATTAAAAAGTGGGTCATCTCCAGGGTTTTAGCTCATAACCAGAAAAAGTACACTAAATCTCAAGAATGGACTGGTTGACAATCGTGCACAAATTACATAATGAAACGGTTACTCAACTGAATCAGTATAAGTACTGCACGGTCCTGACTCCTGGGGCATATAGCCCTGAAACTGGGCAGTAATGTATTAGGAATATTTCACAAAGACCGAAATATTTCAATGTTTTTTCATCCTACATAGGCCTGACCGTGAACAGCTACACCTCTGTGAAGTTACCCTATTTGGTTATCTGCTTTCTTGGTCTTATGTACTAGTAATGTTTGAACATTTTTTTAGTAACAGCCAGTCTGATCTGAAAAACTAGATTTTCACATCCCTGCTAATGGCTTAAGCCAAAGTCAGGGTTGGTTTTGCTTGACAGGGGACTGTTACGATAAGCTGTATGTGGTAAGCTATTATAATCTTTATAGATTCATTCACACTTGATTATCTAAAATCCACTCAATAATTTGTAATTTGACTATATTAATAAAAATGCAAGATTCAGAGAAAAATCTGCTAAAGTTAACGAAAATGTTTCGCCTCTAGCTAGACAACTCGCCTTGACAGACTTCCATGTGTAAATATTGGTTTACAATGCAAATATATTTATTTGTCCCTTAAATCAATATTTATGCAAAATGGAAGCCTGTAAATGCGTGTTGACGATCTGAAGGGTAAATATCCGCTGACTTTAGCACATTTTAGCTCCGAAACATGATTTTTTATTAGTAGTCATATTAAGCACAAATTATTGATCAGATTTCAGATAATTAGATGTGCATGAATCTAAATGGTGATAAAAATTATAATATTTTCCATTTAAAAGTGCCAGTTCATTAAATGACTGCCAGTATGGTACTTCCTCGCACCACTTCACAATAGTAGGAATTGCCCGTTGTGATGAGATAATCCTGATGCGCTGCTCGCCACCACAGCTTCCTGGTTGTCATGTCTCATGGAACAGTGTTGATTTTTTTTTTTTTTTCTAGTGTGATTCTACTGGTGTTATTGTACAGTGGAACAAAGCACCAATGGTGGTTATTTGCTGACTTGGCCATGACGAAGCAAAACTTGGCTGATCAGCAGAACCACAATCACACAGCTTAGCTGGGGATCACTGTCCTGTTTTGTTTGGCTTAACGGTTAATACGTCATGGCCAATCGAGGCTCGCACTGCCATCAACCTCGTTTTGTGCAACTTTGAAGGCTTATATCTCCAAATTTTTACTTTGGTTTGTCAGATTAAGTACATCATTGGATAATTCAGCACTTTTATCACCCAAATAAATTTTTTACTTAAAAAAAAAAAAAAACGACCGTCAACCAGTCCATTTCTGAGAGAGAGAGAGAGAGAGAGAGAGAGAGAGAGAGAGAACCCTTGTCTAATGTGATCTGTTCTGGGTCCGTTCAAAGTTCGTCCAGGAAGAGTCTGATAGCCCCAGGGGATGCATGTAAGAGCTGGGTCCTTGTCCTGTATCCTGGAAACATAGAAAATGGATAAAAATTTATTCGTTTAATATTCTGTGGCGAAACTCTTACAGTGAAATTAATTCGTACAAATCATAATGGATAACCCATGTTTTTGTGTTATCAGACAGGATATTCGCATTCACATTCGTATTCACGAATACTGAAAATTACTAGGCATTAGATTTCGCGAAAACATACAATCGGACCATCACTAGTAGCAATTTTTTTTTTTTTTTAGTACCATTTTGGGACTGGACCTTTTTGTGTACCTGGTCGTTTTCATGATATTCGAGCTCCCATCACCATGCTACTCAAGAAATGTTATCCGTATTTTGGTGATATTAAACAAAATTTTCAATATTTCAGTGATTCCTGCATACTTCTATTTCCGAAGCTTAGTGTACTTGATATTACAGCAGATTTTATTATATTTCCCAGGACTTCCAATGTGCTCATCATCATATTGTCACCTGTTCTTCATCTTTAAGGGATTTCACCCTTACCCTAGCAATATCCTAGCAAGTTCAGTATTCTTTTAGTTTATCTTTGGAGTACTGTATGCCAGATAATATTATATGTTTACTAGCAGCTTCTGTTTTGGGTGACTTTCCCAGGACTCCCAAGCTCCGCATCATCACACTGGTCATCGGCATCGACTATTTCGTGGTGGCCATGCTATTCTTCGGCCTGACTGCTGGTGCGTCGACCCTGGGAGTGGACCCCTTCATGTACTTGGCCATCTCTGCAGCAGTTGAGCTCCCGGGCACCACCATCCTCATCCCCTTCATTGAATACTTTGGCCGCAAGAAGATGTCAGCCTTCAGCTTCCTCTTCTGTGCGGCTGCTCTCTTGGCTCAGCCCACTATTCCTGATGGTTTGTAGTAGTGCCTTACACTCAATGCTGCTCTGTTGGTTGCTGCTGTGCCGGTCCCTTTTATTAGTGAACAAGACAAGACAATCTTCATAGACCTGAGGCAGAATTATTGCAGACAATTTTTAAAAGTTTCTCTCTATGATATTCATGAAGTGCGTGAAAATGTTTTTATTTAAATGCCACCTTATGACCAAAATTGAGAATTGCTAAATAATCAGCTGATACACCTTCCTGTACAGCAGCTGACATGTCAAATCAACTCAAAAGTTCAAAGTGCACAACTTTGTATTTCATAAGAAAATAACTCAGAGCTCTTTAACCCTTACACCGCGGGCTTGTTTTGCTGTTTTGCGTGTCCCGCGGGCATATTCGGGCTCTGACAGACTCTCAAAAAATATTTGCCAAAAATCAGTTATTAGTCCTAGAATATCAAAATTACATATGCATATGGCACATACCTTCAGCTTACTCCTGGGATTTTTGTTGAGCCTTTGTCGATTACCGTAGGACTTGTGGAGACCTCTGAAGTTGGGTAATGAAGTCTCCACTTTACACTTCCTGACAACCCGTAATATGATTACCACAGCCAGATGTTATCACTAGAAACACTATTCTATGATTATCAAGTAGTTTGGGATCCATACTCCAAAAAAAAACCCCACTGTGAAAGCAATGAAAATTATGAGCGGTATGACCTTCCCACTTGCGCTAGTTCGCTGTTGGTATTCTGTCATTTATTATTCATAAAACCCCTCACACTTTATATTTCTATTACTATATAACACTTATATATATCTGCTGTCTTTATCCATAAGTTTCCTTCAGTAGTATTAGTTTATTGTCACTGAAGTCATTCAATTTTTCATTCAGTAAAATATGTAGAGAGCCACGGATTCACTTTCACTGTTATAACCTCAAGTATTTGTAATCATATTCTTATATTACTAATTATTTACATTTCTATTTACATTTTCTATTGAATTTTCAATATTTACACTTCTGTTTTACTTACACTATGTTATTCACTGTCACTTGCAGTCACATAAAACTATATTACACTGTTCAATCATATGTACTGTACATCCATTGCTTTCACTTGCTATTTACACATTATTTACACATTATTTTCATTTCCCACTTGTACTTTTAGAACTGCTTCTGACTGTGGTAATCAAAGAAGCAGGTAACACAGAGGGGAAGCTGGCACTCAGCGCACTGCCAAGAGGTGCGTTTGTGCTCAGGTGTGTGTTGGGTGGTATGTGCACACACCTGGCACCTGCGGATCGCAGCTTTCCTCTTGGTTGTGGCAGGCATTTGCACCAGTCTGTGCCGATCCATGTACGCCCTCTGCTCAAGTCTGTCGGGAAGTCTTACTGCATGGTGCCTTGGAGTTGCTGCTGTCACCCTACCATATCTTTCAAGCAGCTGCTGAAGTCCCGGCGAACAACCTCAGGGAGAAGGACTTGGGTGGCTTCACCTTCATCTTGTACAGGATGAAGGCGTTCAGCATCGTCATGTCTATGAGATGCAGAAAAACTTTCCTGTACCACCTAGTATTCTTCCTGAGGCAGTAAATCTCTCCAATCATCATGTCGGACTTGTCCACCAGCCGCATGTTGATATTGTAGTCTATGACAGCATCAGGTTTCCTCACAGGTTCACTTGTCCTGTGGTCGACCTTCCCACTGTCTTTCATTTCCCCCTTGTGTACGGTGGTGAGCATGTGCACGACCCTCTTGTCATGCCACCGTATTGCCAGCATCTTCTCAGACTTGCGTAGGTGCATGTCTCCTCGCTGCGAGGTTCCTGCCTCTGGAAATTTAGGGAAGTGGGCACGATTACTCTTGACAGTGCCGCAGGAGCCAATGCCGTGCTCTGAAAGGTATTTGGCAAGTTTCGGTGCTGTATAATAGTTGTCTGTATACAGCACATGATTCCCACCAAAATACCTTTCAAGGAGCACTTTCACTACACAGCCTGAGAAGCCAAGGGGGTGTGTTTTATCAAGATCGACAGTGCTGGCTGAATAAATGACGAAGTCAAGGATGTACCCCGTCTTACAGTCGCACAGTACAAAGAACTTGATTCCAAAGTGATGGCGTTTGCTTGGAATGTACTGCACAAACCTAAGACGTCCTCTGAACAAAACCAAGGATTCGTCAATGACAACCTTCTGAAAGGGGTGGAAGAATGTCATAAACTTATCCTTCATTCTGCTCAGAATCTCCCGGATCTTCCAGAGTGGGTCGGTTTGGGAAGGTACATCGTTGTTGGCAAAGTGCAGGTTTCCCATGATGTTCCGGAAGCGATCTCTGGCCATGTACTTATTGAAGGTGGGTGAGGGTAGTAAGGGGTCCATGGACCAGTATTCTTCCAACTCATGCTTCTTTGAGTGTGGCATGAGAAGCATGAGGGCGAAGAACACATACAGCTCCTGCACTCCCAGCATGGACTACTGTTGCATCTTGGCTGCACCTGTACCACTTGCAGCATGTTGTGATTCATACCCGTTGGTCTCATCACATATGTGCTGCATGATTTCGTCATTGAGGAAGGCTAAAAGGAAGTCCACACACTCAGCATCTTCGTCAAGAGTGAAGGTAGGCTGTATTCCTGACGAACTCTCGTCGAAATGGAGATGTTCAGGGACAAAATCGGACCCTTCCGTCCACGCGAAGGCATCCAGCATTCCCTGTCGTGGCAGTGTAGGGTGGGTGAGGGTGGAGGGTGGCTGTGAGGCAGATTTATCTGGTTCAAGGTCACTCGCACTGACCCTGGGTTGCCGTACAGCACTAGCAGCCCTTACTCTACTGGCAACTCTACTTTTATGGGTCAGGGATTTACCTCTTCCTCTACAGCCTGCCTTTACTGTTGATGCTGGTGGTGACTCTGACGATGAAGACTCCGGAGAAAATTCAGCAGAAGAAGAGGAAGAAATGAGTGAAATGGGGCTTGGGGAACAGGGAGGTGATTCGCCTTGGGACTCATGGCGGGCTGGGTCACACGGGGCCATTGTTTCAGGGCTAACCCGCCGCCTTTTCATTCCCTTTCCAAATTCCTTCCCTTGCTGCACTAACGGCTCCTTTCCCTTGGAGCTAGGGATAACTTGGGACACTGAAGCACTTGTACTAATAGTTTCTGGCACGATTTCCTCACCCGGCTCATCACTCGAATCCCCTGAAGGGTCATATTCACTATCCATCATTATCACTGATAATTCGGCTAGTTCACGTTCCACTGCAGAGTCACTTAGTCCTTTCCTGCTTCCCCCACGAGTTTTTCTGGGTGTAGAGGCCACGGGGCCCTTTGCAATGGGCGCAGAAGCAGCAGAAATGGCTGGGCACGAGTGCGACATGCTTTGACCGCAGAGGAGGACAAGGAACTAAATGGTGCGGCTTATCTGAGAAGGCAAGGGTTGACAGTGACAATGGGGCTGACAGCCGCTAATTTACATGCTAAGAAATTATTGGTAGGAAATTTCGGCAATACATAAAGAAATAGGTAGTTCCAGGTGAATGTAAATGTCACTTAGGCTTCTCCCTTCCTTTCTGATATATATTTTTATTACAGAAATAGATTACAAGGCATAATTCAAAGGGGAAATTACTGTGGGAATTTAGCGAATGAATGCATGTGAGGTGTTGTCAGGTGATAATTAGCCAATTCCTGGTGTATACCGCTATCACTTACCTTATTTTTTTATATATATATAATATTTTGTATAAGTATAGGGCATAGGGCTTATTTCAATGGATGAAATCTGTGGGAAAAATCCGGGGGAGATTTGCTTAGCGCAGCGCAGCAGGGCAGGTGATAGGAAAAGGTAAAGGAGGTGAGGTAGGGAGGGGTGAGAGGGTACTGGAGGGGCGGTAGGGAGGGGAGTCAAGAATGGGGGAAAATGACTAAATTGTCAACAATGGATGGGAGTACAGATGAGATTAGGAGTGCGGCCTATTGGTGGACAGTAGCAATACATGCTAAAAAATGATTAATAGGAAATCTCGAAAATACAGAAAAAAGTAGGTAGTTCCAGGTGAATGTAAATGGCACTTTGGCTTCTCCCTTCCTTTCTTATATATATTTTTTTTTACGAGAATAGATTATACGGCATATATCAAAGGGGAAATTTCTGTGGGAAATTAGCGAACGAGTGCAAGTGAAGTGTTGTCAGGTGATAATTAGCCAAATCAAGGTGTATAGCACTATCACTTACCTTATTTCTTTTTGGTATATATTATTTTGTATAAGAATAGGGCATAGGGCTTATTTTAATGGATGAAATCAGTGGATAATTCCGGGGGAAATTTGCTTTAGCGCAGCGCGGCCGGGGAGGTGAGAGGACAGGGTAATGGAGGGGAGGCAGGGAGGGAGTCAGGAACGGGGAAAAATGGCTAAATTGTCAACAATGGATGGGAGTACAGATGAGATTTGGAGTGCTGACTAGTGTTGGACATTGGCAGTAATGATAGATGATACAAGCCACTACTTGTAAGCCTGGGATAATTCAAAATAACACAGAATCACAAAAGTGACGCCCCGCTGTATGATCCATTGCGCCCGAGCGTCACGAAAGTGATGCCCTGCAGTTAAGGGGTTAAGAGCAGATATTCAAACTTTCCTGGAAGAAGAAGAAGAAGAAGAAGGAGGAGAGAGAGAGAGAGAGAGAGAGAGAGAGAGAGAGATCCCCAGGTGTACGACTTCACCGCAGATAAAATTAAAGTTGCTAAATGATAACTGTGATGGTCATGATGATGATGATGATGATGCCAACTTCCTTTATTAGTAGGAAATATAATTAGGACGATGGAGTTAATGGTGGTTATGATGATTGTGGTAATAATGATGATGGTTATTATGATATGATGATGATGGTAGGAGAATCATAACGCACATGTTTATATTGTGTTCTTTGTGAAAATACAGCTATTCCAATAAGTTCGAAACTGCCGAAACTTCACAATATATGCTGATTCAGAATGGAGATAAAATTTTGCTGTTTCTACCATGCATGACACGGTGACATCAAGACAAAATGATAATAGTAAAAGTGATGAAAATAATAATGATACTATTGTTAACTATACTGGTGGTGATGATGATAATGATGGTAATAGTAATGTTGATGGTGAAAATTATGAGGATAAAAGTGCGATGATACTGATGATAGTTATAATGTTACTGATGGTAACCCATTACTGCCCATAGTGGTTGTGTGTGCGATTTATCAGGAAGGGTACTTAGCATACCGTCCTTAGCCTATCGGTTCATATTCGCGAAGCTCGTAGGTGTCCGGAACTTGGGGCTTCCCTTTCGATTAATTTACAGAAATAGGCAAATCTGCCTTTTTAATAGAACCCTAGGCACAAATGGGTTAATGATGACGCTCTTGTAACAGTAATGACAACAGTGATGATTATAAGCATTGTGATGTGAGGCTGAAGAAAATTTTGGTGATGATAATTAGTCATAATAACAGTGATGACAGTTTCAGCGATGCACTGACTTAACATGACCTCTCCCTCTCTGCAGACCTGAAGTGGGTATCAGTGACTCTGGTGATGCTGGGCAAGATGTCAGGCACAGCGGCGTTCTCAGTGGTCTTCCTCTACGCCCTCGAGCTCTTCCCCACAGAGATCAGGACTCAGGGCTTCGGTTCAGCCATGGTGTCCTCTCGCCTTGGTGCCATCGTTGCCCCATTCATTATGAATGCCCTGGTCAGTGAATTAGAGAGAGAGAGAGAGAGAGAGAGAGAGAGAGACTGATTTTGGAACGTCACATTATTGTGAAGTTGAATTTAACTCTGATGCCATGTTAAGTCAAAAGTTTTTATACCATGAACTTCTTTTTTGATGAAGGACTAAGGCATTACCCCAGTTAGGTGGACTATTGTTCAGGCACATATCACATTGCAACTAGATATCCTCCCTGATATCAACCATGGTCTTTGGATGAGACTGAACGAGAGTATGTGCTCTAATCAATATGGTTGATTCATTTTTGCGTGGCGGTAATTTCTGTTCTTCTGCTGCCTAGTTCTCGAAACTCTGTGTCAGAATAATACAATACTACGGCCCTGCATCTTTGCCAGAATACATACTGATGGCTGGCCCGATATTCTAATGCTAACCTTTTGTCATAGCTCAGCATTCAAGATTGAGAGATGGAAGTTTTATGCCAAATTGTAGTGGAGAGAATATATATATATATATATATATATATATATATATATATATATATACCTAGGCTGCTTCCCCCAAGGAAAGGGAGGTAGCCGAGACAGGATGACACACTCCCAATTTACTCATCCATTCAGACACATTCATTCGCATCTTAGCCCCAAAGGGGAGAACGGACAGATCCTCACCGCACCACACCGCACAAAGGTCAACTGCGCAATGCAATCAGTGACTTCCGCAGCAGGGCCCGACAGCAGAACTGGTTTACCCCTGCCACATCATAACAGACCCATCCCCTTACCCACATCTGACCTGACTAACTGATCAGACCAAATGCGGCAGAATATCCCCTCAGGGCTGCGTCATCACTTATTCATTCACAATTTCTCTCCATTTATTTCTGTCACGCACAGCCACTCTTCCTTGCTCAACAGACATCCCTCTCGCATCCAATGCTCTCTTCACACTGTCCATCCATCCTATTCGTGGTCTTCCTCTCAGCCTTACACCTCTCACATCAGATCTAGTTATCTTTTTCACCAATCGCTCATTATCCATTCTCTCCATATGCCCAAACCATCGCAACACCCTCTGCTCAACTCTACCAGCCATCTCCCGAACAACTCCAGTTCTCCTTCGCACTTCATCATTTCGCACCCGATCCATACACGTCACTCCACACATACTCCTCAGACACCTCATCTCCATTACATTCAAACTTTTCCTCTCTGCTACACCCTTCCATGTTTCAGCCCCATATAATGCAGTCGGCACCACAACACCCTCATACAGCCTTCTCTTTACATCCATTCTAAGTGAACGACATTTAAACACTTTTTTCATACCTTGCAGCACCTTTCCTACTTCATTTATTCTAAACTTCACTTCTGCATCTATTCTTCCATCCACAGCAACATGTGACCCTAGATATTTAAAACAATCTACCTCCTCAAGCACCTCACCATTCAAAACTATATTCATCCCCCTACCATCTATCAACCTCGTACACTTCATCACTTTACTCTTATTCTCATTTACTTTCAATTTCCTCCTTTCACACACCCTTCCAAACTCCTCTACCAACTGTCTCAATCTCTCCTCTGAATCAGTCACCAGTGCAGTATCATCTGCAAACAGCAGCTGCTTTAGATTCCACTCTCCACCATCAACATTCACCAGACACAGACCTCCACCTAAAACTCTTGCATTCACCTCCCTTACAACACCATCCATGTTAATATTAAACAACCAAGGCGACATCACACATCCCTGTCGCAGCCCCACTCTCACGGGAAACAAATCACTCACAGCATTTCCCACTCTTACACACGCTCTACTATTTACATAAAAACTTTTCATCCCTTTTAGTAACCTACCATCAAGTCCATACAGTGTAAAGTGGAGGGACTGTAAGAAAATGTTCTGGAAAGAGGTGAAGAGAGTGAAGAGAGTAAGACAGGGGAGTGAAAGATAAAAATGGTAGATTACTAGTGGAGAAGGGAGAAAAAGCAAGCAGATGGAGAGAACACTTTAAGGAATTGTTGAACATAGAGAATGGATGTAATGCGAGTATAAGCAGCTGGGGAATGGCTGGGAGAAGGAGGAAGGTGAGAAGACGGGAAGAAATCAGTAGGATAGAAGTTGTGGAAGCAATGAAGAAAGTCAGATTGGGGAAAGCCCCAGGAATTCATGGAGTGTGTGGTGTGCTGAAGCATGGGGGAGAGATAGTAGTAGAATGGATGTGGAAGCTGCGCAGATTGGCCTGGGAGGAAGGTAGAGTCCCGGAGGATTGGAAGTCAGGTATAATTAATCCCTTGTACAAAGGGAAAGGGGAAAAAGAAGTCAGTGGTAATCATAGGGGCATTTGTCTTCTTAGTATAATAGGAAAAGTGTATGGTAGGATACTTATTGACAAAGTTAGGGAAACAACAGAGGAATTAGTTGGAGAAGAACAGGGAGACTTAAGGGAGGGAAGAGGTTGTGTATATCAGATATTCATTCTTAGATCTTTAGTGGAAAAGTTTCTAGAGAAGGGAAAGAAGTTGTATGCGGCTTTCATGGATTGGAGAAAGCAAATAACAGGGTGGATAGACAAGGATTGTGGAAAGTGTTAAGAATATATGGAGTAGATGGGAAGTTGCTGAATGCTGTGAAGAGCATGTATGATGGTGCTAAGGCTGCAGTGCGTGTGGATGGTGAAGTGAGTGAATTTTTCTCTATGAAAGTTGGGTTGAAACAGGAATGTGTCATGTCTCCATGGTTGTTCAATCTGTACATGGATGGGGTAATAAAAGAGGTACAAGGTAGGGCAGTGGATGTTGGAATGACCCTGGTGAGAGAGGGTAGTGTTTGGAATCTCCCTGTACTGTTGTTTGCAGATGATACTGTGTTGTTGAGTGAAGACGAAAGGGAGCTGCAAGGCTTGGTGGATGAGTTTGGGAGAGTGTGTAAGAAACGGAGTCTGAAGGTGAATGTAGGGAAGAGTAAACTGATAGTCTTTGAGAGAGGTGAAGTCATTGAATGTACAGTGAAGTTGGATGGTGAGGAAATGGAAAATGTGAGTACGTTTAAGTACTTGGGTAGTGTGATGAGTAAGGATGAAAGTTTGGAGGGTGAAGTGCTTGAAAGGATACAACGAGGAAGAATGGTTGCTGGTTCCTTGAAAGCAGTGATAAGAAACAGGGAAGTGAGCATGGAAGTGAAAAAGTTACTACATGACAGTATTGTGATACCAGCTCTAACGTATGGAAGTGAAACTTGGACGTTGTTGGAAGGACACAAGTCAAGAATGAGAGCAGTGGAAATGAGTTATTTAAGAGGAGCCTGTGGAGTCATATGGAGAGACAGGCTGACAAATGATGATATAAAGGAGCGTTGTGGTGTGGATGTGGATGCGATAGGAAGCGTTAGAAGGAACACAGTGAGGTGATTTGGCCATGTGGAGAGGATGGAGGGTGAGAAACTGACGAGAAGAGTGTATGTGAGTGAGGTGGAGGGGGGGAGAGGGAGGGGGATGCCGAGGATGAGATGGAGGGATGGGGTGGAGAGGTATATGAGAGAGGGGGGTGTGAATTGGGAGCAGGGCAGTGAAATGGCAAGGGACAGGGCGACGTGGAGGCAATTAGTTTGTGGCCACCCCGTACGGGATTGAGGCGTCTGGCAATAAATAGATAGATAGATAATATATATATATATATATATATATATATATATATATATATATATATATTATATATTAAGATGTTCAGAAAATCGAACCTTCAGGTACTTGAAGGGTAAAGTGCTTACTCAGTTTCACTGCTGATGGGAACTACACGATACTTTGCAATTTTTCTTTGGCCT
>NC_136961.1:13447383-13454883 GCF_032717465.1 Coenobita brevimanus | reverse complement strand
CAGTTGGACATCCACCCAGAGCCGGTCAAACGTTCGCGATTCGGTTTTGGCCTTCGCGCCAGCCAACACCCGAACAAGACACTCATCGGTTTTCATCAAGATCTCATTAGCTCTGACAGTGGATGGGAGCGTAAGTTTAACTGATGACTTCGGGTGATGAGGCACCTCCTGGCATGGTAGTTTTTCAGGTATGTGCACACTGCTCTTCTCCAGGTTCATGTCAGATACTGTAGGTTCTGAATCTGGCAGACAGACGGCTATATATACAGCACCTGCATGATTACACAGCTAGACTCGGTGCCTGAGATGGACGATCGATCACTAAAGTCACCGTTGTCCATAGCTCCAAAGGTGTATGTATCCCGAGTGAAGGTGCTTGGAGGTGGTACTTCACCTTCGTTAGACTTTGCAACTGCATAGGCAGTGAACAGGCGCCTGAATCTCTTGACATTATTATAGCTCAAGTTGATGCCCATATGATTTGTGGCTGTCAGAACTTCACGACTGCGGGACTTTCCATACTGATATTGACCGAATGCTACAGTCAGTGGAGTTCTCTTCGAACCATGGTATAGTTGATTGTACATGATCTGAAAAAGACAGTTTAGCTGGTTGTGTTGGTTCTTTACAGCCCACTCAATATCTGTGTTACAATCATCTTGACTAGCATGGTCGTCGCTGTTGACATCTGTCTCACTGTCACAGTCATGATCTCTATTCATAATATCCAGCATGTCAATCTTCTACATGCATAATCGTTTAATACCGAATAGTGCTGCAAAGAATGTCAGTAATTGGTCTGGCATAGGAGTAGTCTCCCATGACTCTTTCAACTAATTTCCATTACAAAAGCGGTCATCCAGTTTGAAATAAACTTTTTCCAGAGCTTCTTTGAGGATTTCACCAGCTGACCTGACTACATTCGTATTTCAAAGTTTTTTGGCGAGGTCTTCTACGGTTATATCAGCTGAGAAGCATATCTTGGGTTCATTAACCCTGTGGGTTGGACAAAATTGTGTTTTGTCTCCATAAGAATCTGTATGGAGTTTCTTCACATCTCTGTTATACAACTCTAGACTGTCATCCTTGTTCATCTTCATCTCTCTAATTTCGCTCATTGTAAACCCATACCCATCATCAATGAACAGACCTAGTTCAGAGATAACGTCTTTGAAAACATCACATTTGGACGAAGCTCTGGATTCGCATAGGGATTCTTTGGTGTGTGACTTAGACACATATTGCTTGAATCAGATGTTATGACAATACAATTCGGCAGCATATACGTCTTCAGGACCGTTCAAGTCCACACATCTGACAAATACATCATCTTTGCGAGATCGCATTGTCTCAAGGAATTGATTTGCACTTTCAGCCGTGCAGAGACGGAATTTACCCAGTACTTGTGTCCCTTTCCTTTTTAGCCACACTCGGTCACTTCCACGTGGCACAGTTTATATAGTCCGGGTCGACACTTGTACTGGGTCGTGGACGAGGTATCATGGTGCTGCGTGTGAATGGCTTGTGAGCAGTCTGGTCTGATTTTTGTGTTTATTTCTTCATCAGTGGGTTCTTCGGGAAGGTCAGTAAGTTTCTTATATCAGTGTAACAACATCTAGCAGGAATAGGTATTATGGTATTTGAACTCTGATTCAGGTCCAGGCAATCTTAACCTTTTGTGAACTTCATCATTCTTCAAAGCTGCTACTTCATGGACACGCTTCCTGCCTATTACATCCCCATAGAGTTCTTCAGCGGTCTTGCCCTTTTGTTGGCAGATGATGCACCTGTCTGACTGAAAGGCTGGAGTTGGCTGGGAAATACATAAGTTAATTCCTATATCTTCGTCCATATTGTAGGCTTGTTACAAAAGTAGACCACAGAATTCCCATCAGTTAGGATTCCATTACCTGAAAGGACAGAGATGTGGACATTAGTGACTATACCATTTACAAGTCAATTTGGAGAAAATGAACGTCAGTTCGGAGAAACAGAATCTGAATTTGAAACAATGGGGAAAGTGAACGTCGATTTGGAATTACAGAATCTCAATTTGGAAAGTAAATCTCGATTTGGAAACCTGGAAACTGAATTTGGCCCACCATGTTCCCAAATCGAAATTCACTTTTCCAAACTGAGATCATACTTTTAGTCCAAATGGACGTTCACTTTTTCCAAATTGATTTTCACATGTTCCAAATTTATGTTCAGTTACTTCAAATTTAGATACTGTTGTTGTAAATTGATGTTCATTTTCTCCAAATTGACTTGTAAATAGTACAAAACAGAGTAACTAGTATAATTATGGAACAAATATAAGGACCTTCATGGTCTTCTTAACATCACACTGCCGAACAGACATTTACAAAAAACAGAAATAGTAATATCGAGAGAGGACTGCTTTATATATCGAAAATTAGACAACTTTCTTGTTAGCGACGGATTTTAGAAGGGCGTCATCTTGAATTTTGGGTATTAAGCGTGGTGATATCGAATCAGTAAAGGTAATATCTTTTCGGCAGAGCCTGAAAACCTCATAATTAACATAAAAACTGTCCTGTCACGATGTTTCTTTCAAACGATACACAACTTTCTTGTTTGGGAAGAGTCCAAATGAGAGCCATCTTGGATTTCGGGTACTGTGCAAGGTCATATTTATTTCCTATGGGCACCATTTTGTCGGCCGTGCCTGAAAACCCCATAATAGTCTTCCAGGTACTACATTTCTATTAGAAATTGTAAGCCTTTATAGTCCTGAAAGGCCCGGGTGGCAGCCATTTTGAAAACCGCCATTTTCTCACTTATGCTATGATTCTAGCAATTCCACCTGACACTGTTTTGAGACTGGCAGTATCCCTTGATCAAATCACCAAAGTCTCTTCCTAAGATGTATAAGGGTCTCTAGAGCAGGGACAGGACTATATATATATATATATATATATATATATATAGATAGATAGATAGATAGATAGATAGATAGATAGATAAATAGATAGATAGATAGATAGATATTCACTAAATTATTAAGTTGCTCAAATGAGTACATATACCATAAATGTAATTTAAGACTTTCTAATATCATTTGGTTTCTCGGCTTATCTTTTTCCTCACTGTGTACACAGGATGTGAAATACCCTTGGGCTGTATCACTCGTGTTTGGTGCTGCGTCGCTGGTGGCTGGTGTGGTGGTGTGGCCGCTGTGGGAGACTAAGGGCATCACACTGCCCGACACCATCACTGAACTGGAAAGAGGTGACACAGTAAAGGCCTCTGACAAGACAGCAAACGCCAGGTAAAATAGTAATAGCAGTAGCAGTCCCAGTTTCATTTGAAATATGAACCCAGTGGACTGCAGTTTGAAGTTCTCCTCGTGCAATCCATCATACTCCTTTTGGGGGCTAGGTGGGGAATTGAGGGGCGTCTATATAACTGGGCTGTGGAGCCGCTCAGTATATCGGTGCCACTAGGAGAAGGTTTCTTTTCCTGCATCATCACTTAATGTGGAATGTTGTTTTTATATTGGTAGAATTCTTTTACCTTAAATGTAAAAAATGTTATCATAGAGTTTAAGTAAACTAGGGGTTACCATAGAGGGGCGTCTTTTTCCCTGGAATGATGTTTGTTATTGTCATCCGGCCCTCTTCCTTTACAGCGGCGGTACCACCAAGTCAGGATACCCGGACCAGACCACCACCTGCTGATACCCGACCCGACATGGGCCCGTGGGCTAACGATTCACCTTTGCTTCCACCATAGTCAAGAAAATACAAAACAAATGACTTTTTATACAGAAAGATAGGTAGGTGGACGGAGATAGATTGATGATATGCAAGTATCCGCCCTTAGGACCAGAAACTCAAAAGAGCTGGTTGTTAGCGACATGTACTTGGACGGATCTAGATTTATTTAGTACATGATGTCCAGACAGATGGAGATTGGTAGACAACATTAATATATACTATATATATACGACACAGAGCGAGAGAGAGACTTTGGGATTCCAACTTAACAAACTTAAGAAGTTTCCAAATGGTCCCTGGGAAGTAGTCATGGAGGCATGGAGGACCAAAGGGTTAAGGCAACTGGTGGTGTGCCAGTGTATAATCACTTCAGTTCGAGGATGTACTTCACTTTATTCTTGCTACTGACAGGCGATTTTATTCAGTTTCCAAGTTAATTTTCGAACAAAAGGTGTTAGTTATAGCCATTGCTAATCCTTTCACTCCAAGACGTATCGGTGGTGGAGAGGGACGCCACCACGTGGTGGCACCGGTATAACCGGGTGACTCCACTGCCCAGTTATGCAAACATCCCTCAGTCTCCACCCTGTCCCCCGAAAGGTAGATGGTGGACTGCAGAAGACAGCTTCAGTCTGCAGTCCACTGGATTCACATTTCAATTAACCTGAGCTACAGCGTCAAATGGATGAAATTGTCCATAGTCTTATTTCTTTTCTTTTTTTCTTTTTTTTTAATGACAAATATTTTTAACTGACAAAGATCCATAATCAATTTTCAGGTCACATGATGACCAGTGGTACCAAGACTGAGGGTAAATATAACTATACCTTATTCGACTTCATTTGAGAAGACAAGAACTTCAAGCTCTTGAAAGGTGTCGGCTGATTGGTTGTCTGAGTGCATTCATTAGTAACCATGTATTATATATATATATATATATATATATATATATATATATATATATATATATATATATATATATATATATATATATATATTATTATTATTATAAGGGTCAGAAGAACCGTTTGACAATCTGATGGTTCAAGTAAAATGTGTGCATACATAGTTATTTGCACCGAGTAATTTAAAAAGAAGGCCTTACACAGTCTGTCAGATGGCCTACTGTAGATCCGTGTGAAATTTTCGATTCTCGTTCTTAATCAGCACTTTCGGAGGAAGTTTAATGAGTTTCATTATTTTTTTTTCCCATGGTCAAGCAAATTAAGGTAAACTGTCATTACTGTGACATCATGTAAAAGACATCGGAATTCGGATGAAATACGACATAGTCCCTGCATATTGATGAATGACTGGTAGTCACGGGGAGAGGAGAGAATTGGCAAATCGCATGTGACTAGCAAACGATTTTTCGAATTTACTTGAGAGCGTTTTGCTATACCATCGGTTTGCATTATGCATTCTACTTTCGCATCATCTGTAAGGTTTCTGTTTTTTTAGTTTCAGATATCTATAGTTATAAGAGCTGTGACAAGATATGGAGCGCGGGGTATTTAAAAATAACGGGTGACACATCTTCCTCACCATCACCTGTGTCTGCTAATCATTCTTTAAATTTCAGGAAATATGTCATATTTCCCTGGAATCCCAGTGTTTTAATAGATTTTACATAATGTCGCAATAATGACATAGTGTACCTTCATGTGTCTGAACATGGGAAAAAAAAATGAAGGTACAGTATTTGTAAAACCTTGTCCGAAAATGTTGATTTGGCACGAGGACTGAAAATTTCACGTGTATTTAGGCCATCTGATTGACTTTGTAAGACCTCGTTTTTAAATTACTCTACGCAAATGATTATGTCTGTTGATATTTTACTTGGGCAATCATATCGTCAAATGGCTATTGTAATTCTTATAATAAGAATTCTTCATAATACATAGTTTTCAATGCATACACTGTAACAATCAAGCAGCTGGCAGTGCTTTTCTCTTCTCAGATGAAATTGAGTAGGCTGTAATAACCGTGGAGACTCACATAAGTCTCGTCATTTTTTCACGTAACTATGACTTAAAATTCGAATTGTGGGAGTGCCCAAGCTCCATCAGATGAAAAGAAACTTGCTAGTAGTAGCAAGAATATTGTGCAAAGTGCGCCATCGGGCCGAAGGGGTTGAATGTACAGTTGGCGGCGCATTTCTCAGTGACATTAACTTTGCCCTCAGTGATGATGAGTATATTCTTATCGCCTTAACTTGGCCCAGATTTTCGCTCTTTTACATCCTGGTTCACATAACTGGGTAGGAACAGAAAGTGATGTGGCTCGACATCCTTTCCATAGCACTTCAGCTAACTTTATATTCTAGCAATTGTCTGTAGCTACAACTCAGCATTTTGGCAATTTCAGGCCAAGTCAAAGGAAATAGAGTGTAGCTGGCTATCAGGCGAGGTGTGAAACCACATTTTATTTCCGTAAGTTTAAAGGTTGTACCCTATTTGGCACAGAACACTTCGCAGCAGCTCTTCTTCCTTGGCTATTTATTTTGTATATTGCACCTCATCCTTGTCTTGTATGTCACTCATATCTCTTTCATAACGACAGTGTGTTGGAGAGGGACGCCTCCATGTGGTGGCAATAAACCATGTTATACAAACTTCCGTCAGTGCTTGACAGTCCCCTAGATGAGGAAGGCGAAATGTGGAAGAGACACAGCCTCGGCCTGCAGTACACAGAGTTCACATTCAGATGAGCCTAGACTTGCATCTCCTCCTCCTCCTACTACTACTACTACTACTACTACTGTAGTAGTAGTACAGTTATTATTATTATTATTATTATTATTAAGAACTCCAAGTTTTTTGGAGTTCTTATTGATATTGTAGATATTTTTTGTAGGTGGGGGGGGGGGAGAACTACTGTAGAAGGCTGGCACTCCAAGACCGTTCGATATAGAAACTTTATCAGGAGTGATGCATCATGGTTGAGGCTTCTTTTGGTACTATTTATTTTTCTTTTTCTAGCACTAGCGCCTTATTGGCGCATACTGTTTTCTCTCTTTTTTTTTTTTTTTTTTTTTTATGTCGCTCTCCTGCACAGCAAAAACTACTGAATCAATTGCTCTGCAAATGTTCCAGAATGTAGTCATCAACATATTCTAGTGCACCTGGGTATTGATATTGAGATCCAACAGATACTTTCTGAGATATGGAGGAAAATCAGAATGGTTGCCTCATGCCTGAAAGTGCTCTAGTATTTGGCCGATTTTGACCAAACTTTGTGGAAATATAGCGGGTCATGAGTGATCTCAAGATCACAGGTCAAAATCCGTAAAAAATATTGAGTCATACCAAAAGTCTCTTAATAATAGGTCTACAGTGATAAAAGTATTTTCCTTTTTTTTTCCGTGTCCGACTCTGGGCATAGGCTCGGGGCCTATTTCTTGGGGACAGTGGCCTATCCCAAGGCCCAGTAGTCCTCCTACACTTCCACATGTCACCACTTCGGCGCTAACACCCACCGTCCATATTGAATGCATGCTAGGGCTGTCTCATACAGGACTGGTGTATTGGTATTAGCGGGGGTACTTTTATGACATGTCGGCGGGTCATCTGGTAGATCAGGAAATTCTGCTTTTTATGAAATTCAAATCCTTAAACTGTTCCCTGCCCCAGCCGGGATTCGATCCTGGGTCCATTAGGACTGCAGGCAACCTCTCTACCGATTCAGCCACCGCCTCCCCCCCAATGTGGAGTTCTTTGAACATTGTTTCCGCAGTTTCAGAATTCTGGTTATTATTATT
>NC_136961.1:13322383-13444883 GCF_032717465.1 Coenobita brevimanus | reverse complement strand
ACACACACACACACACACGTCTATTGCACCAGTTGAGCAGGGCAGTACTCCCAAGGTGGATGGAAAACTGATGACAGGGAGGGCTGGAGCTCCCGTTTCATCAGCTCTTGGGACTAGGTCCTGACCATCCCCCTTTGCTGAACTTTTTCAGTGTCTCAGTAACACAGAGAGTAAGCCAGCATGCTCTCCAATACAGGTTTCTTTAACTATCAGCACCAAATTACATGCACAGTACACACTACACTTCCCTTTCCAAATTTTAAAAAATGTGATCATGGCTTTGAACTACATAGCCTCGTAGTCCCCATGGAGGGGACCATAAATGACCGCACCTTCCGCCCCTCTCCCGACAACGACTCGAGCTGCCTGGAACCACTGTCTGACTCACTTCTTCATTTCTGCAACATTCGTGGCCTTTCCTTCGTCTTTCCCTCTGTTGAGCACCACCTCTCCTCCCCTAGATTTCACCTTTTCCTAACTGAGACTCAGCTGTCTGAGGCGACTAACAGCAAACCCTTTTCTGTATCCTCCTACTTTTTCTATGCTCATTTCAAAGCCAAAGGTGGCTATTGTGTATATATATGCAACGACTTAGCTTGCTCTCGTGTTCCTGAACTCGTTTCTTCTGAATTCTCCACACTCTGGCTTCGGCATTCCTGTCATTCTCTAACTAAATATATCTGCGCTGTTTACTTATCCCATAATTCTACTGACTATGAAAAATTCTTCGACTATCTTACTTCTACGATGGAACACATTCTATCCATTTCTCCTTTCTCCGAAATCTCCAGTCTAGGAGATTTCAATGTTCACCACCACCTTTGGCTCTCCTCTCCTTTCACTGATCCACCTGATGAACAAGTCTATACCTTTTCTATCCTCAATGACCTAGAGCAGCTTGTACAGCACCCTACCCGTATCCATGACTGCCTTGGAGAGAGCTCCAACATACTTGACCTCTTCCTGACAACTAATCCTTCTGCTTACACTGTTAATCTTTTCTCTCCATTGGGCTCCTCCGATCACAACCTAATCACCATATCCTGTCCTATTGCTCCGGTACAGCCTGTGGACCCTCCAAAGAAACGTCGTCTGCGGCACTTTGGAGCTGTGGATTGGGAGGCCCTCAGGCAGTACTTCTTTGATTTTCCGTGGAATGATTATTGCTTCCATGGCCGGGAGCCATCTGAATGTGCCTTGTGCATTACAGAGGTTATTCTCTTGGGCATGGAAGCATACATTCCTTTCTCATATCCTTTGACTAATGCAAGAAAGCCTTGGTTTAATCACGCTTGTTCTAATGTTGTCCGCAACCAGGAGAGGGCCTACAAAAGGTACCGGAACCAATGCACCCCTGAATCACATCTTCTATACGTTTCTGCCCGGAATCGTGCTAAGTCTGTCCTTCACTCTGCTAAAAATAATTTCATCCTTTCTAAATGCTCTCATCTCTCCAACTCGAATTCTTCCGGCTTCTTCTGGCACCTTGACAAAAACCTTTCTAACAACTTTACCTCATCATCCTTCCCTCCTCTTTTCTACTCTGATGGTTCTGTAGCTATTTCATCTACTGATAAAGCAGATCTCTTCACTCAGGCTTTCTCCTCCAATTCCATCTTAGATGATTCCGGTGCTGTTCCTCCATCACTTCCCCCCTCTGACTTCCTCATGGCTGACATTAAAATTTCTTCAGCTGATGTATTTTCTGTCATTACAGGCCTCAATACTAACAAGGTATATAGGCCTGATGAAGTCCCTCCAGTCGTTCTCAAGAACTGTGCTTCTGTGTTTACACCCTGCATAGGCAAACTCTTTTGCCTTTGTCTATCCACTTGTACCTATCCTTCTTGCTGGAAATTTGCTCTCATTCAGCCAGTTGCAAAGAGGGATGACCATTCCCAACCCTCTAACTATCGTCCAATTGCTTTAACATCCTGTATCTCAAAAGTTTTCGAGTCATTTCTTAATGGACAAATTTTAAAGCATCTTCCTATCACAACCTTCTTTCTGATCGTCAGTATGGGTTCCGTCAGGGATGCTCCACTGGCGATCTTCTCATCTACCTTTCAGACTCCTGGTCATCCTCCTTTCGGGACTTTGGCGAAAGCTTTGCCATTGCACTTGACATCTCAAAGGCTTTCGATCGAGTCTGGCACAAATCTTTAATTTCCAAACTGCCCTCTTACGGTTTCTATCCTTCTATCTGTGCCTTCATCTGTAGCTTCTTTTCTGGTCGTTCTATAGCCGCTGTTGTAGACGGCCATCGTTCTTCTCCTAGATCTATCAACAGTGGTGTTCCTCAGGGCTCTGTCCTATCACCAACACTCTTCCTTTTATTCATCAATGACCTTCTAAGCTGTACATCTAACCCTATCCACTCATACGCTGATGACTCCACCCTTCACCTTTCCATTCAGTTCCCTCAACGCCTATCTCAGCAGTTCAACAAACAAGGGATGAGGCTACGGCACACCTAATGTCTGACTTGGCTCGTATCTCTGACTGGGGTAAAAATAATCTTGTTGTTTTTAATGCATCAAAAACTCAGTTCTTACACCTATCAACCCGACAAAATCTTCCACAGGTATACCCACTAATGTTTAATAATATTCAGCTTAATCCTGCATCATCCATGAACTTGCTTGGGGTTTCATTTACTCGGGACTTGTCTTAAAGAGATCATATTACATCTCTTATAAAATCTGCTTCCAAGAGATTAGGTGTGCTAAGCGGACTCCGTTCCTTCTTCACCCCTGCACAATTGTTGACTCAATACGCGGGTTTTATCCACCCCTGTGTGGAGTACAACTCTCATGTGCGGGGAGGCTCCCCACACATGAGAGTCGTCCCCACATACAGCTCTTCTCAATAGGGTGGAGCCAAAGGCTTTTTCTCATTAACTCTCCTCCTCTTACTGACTCCATTCAACCTCTGTCTCTTCGCTGCAGTGTTGCATCTTTATCTCCTTTCTATCGCTACTTGAATGGTCACTGCTCCTCTGAACTGTCTGCATGCATTCGTCCACCTTTATGACGGGCATGTAGCACCCGTCTAGCAGCAAACTCTCGTCCCTTTTCTGTCCAACTCTCTAATGCAAGAGTTAACCGTTACTCCCAGTCCTTCATTTATATATATATATATATATATATATATATATATATATATATATATATATATATATATATATATATATATATATTATATATATATATATATATATATATATATATATATATATATATATATATATATATATATATATATATATATATATATATATATATATATATATATGGTAGTAGGTGGGGGTGCTCACCATCCACTCACTAGTGCTGCTCTTGGGTGGCTGCCCTTTCCTCTCTTCCTTCCTTCATTCCTTCCTTCCTCTTATGTCGTTCTTCCATTCGTTCTTTCCTCTTCCTTCTGCCTATGGGTGATTCTACACTGAGTGACAAGTCAAATGGTTTCCTGTATGCCAGGACTCCATTTTCTACTCTGGGTGGAAACCATATAACCAAATAATGGCGCCTGGTGGTTTGGTGGGCAACCAAGACGCTCCAACCGGTTTGAGCCTGTGCAGGTTTACATCCAAGGGGTGGTTTGGGTTTATTGCTCACGTAATGCCACTCAGAGATGAGTGAGGCTGGGAGGCTGCTCACTCTCAATCTAAATGTCAGGACTGACTTGCCTAGCCCTGGACCCCTACGCTCCCCATAGGGCAACACAGGTTTAGATGATGGATATATATATATATATATATATATAGAGAGAGAGAGAGAGAGAGAGAGAGAGAGAGAGAGAAAATTGTATAGCAGTAGCCGTGTGTCTGTGTTTGTGTGTGTGTGTGTGTGTGTATTTTGGGCAGCCGAAATTACACAATCAAGTCATACCAATATTGACACAAAAATCGCAAAAAAATCGTTGATTTGAAAAAACTTGGTCCTATCACAATTGAAAAACTTTTACTATATTTAATGAGCAATCAAATTTTGACCAAAAACTGCCCCTCCCGGCTCCCGGTCGGTTGCCGTGACCTAGTGGTTAATATCTCCGGCTTGCCTGCGGACAACTTGGATTCCATTCCCGAAGCGAGGTGAGGGCGCCTTTTTTCGGTACAGAGGCGTCCTGGTGCACCAAAATTGGCATGAAATAATTCGCTGATGTAAATCTTGGTCCCATCTCGATTGATGATTTTTTATTAGAGTTAAGAGTGATCAAAGTTTGGTTCGGAAAACAGTTCATTCGGTACCGAGACTTTTAGAAAGTGACTCTACTCAAGCCATGTGAGAAGGATAAGGAAACGAGTGCGAAGCACGAGAAAGCCAGCGCACAGCGCGAGAGCCGTCTGCAGGAGCAAGTGCTTGTGTATATATATATATATATATATATATATATATATATATATATATATATAGGTAGGTAGGTAGATAGATAGATAGATATAGACAGATATGTAAAAAAACAGGTATATATATATATATATATATATATATATATATATATATATATTGTTACGGAACAGAGAAAACTGTCCCGCAAAGTTCCAGGTTCAAAACAAAGAGTTAGGTAAAATTACAAGTTAAAGTTTAATGCTCAAACTAACAACAAAACATTCAGGACTCATAAGGATAATGTAATGGCAAAAAAAAATTAAATATATGGTTAACTGCAAATAGCCTCTATTAACACGAAATTAGCAAGAGTAAATTTACCTAAGTCAGCCCTGATAAAATGAAAATACACTGGGTAATGCTCAGTTAATGCAAGATAAATTATTACAGATACAAAATATTATTAAAACTGGCTGACAAAATGAATCCTACATAAATCACAAAAACCTCACCAGGCCCACAAACCAACAACTTATGCTATACAGTACAAGAACAAAATGCAATAACAGTTATACTCAAATTACACAGCTGCTAGATGGTTGGAGACTTCCTGAGCACTCACAACAACAACTGTACAGGGGAGGACAGAGATGTGAACAAAATGAGGAGCAGATCTAAGTGGCAATTAATGCAGAGACTGAGCTCATTATATAGGGGCCAGCAGAGCTTGACACAACCTGCAAGAAGGACGCGCAAATGAAGCCATGGGGACAGAGAGTTGACAATCCCGCTCTGAACAACAGAAAGAACGACTTACTCTACTATAACGGTAGAAGGGGGGGACTGAGGCAGAACACGCTCGTGATCAAACATGCAGCATACTGTGCGTTAAAATTACACAAAGGATGATGAAATCATAGGCTATGTAACAATATATATATATATATATATATATATATATATATATATATATATATATATATATATATATATATATATATAAGGTGTCCCGGGATGAAAAAGCATACATTTTGGATATATTTTGTGACTTAAGGATTTCAAAGCACATTGCTATATCATCCTAGTTTCAGTGCCCAGCCGGTAAAGTGCTTCCATTAATGATGACTTTAGGGGTGAAAGTTGACTCATAATTCACCCCTACGATCATCAGTAACTGTAGCTTCCTAACGACTGGGCTTTGGACCCAAGTCCATTCAGTATTTTTTACTTAGACATACATAATCTGTTATTTCCCCTTGTTATGCCCTTAAATCTTTAATCTTGGGAATATATATATATATATATATATATATATATATATATATATATATATATATATATATATATATATATATAGATAGATAGATAGATAGATAGATAGATAGATAGATAGATATATATAAAGTAAGACAATAGGGCATGCAAGTAGTTTTCATTTTGTATATAATAAATCGTAATAAACAATTCAGCCTTTTTAATCTACCTAGACATGTCATCGATGTTCAGTAGTTATGTTTATAATACGTAAAGATCTCGCATCTCTAGAAGGAATTAGGCCAGTTAGTCAGGCCTATGGGTTTTAGCACGCAAAATTGCTGTGTTTTTGTATTACCCCGGTCCGTATGGCCGGGCAGACCCATCAACTGCAGGCAAGCAATCTCTCCTGCAAGGCCGTCTCGCGCAGTGAACTGATGTTCCCTTGCGGCAGGCAGCGAATCGCCACAGATATGGTTGGCTGTTACTGTGGCTTCATTCCCGGATGAATACCGCATTCGCGTCTCCTCCCTGTTAACAGGGGCACCATAGTATACTCCAACGTCACCCTGTTATTTGGCTATGTGATTAGCACCCACCGTTGTAAATGACTTCCTGGGTTACGGGAAGCAACTGGTTTGTCGTTCGTGGAACTGGAAAAAAAAAGAAAAGTAATAAAAAGAGACAGCAAGCGTGGAAGAAAACTGAAAAGGGAAGGCCAGTCACAGAAAAAGAATAACAGGCGTGTAAGAAGTAGGGAGCACTACATCAAGTGAGTTAATGATGGGCGACCTCATCTGCCACCAACATTTAACGTAATTCAGTCTAGCTAAGCCTCATATAGTACTTCAGTCTAGTTCTCTAAGGATGTTCAAATGCGGTATGTATCATTCTACTGAAACCCTAAATGGTGCCATATTGTAGCCCCAGACAAAGTTTCATACGCAAGGTGTTTCGCTCTGGCAAGGCTGAAACAACTTATTGTGCTTTTTTTTTTTTTTTTTTTTTTAGTTAGGGAGCACATAGTCCTGCTGACTCGAGACGATTTTATTCAGCACAGGAGAGACTGAAGTCGACGCAGAGAAACAGTTAGTGCATTAGCAAAGGAACTTTTGTCTGTGACTGTATCCACGTCTGTAAAAAGAGGAGGATTTCCAGCTCCACGTTCTAGCCCCGTCTACAACTATTTACGCCAAGGGGGAATACATACAGTAGGTCGAATTGTTCCTTGTCATGTGACAAAGTATATTGAAGAAACTGTTAATGCAACTTGCAATAAGGAATGAGGCTAACAGAAACATGAGAGTTAGGATCTGAGAGTCTATTTGTCTGTCTATTTGCAGCCAGACGCCTTGATCCCGTAAGGGGTGGCCACAAACAATTCGCCTTCTTGTCGCCCTGTCCTCTGCTTTTATGCTGCCCTTCCCGCAGCTCACACACCCTTTTCTCATATACCTCTCCACTCCATCATTCCATCTAATCCTCGGTCTCCCCCTCCCTCTCTTCCCCTTCACCTTACACTCTCCTCGTTAGGTTCTCACTCTTCATCTTCTCCACTTGGCCAAACCATCTCAATGGATTACTCCTAACTCATTCTGTGACATCCACATCCACATCACAAAGGTCCGTCACTTCCTCACTTGACAGTCTGTTTCTCCTTGTAAGTCCACATGCTTCTTTCAGATAAGTAATTTCCACTGCTCTCACTCTTGACTTGTGTCCTCTCAACAAGGCTGAAGCTTAGCTTTCATACATTAGAGCTGATATCACAATACTCTCATCCAGTGACCTTTTTACTTCCATTCTCACTTCCCCATGTCTTACCACTGCTTTCAAAGAAGCAACAGCCTTTATTCTCTGTTTAACTCTTTCAAGCACTTCACCCTCTAAATTTCCATCATTACTCATCACATTACCTACTGTAAGTGCGTAAATGCACTCACATTTACCATTTCCTCACCACCCACCCTAATGTGCATTCAGTCACTATTAGTAGCAGTAGTTTGTGGTAGGTAGAGACGCTCACCATCCACTCACTCGATGTAGTGCTGCATTGGGTGTTTGCCCTTTTCTGCCTTCCTTCCTCTTGTTTTTCTTTCCTTCATCCTTTCCTCTTCCTTCTGCCTACGGGCGGCTTTACACTCCCTCTCGTGTCTTTCCTTCATTCTTTCCTCTTCCTTCTGCCTATGGGTGACCCTACACTAAGTGACAAGCCAAATGGTTTCCTGTACACCAGGAATCCATTTACTACGCTGGGTGGTAACCATATAACCAAATTATGACGCCCGGTGGTTAGTGGGTAATTAAGGAGCTCCGATCGGATTTAGCCTGAGCAAGTTTATATCCAAGGGGTGGTTGGGGTTTATTGCTCACGTAATGCCACTCAGGGATGAGTGAGGCTGGTCACTCACATCTTAAATGTCAGGACCAACTTGCCTAGCCCCGGGCTCCAAATGCTCCTCATTGGACAACATAGAATTGGATAATGGATTATTATTTGTAGTAGCAGTAGTCGTGGTATTAGTAGTAGTAGTAGTAGTAGTAGTAGTAGTAGGAGTAGTAGTAGTAGTAGTAGTGGTAGTAGTAGTAGTAACTGTTGTTGTTGTAAACCCTGGTTCATCTGAAAGTTGGACCCAGTGGACTGCTGACTGAAGCTGCTATCTTGCAGTGTGCCATCCTCCTTTCGGGGGATATGAAGTTGAGGGACGTTTGTATAACCAAACAACAAGTTCCGTTTTGTTATATCGGTGCAGGGCCGTTACAAGAGCTTTGGAAACGGTGCAGGGGGGCGTGATTCCTAGCAGAACTGCCGCAAGTTTGAATTTATGTAACTGATTACCAAAGTCCTTAATATTTATTGCCTGATACTCCTTTTTTATTTAAATTATTTTATGATATTTAAGTAAGGCATCTGTTGCTTTTATTTTAACAAAAAGTATTTCTTTTATTAGCTACGAATAATATCTGGTCTGAAGAAAAAAGGCAGGAGTAAGCTCCCCCCAACCCCCCCCCCCACCGGGCCACAGCCTTACTTCTAGACCTGCGACAAGAGATTCTCAAAGTAAAGTTACCCCTACTGAAGATATAACAAGTTGAATGTGGTATCACATTGAAGCTTAGGTCTTCTGGTTCCTAGAAAGGGGGTTGTATTTTACAGTGTCGCTGCATAACCTTTTCTTTTATTTATTTATTTTTTACCGTAAACTTACCAAAAAATAGTCACATCAATCATACGCTTTCTTTTGTATACTGTCACAAACACATGACTTAAGCACAAATAATTTATTGTTCTATTCTATTCAAAACATGAGGAATCAGACTATGACTATCAGTTTATTGTAGAATGCACCTAAAACAAGATAATAGCTGTTTTTTGTACAAAAGTATTGAAAAAAATCATGGTAATCGACATTTCAATATGATCACGAGAAGATTGTCACAAGTGTCAAAAAAGTTACTTCCATAATTCTTTTAAAGCATTTCAGCTGCGTTCAAATGACCTCTAATGAATATTTAAGATTATTTTACAGAGAAATTAAAGTGATTTTTGCATGAAATGATTTTGGTCTAAGACCGCAGCTGGTGAGGCTAAAAATTGGGAGATACCACCACCGACAGTAAAGGTAATTACGAAGAAGAAATTAACCGCTATTTTCTTGAAGAAAGTACAATGTGAGGCTGGGACACAGGTGGAGGGACAAGGCTGGGTGGTGGTGAGACGTGAGGGAGGGAAGGAGCAGGGTTAATAGCAGGGATGGTAGTTACATGGGAGTTGGTTTGTGGGAGCAGGGAGGTAGGCAGAGAGGGAATACTAAGGTGAGAGAATACACACAAAAGGAGACTGCATAGTTCCTCATACTGTTGTTGTAGGAGTTGAAGTTGATTGTCCAATGGGTGGTGCAGGGGGTGAGGGGGTTAGGGGTTAGCAGCTTGTTGGGGGGCACGGGGAGGGGCAGGGGCTGAGGGGGAGGGGGAAGGGGGGCATGAAGTAGAACCAGCGGCGGGAGGGCGTATCGGCTGATGACCGGCAGTAGGTGTGGCGATGGGGGCAGGAGCAGGGGCAGGGCGGGCTGGGTGACGAGTTGGGCAATCCAGGTGCCAAGCAGTGACGTCTACACGCCCACACCGAGGGCACTGGAACTGCAGTGAATGTAGGAGACGAGGGTGAGCAGCCATGGGGTCAGTGGGGGCTGGTGGCATGGGTGGTAGGGGCAGTTCCGGGAACTCAGATGAGTGAGGGTCAGGTTCTCGGGGACTGGGAGTGAATGGTGGTGGAGTGTCTGACAGGGCAGGTTGTGGTTGAGTGGGGGCCACTGCACAGACCACACAGTTCTGTAGACCGGCTGTAGTGAGATATGGCCGGACTCATAACAGCGATAACACAAGGGTTGTGGTGGCGTGGCCTCTACGAAGGTACAGGGGGGAAGTAGATCATAGCGGTATTCGGGAGGGGGGGAGTCCTCTCCCTCCCATACAACAATGGTATGGTTGATGGGTTCTCCCAAAGAGTTGTACAGGCGACGTGCTTGCTTGACACCAGGTATGTTGTGTAGGACTGTAACAGGGCAGTCAGTTGCCAGGAGTTTCACAAGGTATTCCGGCATATTCTTTCTTCTAATTAGGGCATCACGGAGTACAAATTTGACGCCCCAAATCCCTCCTGTTGTTAGGGTCTGGATGAGATCGGGATAATTCCTGTGGACGTAGATGTTAGGAGGTGTTGGAGACATAAGGCGAACAGCTTCGGAGTAGTCGAGTGACGAGGTGGTGAGTGGATGGTCTCGTGGTATGATAGGAGGGAGCCGAAGCCGAGGAGGGGGGTATGTGGCCACAGGAGGGGTGCTGGTGGTGAGGGCAGAGACAGGGTCATCAGGGCTGAAGGGGTGTGAATTTATGGCGGAGGGTCGTGCTGAGTGGTTGGCACTTGGCACCTGAATGTTGAGGTCGGTGACTGCCTGTTCAACACTCCCCTGTAGGGAAGCGTGAGGCACTAGCATCATCATCTTCACCACTAGCACTATCAAGCCTGATGCGTTTAATTGATCCAGTAGTAGGTTCGTTGGATGCAACAGGATCACCAACAGCCGAGGCTGAAGTGTGGGGGGCGTCAGTGTCTGGCGGGGAATGTGTGTGACGGCGTACAACAGTTGGGGGGCAGCACTGGGTGTTGTAGCAGTTTGTGTTGTGCTACTGAGGGGTCTGGCACCCTGTTTTGGTTTCGCTTTACGCTTCCCCTTACCCATAACACTGATTTTGTCGGGTATTAATATTATTAACACTGCACAACGAGTAGGAAGGATAGCCCAAAATGCAAACAAATGCTCAGGGCAGAGAGATAAATTTTCGAGTTTCTGTGAAAACTCCCCCGTTTTCTCAAGTAGTGTTTAGTTTTCTATTACTTTGAACGGGATAACTATTTATTTTATCTTCATTTTGACTCGAGACCTCTCCCTGCTTGGCCTTCAGGGACAGTGTTCCCCAGAGTGTTGGGACTTATATTGAATGGTAAATAAAGAACCTAAAAAAAAAAAAAATAGAATCAGGAGGTAATTTTATAATGCATATCGTGTTTTTTTTTCTATCTACCTACCTGTGTATGTGACTATACGTATCTATCTATCTATCTATCTATCTATAGCCCGACGCCCTAATCCCGCAAAGGGTGGCCGCAGACAAAACGCCTCCAAGTCACTCTGTCACCCACCATTTGACTCCCCTCCCCCCAACTCACCCCCCCCTCCCTCATATACCTCTCAACTCCATCCCTCCACCTCATCCTCGGTCTACCCCTCCCTCTCCCTCCCTCCACCTCACCCACATACACCCTCTTAGTCAGTCTTTCACTCTCCATCCTCTCCACATGTCCAAACCACCTCAGTGTATTTCTCCTAATCTTTTCAACCACATCCACATCTACCCCACAACGTTCCTTCACTTCTTCATTCGTCAACCTGTCCCTCCATGTCACTCCACATGCTCCTCTCAAGTAACTCATTTCCACTGCTCTCACTCTTGACTTGTTCCCCTCTTGCAAGGTCCACGCCTCGCTTCCATACGTCAGGGTAGGGATCACAATACCATCATGCAGAGACTTCTTAACTTCCATACTCACTTCCCTATTTCTCATCACTGCTTTCAGCATGCCTACAACCTTCCTTCCCTGCTGTACGTATCTACTTAGGATATATATATATATATATATATATATATATATATATATATATATATATATATATATATATATATATATATATATATATATATATATATATATATATATATATCCCGTACACGCAGTATGTGTATGGCTGCATATGCGTGAATATATACATATATGTATAGATTTATACGTGTATGTATATGTACAGTCGCCAAACTTTCCACCTGGGCCACCTAGCCGCGAGAAGTGAGTGACGGGTGCTGGCAACAGTGTATCTGTTTGTTCGTTTGTACATGCTCGACGAAAGTTCGGATCATCAACTCTCATCTTCCACAGTGAACCTCAGTCAGAGTTCATCCCAGTATTCAGTCGACAATTTGTAGCCGAAAGAATTTCAAAGGAACTTCTTGAAAGTACTGGATAATGCGAGTATTGAAAACAATAAGTAAAATAATCTAAAAGACCGCATCTTTACATCTCTTTCATATTTATTAACGAATTCTTTTTCATTGTTACATGATAAACCTGTGGCTAAAAATTGTCTACTGAATACTGGGGGGAAGAACCGACGTGTGACAGGCCCTTGGGGTAGAAACATTAATGCCAGTGTCTGACTTCGTTTTGCATTTCACTAGTCCTGGGCCGGTCTCAATTAAACCTATTGAAATACCATTCTTGATATGAGACATGATTAGGTAAGTTAGGTCATTAATCATTACAGGATTACCCATTGGGCAGATAATGGGCAACTGTATCCTACTATATTTATTAATGTAAATTATATTCATCTCATTGTCAATCCTTTCATTAACAACAGGAAGCCTAAGCATCTCATCACTTAATCATTACGTGGATCACTTTTGTTGCCCTGCAAACACGGCAATTGTTTTAATAGTTGATATATCTTATATTTGTGAAAGAGTACTGTGGGTGACATGGTAGTTAACGCTTCGCCAGCCGATCCGTACCGTCAGAAGAGATGGGTTTCTCTTATTAAACACCAGGCACTTATCTTCTGACTTAGTCTTAGTAGCAGCCAGTCAGCAACCAACATCACACATCCTCGCACCCCGGGCATCGGTGATGGGTGCTAAAGCACCTAGGTTCGTGAGATAAAAAAAAAAAGAAAAGAAAAAATAATTAGTGTTCCAGCCTGTAATGAAAATTTGATGTTTGTTATGCTGCATTTACCAATCACATAAGTAATATCACAGGCAGTGGTGATATAAATGTCCCAACAATTCATGAATCAATAGCATTGTGCTTTTTATTTTAAAATAACAGAATGGAGGAAGGAAGAACAAATGAATAAAAAAAAATAATCTATACACCAGATTACTCTGTTCATAAAATATCTGTAACAGTTAAACTTCCACAGCTGTGGGTTGAAATTTGGAGGGAAACAACTCTGGGGAAGCGAGTTCCAGAGAGATGCAGTTCGGGGAATGAAAGAATTCTGACAGGCAGAAGTTCTGCAATATGGCTGAGTGACATTCTAGGCATGAGCACTACCAGATGCCCGTGTAGCATGAGGGAAGGTATGGAGAGGTGGCACCATGGATGCAACTTCGTCTGAGCGTTTGCCAAAAAAATATCTGTAAAATTATGCAAGGGAGGCAACATTCCTTCTTACTTGCAGGGGAGGTAGTTTATTTGTAATGGCAGAGTTGTTAATGATTCTAACAGCTTTGTTCTGAATTTTGTCTAGTTGTTTTAATGCAACCTCTCCACATCCATTCCACAAGGATGAGCAATATTCAAGCTGAGAGCGCACATGACTCTTATAAATTATAGCTAACTGCTCATCAGCGAAGAAGTTACGGACTCTGTACAATAATCCAAGTTTCTTTGAGGCGGTTTTAGCAAGTGATCTGACATGAGAGGTCCAGCTGAGGGCAGTGTTAAGTGAGATGCCAAGAATTTCAATACTTTTGGAGATGGGAATATTAGTAGCACTGAAGGTAATGTACGAATCTGGCAATATTTGTCTATTAGTAATGTGTATATATTTAGTTTTACTAGCATAAAAAGAGACAAGGTTGCCTTGTCCCCATTCACTGATCGTAGACAGATCTTGATTTATGGAGATGGCTGTACTAAACTGAGAGGTAGAGATATTAGACTTTGTAAATGGGTGTCTGAGTGTGAATGAACTATGCAATGTTGAGTCATCTGCATATGAGTGAATGGGATTGTGGGTGACTGATAAGAGATCATTAACATGAACCAGGAATAGGGTTGGTGCCAGAACTGATCCCTGCAGCACGCCGGCGTTAATTGAGTGGAAATTGGAATATACATCATCTACTTTTACTCTTATTTTCCTGTCACTAAGATATGAAGAAATCAAAGGAACAAAAGACGTTAGTCCATGGCAAGGGAGTTTGGACAGCAGGAAACGGTGCCATACTCTGTCGAAAGCTTTAGAAATATCAAGAGCTACTGCATGAGTTTCTCCATGTAGATCAATTGATTGATGGATGGTATGAGTTAGGAGATTGAGTATGTCAATGGTGGATCTTTCGTGGCAAAAACCATATTGTCTATCACTAATTAAGTTGTTGGATTCAAGGTGTTTAACAATGTGCTTAATAATTAAAGTTTCAAATACCTTACCAAGAGAAGTTGTGACAGGTATTGGTCTGTAATCAGAGGGGTCAGAGGAACTTCCTATCTTCGGAACTGGGTGGATATTGGCTTCTTTCCAAGAATTTGGAAATAAAGAAGTACGTATGCATAGTCTGAATAATTTAGCTAGAATAGAGGCAAGTTCAAGGGAACACTTTTTCAAAACATTTGGCGGAATTCCATCTGGGCCTGGAGCTTTGTTGGTAGGTAAATTGTCTAAGATGGATTTTACGTATCTTGTCTGTATTTTAAATGGGGCAATTTCGGGAGAGTCAAGTTCTAGTACAGAGACATTCTGGCTTGTATCATCTATGGTAGAGTTTCTGGCAAATGTACTGACAAAGATATCTGCTTTCCCATGCGGGTCATTTGTAATGTTGCCATCTGAAGAATTTAATGGGGAATGGAAGATGACTTGTTAAAGTTATTATTAAAAGAATTAAGATTTGACCAGAATATTCTATTGTCATTAGGGTTTGTTAAGTAGTTTTGATGCTTGCTTTTGAAGAAAGTTTGATTTAGCTAGATTTAATACAGCTTTTGCATGATTTCTTGCAATTTTAAATTGGGAGAATGATTCAGATGTTTTTAAAGTAAGAGTTATATGATAATGACTTTTGGGCTGTTGCTCTGGCATAGTTGCCATCAAACCATTTTGGAGAGTTCGATCTGTTAGAGAACTGTGCCTTGATATGAATAAATCCATACCAGCTAATGACTGGAAGGTTTTGCATACTGTGATGGAGAGGTGGTGTCTTCATCTTGCTATAGTGTGAGATAATGTTGTTCGGTGAATAATCGATGAGCATGTAAATGTGCGACCTCACACGTATGCAACACAGCTCACAATCAATTTTCCTTGTAATGTGTACTTAAGTCATTCGTTTGATGAGCTATAAAGGTGTGCTGTAATGACCATATTCATATGAAATATGATATAATGGCCATATTCGACAACAGTATGCATACACTCTTTGCCTGGTAAGATGACAGTATTTTAACCTCCTACCTCTTCGTGGTGCACCACAGAACACATAAAACCATTTACCTGAACTACCACCAGCGAGGAAATAAGCAACCATTGACAGTGTCTGAACATTATCCTAATGCTTATTGGTCAGTGTCATTCATGGTGTGAATATGGCAGGTAATCTTACTTGTGACTGGACGTTGATGTTAGGTAAATGCATTCCTCTCCAACCTACACTGATAATTGCATCAAGTGATAACCCCATGAAATCGAATTACTGATATAAGGAGAGAGTGAGAGAGAAAGGCTTGAAGCGATTCCAGTAAGAGTGCCTTAACATGTTATGGTAACAATGTAAAAACAACATAGAAAATAAAATTTTTAGTATTGTTAAGAATGCAATTATTTAGTAGAATGCTAATGGATCTCAAAAACTTGTTCAGCAATTATTATCACTGGCGGTATGAATAACGTACCCTCCACCCCCTCCGGCGCCTGCCCCGGCCTTCACTGCGCCAAGCTCCCCCCTTATGGAGCTCTCCCACTGTCTCGACCAGTTGCAGGAAACTGGTCGCATGGAACTGTTGCGTGCCACAGGTTGCACGGACTAAGGTCAAATAAGTACAGTATAGTGTAATATATATTATTGTATTATATATAGTAGTATATATTTATATCATAACATTATACTGTATAGAGCACCTAATTATAAAATAAAAATTTCATATTTATTTGGCCTTGGTGCGACCTGTGGGACACAATAATTTTCCGTGTGACCAGTCTCATGCAAGTGGCTGAGCCGATGGGAGAGCCGCCTTACTCTGCTACATTTTTCTCCCCACCCAACTCCTGAGACATTTTTCTCCCTACCCAACTCCACACCCAGCCATCTATGGGATGAACTCTGACTCTGACGGAGGTTCACTACGGAATAAGAGAGTTGATGATCCGAACTTTCGTCGAGCATGTACACACGAACAAACAGATACACTGTTGCCAGCACATGTTACCCACCTCTCGCAGCTAGGTGGCCCAGGTGGAAAGTTTGGTGACTGTACGTATGTGCCTCTCTCTTCAGATGCATGTACATACGTGAGTATCTACGCTGGCCTACCACTTCACTCATTTCAACACATGTAATGATAGTTACTGTGACAACTTTGTACCATGTATGTATCATTGTATGTCTTTGTTCATTACTTTGCTTGTAATGATAATTCCTTCTGTACCTTCTATGCCCTATGATACCGATTTTGTTTTCCTCGTGCACCCCTCCTTCAGGGACACTGTTACCCAGACTGTTGGGGATTGTACTGAATGGTATATGAAAAACCTAAAAAAAAAAAAAAAAAAAAAAATCCTGGATTCCTCTTGGGTATCGCTTCTCAAAGAAATATTAGCGGACGACCGCCCGCCAACATACTATGTAAATTCTGCCACAATCCCATGGACGAAGCGTTATCCCATCACATCGTTAACTGCCCTGTTATTGTCCCCCTCAGACCTCTTGGGCTCTTTGTTTTCTGCATTTTACTGTCCATGCTTCATCATATATCCTGATGTACTCGAAGACATTCTCACCCTTCACCCCGACTTCTTTTCATTGTAAATCCCTGGCGCTGGGACAATGATGGGACATTTTGGTATATACTTTGTGCATCTCTCTCTCTCTCTCTCTCTCTCTCTCTCTCTCTCTCTCTCTCTCTCTCTCTCTCTCTCTCTATATATATATATATATATATATATATATATATATATATATATATATATACATACATATATATATTGTTACGGAACAGAGAAAGATAACGTACACTTTAAGTGAGAATACTAAGAGTCACTACTGTCCCGTAAAGTTCCAGGTTCAAAACAAAAGAGTTAGGTAAAATTACAAGTTAAAGTTTAATGCTGAAACTAACAACAAAACATTTAGGACTCATAAGGATAATGTAATGGCAAATAAACAGGTTAAATATATGGTTAACTGCAATAGCCTCTATTAACACGAAATTAGCAAGAGTAAATTTATCTAAGTCAGCCCTGATAAAATGAGATACCAGATAATACTCAGTGAATGCCAGATAAATTATTACAGATATAAACTATTATCAAAAATGACTGACATAAAACCCAACATTAATCAAAAACCTCACTAGGCCTAAGAATTAACCTTATGCTACACAGTACAAGAAAAAATGCAATAACACTTATACTCAAATTACACACAGCTGCTAGATGTTTGGAGATTTCTTGAGCACTCACAATAATAATATCTGTACAGGGGAGGACAGAGATGTGAACAAAATGAGGAGCAGATCTAAGTGGCAATGATGCAGAGACTGAGCTCATTATATAGGGGCCAGCAGAGCTTGATACAACTTGTAAGAAGGACGCGCAAATGAAGCCATGGGGACAAAGAGTTGACAATCCCGCTCTAAATAACAGAGAGAACGACTTACTCTACTATAACGGTAGAAGGGGGGGACTGAGGCAGAACACGCTCGTGATCAAACATGCAGCAACTGTGCGTTAAAATTACACAAAGGATGATGAAATCATAGGCTATGTAACAATATATATATATATATATATATATATATATATATATATATATATATATATATATATATATATATATATATTCAGAAGAATCGAGTTCAGGAACACGAGAGCAAGATAAGTTATTGCGTATATGTACACAACACCCACCTTTGGTTTTGAAATGAGTATAGAGAAAGTAGGAGGATACAGAAAATGGTTTGTTGTCAGTTGTCTCAGACAGCTGAGTCTCAGTTAGAAAAAGAAGGTGAGGTTTAGAGGAGGAGAGGTGGTGCTCAACAGAGCGAAAGTTAGAGGAAAGGCCACGAATGTTGCGGAAATGAAGAAGAAGTGAGTCAGACAGTGGTTCCAGGCACCTCGAGTCGTCAGAGGAGAGGGGCGGAAGGTGGGGGCAATTATGGTCCCCCCTCCTGAGGACTCCGAGGCCATGTGTTTTGCTGCCATGATTTTTTTTTAATTTTGGAAAAGGAAGTGTAGTGTGTACTATTACTGTAGTTTGGTGTTGATAGAGAAACTTGTATTGGAGAGCACGGTGGCTTACTCTCTGTGTTACTGAGACACTGAAAAAGTTCAGGAAAAGGGGATGGTCGGGACCTAATCCCGAGGGCTGATGAAACGGGAACTCCAGCTCTCCCTGTCATCAGCTTACCATCCACCTTGGAAGTACTGCCCTGCTCGACTGGTGCTACAGTCTACTCCACTTATATATGTGTGTGTATATATATGTATATATGCGTATGTATATTATGTACAGTCGTGGCCATAAATAATCACCTATCCTCCTGAACCTCGTGCCTCAGACTGGCTCCTTTATGCGCGGCAAGTCACAGGGGAATAAGAGGGGCTGAGAGGGAGGGGCCAAAGAGAGAAGGGAAGGTGGGTGGGTGGACGAACGATGGTGCTAGCTGGGTTGGGCTAAGAGAGGAGACCTACGGTTGGTAGGGGAGGGAGAATGAAATGCTAAGTTGTGGCCACATAATTTGTCTATTTTCTTTCATTCAGGGGATCATATAAAGGAGTTACTGTTCGGTATATAAAGCTGCATTACACCTTGTATAGCGACGTCAGATGACAAGCTTTAGATGGGTGGGGATATCAAGGACTGGCTCGTGAGAGAAATACACTGACGTGACAGATCAAACATTAGTGCGGAGCCAGATATTTGTGTTTATCCACGTATTTTGACTTCAGACGCAGAGTGGAATCTGGATGGCTTTGACTTCCGTAATGTTTGTGTAAGAAACGTCCTCTACCCTTACATATTTGGAGCAAAATATTATATGCAACCTTTGACATGGCTGTGTCCACTGTAAATATGGTCACCCTTGCAGTATACATTCCGTCTATAGTCACCATCGTGTCAATTCAATAATTATTTAATGGCATCATTATATGAAAAGGCTATTTAAAATAACTGTGCAGGAAAGGAAAATAAATTTGATGTCTTTTCTCATGGGTGGATATGATAACGGTATCTCTCATAATCTCTTAGAGGGAAAATGAAACAAAATCCTACTCAAACTCCCCAAATATATATGTCAATGTTTACCGACACTGGTCAAGCCAAAGCAACCAGGAACGCCTTAGTAAGTAGTCCAGTGGCCTCCTGCCTTAAAAACCTCGTGAAGACTTCGCGGCACCAGTGAAACAATGTTGTTGATAGTTTGCTGGTTTCGTCTGGACAGCTCCCACTCGTCGTTTATGTGCTGGAGGAGGCGGGCCCGTGTCCTCTCGTTTTCTGCCTTCCACGCGTTGACAATCTGGGCCCACACAATCTCGTTGGCTCTGCACTATGTGTGATCTGTCACGTCAGTATACTTCTCGCACGAGCCAGTCCTTGATATCACCACCGATCTAACGTTTGTTATCTGACGCCAATATACAAGGTGTAATACAGCTTTATCTACCGAATAGTTAATCCTTTATATGATGCCCGGAAGGAAAGAAAATAGACAAATTATGTGACCCCAACTTCTCATATCATTCTCCCTCCCCTACCTACCCTTCCTCCCCTCCATTACTCCACCCCAGCACCATCGTTCGTCCCCCCACCCACCTTCCCTTCTCTCTCTGGCCCCTCCCTCTCAGCCTCTCTTACTCCCCTGTGGCTTGCCGCTCATAAAGGAGCCAGTCTGAGGCACGGGGTACGGGAGGATAGGTGATTATTTATGGCCACGACTGTACATGCAAGCCTGTGTGTGTGTGTGTGTGTGTGTGTGTGTGTGTGTGTGTGTGTGTGTGTGTGTTGTCCATACACTTACACATCAGGTGCATGTGCACGTATTGTCCTTGTGCTGGAATTTTGAATCTAGGTAATTTTATAATGCATATCGGTTTTGTCTATCTATCTACCTGTATATGTAACTATGTATATTTATCTACTTAGGGTGTGTATGTATATACATGTCTCCCTGTCTATGTATATATGAATATACGGTATATATGTGCATGTAGCATATGTATATGTATGCACGCCTGTACACATACCCATATCTTTATACATGCGTACCTGTCCTGTACATGCAGTATACATGTGTATGGCTACAAAAGCGTGAATATATACATATACGTATAGATATATAATATATACGTATATGTATGTGTGCAAATGTGCCCCTCTCTGCATACGTGTGTACATACGTGTGTATCTATATACTACTTTATTCATCTCAAAGCATTTAATGATTATTATTTTAACAACTTTATACCATGCATGTGTCATTGTATGTCTTTGTTCATTATTGTGCTTGTAATGATAAATACTTCCAAACCGTTTATGCCCTAAGGTACATTTTTTTTTTTTTTTTTCGTGAACCCCTTCCTGCATGGCCTTCAGGGACAATGTTCCCCAGAGGGTTGGGGTTTGAACGGAATGGTAAACAAAAGAATCTAAATAAAGAAAAAAAAAAATTCCCCTCCTTCTTTCTAACATTTAATCCCTCTGCTTCCCTCATCTCTTCTCACTCGTCACACCTCACTCTTTCTTCTTCCCACCGTTTTATTACTGCAAGTGGTGGTGACATATTGAAGATCAGTGGCACGTACGAAGACGACTTTGCCGCAGTGAAGTTCCATTTCTCTTCATATCTCAAGTGGATGCAAGTCGAACAAGTACTGTTGTGTTTTCTTAGTAAATAACATACCGTATCAATACGTCGTTATATTCTTCCATTCGATCAATCACTATGTCATGAAAATAAACATTCGATTATAATAGTACTTGTCCCACTTTAGACCCTGTAGCATTTTAGTTATTACAGTTCATTTATTTTAACTAAAAGAATGTCTCTCTCTCTCTCTCTCTTTATATATATATATATATATATATATATATATATATATATATATATATATATATATATATATATATACAGTATAGAGAGAGAGAGAGAGAGAGAGAGAGAGAGAGAGAGATACAGTATGTATATATATCAGTTCAGACTTATTGTTCTTAAGTCACGGCTATGATGTATTAAAAAAAAAAAATCCAATAAACTCATCGGAAATAAAAAATCTTGTTTATCTCAACACGGCAGACACAACAGCTCATGTCGACGTTCCTGCTACCTGATTTTCGTTTAAAAACCATTAACAATAAAACTGTGTATGTGAGGAACCAAGTAACGTTCATAAATTGTACATCTCAGTACGGCTATGTATTTAGATTTTTCTAATAATCTATATATGATAATCAATACCTAAACAGTTTTCTTGTAAACGATTTATTGCTATTTGGAGTGATTTAACCTTGGTAAATATGGGTAATGATATCACACGAACCGTCCTACTGTTAAATTATTCCCTTTTTTATAATTGATCAGGAGGCTCGCGATGCCACTATAAAGCCCTAGTTATACAGATAAAAAATATATCCATTTTATTTCTGAGTTTCCAAATTTTTCTCACGTCTCTAATTAAATGAAACTCATTGGGCTTAAACCCCTCAAATGCCAACCTTCATTACCTGTGCATCGATTTCATCCTATGCACTACCTCATTTAGCCTTATTACTGATTTTCTTTTTCCGAATCGGAGTTTTCACACCCTCGGAAATGTTTTCTGAATTTTATATACTCTACATTTTGGAGTGATTCCCAGCTAATTTGTAGTACATTTCCGGAAGTTGCATTTTTAGTGCTTTCGTCCTCAATTATGAGATTTTTAGTACCAGTGAAGTACAATAATTTTGAATTATTCCTAAAGCTTATGCTTTTACCTAAACAAAACAACTTGACCATTCTTTTATGTGAAGTTCCCACAACAACTTGAGCATTCTTTTATGTGAAGTTCCCACTACAAATGAAAGAAGCCACAAATGATCCTCTTAATAACGTAAAAATACGAGCAATCCCCAGACGACATTACTATAGTTCATTCAGTGTTCTTTCAACCTCCATTTTTTTGTAACTGTCATGCACTATATGTCTACGGTGACGAGGAATAAAGTTATAAATAGTAATTAATTATATATCTTGGTATAGCTATAGTATTTGTACTTTCCCGTAGCCTATAAATTATTAGATGACAGTCAAAAGCACGTCAATAATCCGTCTCACAAGGTATCACAGTTTTGAGAGATTTTACCTTAGGAAATTTGGCTTATTGTATAACGAGAACCTTCATACTGTGCAAATGCTATATTTGTTTTTTTCTCATTCACTCACGAGGCTCGATGTAATTTTAAAGTGCCTCTACTGCAGATAAAAAGGAGAAATCGATGATTCTCGCTTGTTTCGGTGACCTCTACATCATTTCAAATTTATTGTTCTTAAACACCTCAGATGCCAACTCTCTGTATGTGTCACTTGATTTCTTGTTATATGTTTCCTACATGTGATTTTTTCACCCTCAGGAATGTATTCTGAGTTTTGTAAATAATTTGGTGTGTTGCGCAAACAGTTTTGAGTACATTTGTGGATGTTGCATAATTAGCGATTTTGCCCCCAAATACGTTTCTTCAGCCATCACTCCACTAAAATAGTTTTGAACTATCCCGAAAACGGATGCTATCAGCCGTAACTAGTTCACAATTGGCACTACTTTTTATCCTTAAAGTCACGGCTAAGATGGAAAAAAAAAAAAAAAGCCAATTGACTCACCGGAAATTGAAAATCAACAGAGAGAGGACCTTGGCCCACCTCATACGGTATTCCCTCAAGTCTGCGATCTACCGTATAACTGAGCTCAGGTTTTGAGGAACTCTCTGCACTTATGCTTGAGCTCGGTTGGAACAAGCTCCTCAGGGGTGAAGAGCCGAATGCTGATTTTACTGGATTCGAAGCTCTGGACTTCGTCAGGCAGATGGAAAATGCAGGAGAACAGGTATATAATTAAAGACTCCATCCACGATTGGCTGAAATGTAGACATTATTTTACCAGACATGTCCACCCAGGAAATCGTGAATTCAATGACTACAGTGGGCAATAAGGATGCAGGAGAGGAGGAAGAGGATGATGATGATGAAGTGGATGATATCCCGGGGCTTCAGCTAGTCCGTGATCCAGTGAACATCCTTCTCGACTACTGCGAGCATCCCAATTGCCAGGCCATCTTTACCGATGCCATGGCCACCTACCTGCAACAGGGCCGTGAAAATGTTATAAAGCTGCAGTCGAGAAGGATCACCAGGCAGTCCACCATCATGTTGTTTTTCCATCCGGTGACGCCTGCCACTCTATTGACCCAACCTTTGACCTCCTCACATCAGCCTCTGTCACTCAAGCCCTCTGTCTCCTCACATCGGCCTCGTTCACACCAGCCAGACACTACGTCGGTCAGCCACCTCAGGCATAGCACCATTGGTGTCAGAAACAGGCACCTCTGACATGGCACCACCATCTCAGCCTTTAAACACATCAATGGTGGTGTCTCCGCCAGAGTTCTCAACACGGTTAGAAGCATCGTTGGATCTCCACCTCACACCCTCTGCCATTCCTTCTCCTGTTCTTGCTCCAGCACCCTTGGCTGAGACAGAGCCTGAGGTGGTAGAGCTGAAGTAATCTTTGTGGCAGCCATTCACCACTAGACCACACAAGATAAAGTGAACTGTACTACATGTTGTACTGCTCTACCCCCATCAATGCCAGAATTAGGTGAATACACTATGATTACGATAATATTTTATACTGTTTTACTGTACTATATGAACTGTATCAACACTGCATTGTATTTTTAATGCTTAATTTATTCTTTTACTCATGGGTAATATTGTAGGAAAGTTTTTAAGATAGAGGGTCGAGACGTATAGCATAGGGTTGTGACATTATTCGTCTCAGCGCTGAATGGATAACCGATTGCTAATACCTGCGTAGTACCCAGCGTTCTGCAGTGGCCGGCTCGGGGGTTGGCTGAATAATGGCAGATAGTTTTCCATCTATCTGTCTATCTATCTATCCTTATATATATATATATATATATATATATATATATATATATATATCATCAGCCATTACAAGTCAATTGCTAAACAAAAGCCTCCCCCAACCTTCTCCACGAATTCCTTGACTAAGCCAATCTTTGCCATTTTTCCCCTGCAAATTTCTCTAAAGTTATGGTCTTCGAGAAGCAAGTGAATGTACAGTGAGGTTGGATGATGAGGAAATGGAAAATGTGAGTACGTTTAAGTACTTGAGTAGTGTGATGAGTAAGGATAGAAGTTTGGAGGGTGAAGTGCCTGAAAGGGTACAACAAGGAAGAAAGGTTGCTGGTTCTTTGAAAGCAGTGATAAGAAGCAGGGAAGTGAGCATGGAAGTGAATGAGTTACTACATGAGAGTATTGTGATACCAACTCTAACGTATGGAAGTGAAGCTTGGACGTTGTTGGAGGGACACAAGTCAAGAGTGAGAGCAGTGGAAATGAGTTATTTGAGAGGAGCCTGTGGAGTCACATGGAGAGACAGACTGACGAATGAGGATGTGAAGGAGCGTTGTGGTGTGGATGTGGATGTGATAGGAAGCGGTAGGAGAAACACAATGAGGTGGTTTGGCCATGTGAAGAGGATGGAGAGTGAGAGACTGGCGAGGACAGTGTGAGTGAGATGGAGGAGAAGAGAGGGGGGGGGGGGCGAGGCCAAGGATGAGATGGAGGAATTGAGTATAGAGATGTATATGAGACAGGGCGGTGTGAATTGGGAGCAGGGCAGTGAAATGGCAGGGGACAGGACGACGTGGAGGCGATTTGTTTGTGGCTTCCTCGTATGGGATTAAGGCATCTGGCAATAGACAGATAGATATACAGAAATTTCCGTATCTCATCTCTCCACTGCCTGTCTGGCATTTTTCTGCTACGCTTACAGTCTCTTGGTGTCCAGTCAGTCAGTCTCTTACTCCATCAGTTACCCCATATTCATGCTATACGGCTGGCCCACCTTCATTTCTGTTGTTTTTTTTAACTTCTATAATGTTTTTGACTTAAGTGTGCTCCCTCAACCAAGTTGATCTTTTCCTGTCTCTTAAAGATATTCCCAACACTGACCTTTCCATTCCTCTTTGAGAACGGATTAGCTTATTTTCCATCGATTTTTTTCTGTTTCCAGGTCTAACGACCGTGCGTCGTAGTTGGAATTATACATTTGTCATATACTTTTGTTTCATACATATTGACAAGCTACTTTTCATGATTTATCTATGTGTACCAAAAACTTTTTACCCAGTTGTATGTTTTTATTTCGCTATCATGGTCTTTCATTAATTTTAGTATTTGGCCCAAATAATTGTAATCCTCGACCTTTTCTAAAATTTCTTCACTTATTCTGATGACGTTCTTTCGTGTGTGTGGAATTAACCTTACTTTACTATCAGACCTAAGAAACAAATTTAGCTAATTTAAAGCCCTTATCAATAATAATGTAAAACAAATGGTGCCAAGCACAACAAACCTCGCTCGACAGCAGTTACTTTATTACTGATAAATACTGAATAGGTACTGCCATTTGGTGTCAGTACACAATTTAAATTTAAGGTAATGGCGCAAATGTTTTCAAGTTACGCACTCTGAAAATCCGTGATCTTGCGTTTGACATTTCATTGTCACTCAAGGTCAAAAGTCATATTGCCAAATGAAAGCCTGTATGAGACTTCCTCTATCTTGACGAGAGTAAATATTTCTATCTTCATTGAGATTCGAATTATAGACCCCTGAATATCCGTGACCTTGAGTTCGCTCCTTCAAGGTCACTTACGGTCAAAGGTCATGGTATCAATCAATAACACATATGGGACTTCCTATATATTGATAATAGTAAATACTTATCTTCTACCAGATTCGAATTATAGCCTCCTGAATATCCGTGACCTTGAATTTGACCTTTCATGGTCACTCAAGATCAAAGGTCTTGGTGCCAAATGAAAGCTCAGATTACGAGTTCCTACATGTTCTAACAGTAAGTATCTCTATCTTCAACCGGTTTCAATTTACAGCCCTCTGAAAATCCGCAACCTTGATTTTGACCTTTCAGGATCGCTCGATTACATCGGAAATTTAATTGCTTTCTTTGGGGATCAGTGCCCACATATGCTGAAAGTTTCATGTACTATAATTCAGCCGATTTTCCGTAATGTTGCTAAAAAACAAACAGACAAACAAATGAAAAAAAAAATCGCCAGACTCCGTCCGGGCGAGGTAAAAATAAGTAATTTGGGGTCTCTCTCTCTATGGTTTTACGCCATGTCTCCTTTTATCGAGAATAAGTAAGGCATTGCCCCTGGATAGAGGACTTTGACTTTGGAGCGTGAAGCTCCTGGTGTCTACCAGTGACCCTTGCATGGACTCTAACCTCCGACCCTTCGGTCAGAGCGCTCTAACCCACTGAGCCACGGCTGCTACAACTAGGTAGGTGACAGGAGAGCGCTGCCTTTCTCGGCATGGCGCCTTACCCGGGTGAGGCGCGAACGCACGATTCTGCAGTCACAAGTCAGTCATTTGTATATATATATATATATATATATATATATATATATATATATATATATATATATATATATATATATATATATATATATATATATATATATATATATATATATATATATATATATATATATATATATATATCCAATCTTACGTTGCTCCATGAGAAGCCTAGGGGCCCCGGGCTAGGCAAGTTGGTCCTAACATTTAAGATGATAGTGACCAGCCTCACTCATCCCTGAGTGGTATTACGTGAGCAATAAACCCCAATCATCCCTTGGATTAAACCTTCACCGGCTCAATCCGATTAGAGAGCCGTAATTACCCACTAAACCACTAGGTGCGAAAATTTGGTTATATGGTTACCACCCAGCGTAGCAAATGGTTTCCTGGTGTACAGGAAACTATTTGGCTTGTCGCTCAGTGTAGAGTCACCCACAAGCAGCAGGAAGAGGAAAGAATGAAGGAAAGAAAGACAGAAGAGGGAGTGTAAAGTCACCCGTTGGCTGAAGGACGAGGAAAGAATGAAGGAAAGAAAGACCGTAGCGGATGGAAGAAAAGTCGGATGGAGGAAAGGAAAGGGCAGACGCCCAAGAGCAACACTACATCGAGTGAGTGGATGATAAGTGCCCCCACCTACAATTATATATATATATATATGTGTGTGTGTGTGTGTGTGTGTGTGTAGCAGCAGCAGAAGTAGCCATTACAAATCCACTGCTGAACAAAGGCCTCCCCCAGCCTTCTCCAAGAATTCCCTGACTGAGTCATTCTTTGCCACGTTTTCCTTACAAGTTTATCTCATCTCTCCATCTCCTGCCTAGCCTTTTTCTGCTACGCATACCATCTCTTGGTGTCCGATCAGTCAGCCTCTTGCTTCATTGGTTATCCCTTATTCTTGCTACCTGGCCTGCCCACCTCCATTTCTGTTCTTTTATAACTTTTATAATATCTTTGACCATAGTCTGCTCTCTCACCCAAGTTGAGCTTTTCCTCTCTCTTGAAGAAATTCCTAACACTGACCTTTCCATTGCTCTCTGAGAATGGATTAATTTATTTCTATCGATTTTGTCGGTTTCCAGGTCTCACAACCATATATCATAGCTGGAATTATATATTCGTTATTCGTTTTATATTTTTCGTTTCATACAAAGTGGCAAGCTGCATTTCATAATGTCTTTATGTTTACCGAAAGTTTTCCATCCAATTGTAATATGCCTTTTTAATTTGCTATCATGATCTTTCGACAATTTTAGTATTTGTCCCAAGTAATTGTACTCCTCGACTTCTTCAAGAATTTCTTCGCTTATTCTAATGACTCTCTTTCGTGTTTGTGGATTAAACATTAATTTTACTCCGGTTCATCTTTAGCCCTACTTTGAGACTTTCTCTGTTCAGGTCATTTAACATTTCTTGCAATGTCTCTGCCGTTTCTGAGATTAGGACAATGTTATCTGCAAATCTTAAATGGTTTAGCATTTCTCCATCATGTTCACTTCTTTGTTTTCCCAGTCTAGCTTTCTGAAAATACTTTCTAGGCATAATGTAAATAATTATGGTGAAATTGTATCTCCCTGACGCACGCCCTTCTCAATCTAAAATTTTTCCGAGTCCTTATGTAATTTAACTGTAGCAGTTCCCTCTTTATATATGTTTTCGAGCAGGTTTACAATGTTCTCATTTACTCCTTGTTCTAGCAATGAATTTATAATTGCTATGTGCTCCACTGAGTCGAAAGCCTTTTCGAAATCAACAAAACCTAAACAGAATGGTTAATTATATTCAGTAGTTTCTTTCATTTAGGTGATTCACTGTGTGTAGATTATCAGTAGTCGAGTACACGCTTCGGAATCCTGCCTGTTCACGAGGTTAATTTAGTTCCAAATTTCTTGTTATTCTGTTAGTAAGGACTTCAGTGAAGAGTTTGTAAATGACTGATAATAAGCTATTGGGTCGATAGTTACTAAGATCTTTTGAGTCACGTTTTGTGTAAAGTAAAATAACTATTGCATTACACCATGTTTTCGGGATTTTCTTTTTTATACACTAATTAAATAAGTGAGCAAGCCTGTTTTGTACTTCTACTCCTGCATCCAGCAGTAAATCTGCTACAATTCCATCTCCTCCCGGAATCTTCCCTCTTTTCATTTTTTAAGAGAAATATTTACTTCGCCTGGTGTTACCTCAGGTATTTCACTTGCGTCAACTGAGAAGTTATCTACTGGTACTACTGTATTTAATGCATACGGTTCTTTGTAAAATTCTTCAACTCTCTTCATCATTTTATCTCTGCATTTATTGACTTCACCGTTTTTGTCTTTCAGTGATGTAATTTTTTGCTTTCCTAGTGCCATTTTACCTCGGATCTGTTTCAGACTTTTTCCATTTTCGATGGTTTCTTTGATCTGATCCATGTTTCTCTTTCTATTTTCTTCACTTTTTCTCTCGCTGATAAGTTTATTTAACTCCGCTCGTTCTATTTCGTCTTTGTTTTTACTTTCATTTCCTTTTCTTTTCTTTTTTCTTCATAAGCTCGAGTGTCTTTTCTGAATACTTCCTGGCTATGGTTGTCTTAGGTTTTCCTATTACCTGAGCTGATTTGCTAAGCACATTTGTTAGTCTGTCATTCAGCTCATCAGTGTCACATTCAGCATTACCTAGAGCCTGAAATCTGTTCCTTATTTCCAATTGAAAGGCTGCTTTGTTTTCGTTTACTATTATTTGGCATATCTTTTTATCTTTAACCATCTTTCTTTCACTTCTGAAACTGAATCTGGTTGTACAACCTACCATTCTATGGTCACTACCTATATTTACTTTGTTGATGACTGTGACATTTGTGATCGTGTTTTTCTTATTTGCCATAAAGAAGTCGATTTCATTCTTTGTTCCTCCATTTGGTATTCTACAGGTCCACTTCCTCCCTATTATTTTGTGAAAGAATGTGTTCGTTATTCTCATGTTATACATTTCATCAAAATTTACCAGTATTTCTCCTCTTTCATTCCCTTCTCCCACTCCAAATTTTCCGATACACGATTCTCCATTTTTCGATTTCCCATCTTTTGCATTGAAGTCTCCCATGAGTATAGTATATGTGTTATTTTGTTCTTCCATAATCTGGGAGATTTTGTCATACTGTAGAATGCTTCCATTTCTTCATCTGAGCTTTGAGAAGTTGGTGCATATACTTGTATTACTTTCAGGGTATATTTTCTACACAGTCAGATTACAACCATTGCAGTTCTGTCAGATACACTGCTGAATTTAACAATGTTTCTGCAAGATTTCTGTTAATTAGAAATCCTACACCACTGACTCTTTCATTTTGTCTTCTTCTGTAGTTAAATAGGTGGTTGCTGTCCTCGAACAGAATTAGTTTTTCTTCTTTTCTGTGGGTCTCACTCAAACCTACAATATCCCAACTGATGTTTTTCAGTTCTGTTATTTAAGTTATCAAGTTTGTAATCTTCTGTGAGGCTTCTTACATTGTATGCATAGATCTTCATGGATTTCAGTTTGTTTAATATCCCAGTCTCTAACTTGCCAACACAGTGCCTACTCACTTTTGGTGGCACACTGCCCGTAAGCACAGGAGGCAGTGCGGTTGGACCTTTAGTAGACGATGATCCAAGAGGAACGCCCGTCAAATACTTTGCAATAGAACTCATGTTTGGTTGGGAGGATTGTGGCAAATAATCTCACGTCCCTGCCACATAGTTTCCGGTGAGATGTAACTTTTTTTGCCACCTTGTCCGTTATAATCGGTGGAGCCCTATATATCTGTAGGGGGTTCCATGGTCCACGCCGTCTAAGACGGTACCTTGTATATCTTACAAAGCCTACCCCCTATCCGCCACCCGGGGACGTGCCAGGTAACAGCAGGATCCTGCCCCTGGATCTATCTATCTCTCTATTGCCAGACGCCATAATCCCGTAAGGGGTGTCCATTTAACTTTGAGTTATTTGTTTTACCGGGAGGGGCACTAACCCTCCACCAACCCATTTGCTGACATGTAGGGAGCACGTATGGTTTGGTTATATGGTTACCACCCAGCGTTGTAAATGTTTTTTTGGCTTACAGGAAACCATTTGGCTTGTCACTCAATGTAAAGCCACCTGTAAAGGGCAGAAAAGCAATAAGAAGTGATAGGAAAGATGGGAGAAATAGGAAGAGAGGAGGGCAGGCACAGAAAAAGAATGATAAAGGCTAAGGAAAAAGTAGGCAGCACTACATTAAGTGAGTGGATGATGGTCGCCACCACCTACCACTATATATATATATATATATATATATATTTCTTTACCTATCTATCTATATCTATATCTATATCTATCTATCTATATATGTGTGTGTGTGTGTGTGTGTGTGTGTGTGTGTGTATTAAGGTGATACTGAAGTTATCCCCTGGGGGTAAGTTTTTTTTTTTCAAGAATACTCCCCCAGTATCCCTGCTTGTCGTAAAAGGCGACTAAAAGGGTTGGCGGAGGGTTAGTGCCCCTCCCCGGAAAACAACTAACTAAAAAACAAACAATAAGCCTAGGACAAGGACTGACCAAACGATGACGACCAAGGACCGGACAAAGGACATGGTTATCGGAACGTGGAATGTAAGGGGAGCGAATGATGAGGTGAAAGAGAGAGAGATTGTCCAGGTGCTTGAGGGTGAGAAAGTGGATGTATGTGGAATAACTGAAACAAAATGAAGAGGAGAAAGTGTGAGAGAATGGGAGTATGGATGGGGTATATGTGCAGAACTAGGTGAGAATGAGAGGGCAAAGGAAGGAGTATGTACAGTTGTGAGTAAAAGGTGGAAGAAGAGCATAAGACAGTATGGATCAGTTGGGTCAAGGATTGTGTGGGTAAAGTTGAAAGTTGGAATACAAATGTGGGCGATTGTGTGTGTGTATGCGCCAACGCAAGATCGTGCTAGAAGAGTGAGAGAAGAGTTCTGGACAAATGTAGAAGTGTGCATGGAAAAGTTTGGAAGGAATGAGAGAGTGTTTTTGATCGGTGATATGAATGGTAAAGTTGGGAATGTGAAGGTGGATGGAATAGTTGGTGAGTGGGGTGTGCCTGCTGAGATAGATGAGAATGGGAGTGCGTTAGTGGACATTTGTGCTGGGAGGGGGTTGGTGATAGCTAATACCCTCTTCAGGCATAGAATGATCCACAGGTATACATAGCGAGTGATGAGAAGGGTGGGTGATGAACTGAATGAAAGGAAGGCAATGATTGATTATCTGTGTGTGGATGAAAGGATGAGAAGATGTGTAATGGATGCAAGAGTGTATAGAGGTTTGGGGAGTGGACTTTCTGACCACTACTTGGTGGTGGCCAGAATTAGAATTCAAGTAAGATGGACGAAAAGAAGACGGGAAAGACGAGAGGAAGGAGTAGTTGCAAGGAGAGTGGAAAGGTTACAAGAGGATGAGAAAAAGGCAGAGTATAAGAGAGAAGTGGAGGAATGATTGGGCAAATATGAATTGGAGCAGATGGGAGATGTGGAAGGTGTGTGTAGGATATTTACAGAAGAAATATGTGCAGCATCTGATGTGGCGTGTGGAAGGAAGAGAAGACGGAGGGGGGTGCAAGGAACAGCGTGGTGGACTGAAGAGGTGAAACGGGCTGTGGCACAAAAGAAGAAAGCATACAATGAATGGATGAGAAAGAGGGGCGTGGAAGAAGTTGAGAGGCGGAAGAGAGAGTTATATGTAGAAAGAAAGAGAGAGGTGAAAAGATTAATAAGAGAGAGTAAGAAGAGAGTGGATGAGGAATTTGGAAGGAATCTGAGTGTAAAGTGGAAGGACTGTAAGAAAATGTTCTGGAAGGAGGTGAAAAGAGAAAGACAGGGTGGAAGTGAAGTTAGCAGGGGAGTGAAAGATAAAAATGGTAGATTACTAGTGGAGAAGGGAGAAAAAGCAAGCAGATGGAGAGAACACTTTAAGGAATTGTTGAACATACAGGATGGAAGTAATGCCAGTATAAGTGGCTGGGAAATGGCTGGGAGAAGGAGGGAGGTGAGAAGACAGGAAGAAATCAGTAGGATAGAAGTTGTGGAAGCAATGAAGAAAGTTAAATCGGGGAAAGCCCCAGGAATTGATGGAGTGTGTGGTGAAATGCTGAAGCATGGGGGAGAGATAGTAGTAGAATGGATGTGGAAGATGTGCAGATTGGCATGGGAGGAAGGTAGAGTCCCGGAGGATTGGAAGTCAGGTATAATTATTCCCTTGTACAAAGGAAAAGGGGAAATAAGAAGTGTGTGGTAATCATAGGGGCATTTGTCTTCTTAGAGTAATAGGAAAAGTGTATGGTAGGATACTTATTGACAGAGTTAGAGAAAGAACAGAGAAATTAGTTGGAGAAGAACAGGGAGGCTTTAGGAAGGGAAGAGGTTGTGTAGATCAGATATTCATTCTTAGATCTTTAGTGGAAAAGTTTCTAGAGAAGGGAAAGAAGTTGTATGTGGCTTTCATGGATTTGGAGAAAGCATATGACAGGATGGATAGACAAGGATTGTGGAAAGTGTTAAGAATACATGGAGTAGATGGGAAGTTGTTGAATGCTGTGAAGAGTATGTACGATGGTGCGAAGGCTGTAGTGCGTGTGGATGGTGAACTGAGTTTTTCTCTTTGAAAGTTGGGTTGAAACAGGGATGTGTCATGTCTCCATGGTTGTTCAATCTGCACATGGATGGGGTAATAAAAGAGGTACAAGGTAGGGTAGTGGATGTTGTAGTGGCCCTGGTGAGAGAGGATAGTGTTTGGAAACTCCCTGTACTGTTGTTTGCAGATGATACTGTGTTGTTGAGTGAAGACGAAGGGGAGCTGCAAGGCTTGGTGGATGAGCTTGGGAGAGTGTGTCAGAAACGGAATCTAAAGGTGAATGTAGGGAAGAGTAAAGTGAAGGTCTTTGAGAGAGGTGAAGTTAATAAATGTACAGCGAGGTTGGATGGTGAGGAATTGGAAAATGTGAGTACATTTAAGTACTTGGGTAGTGTGATGAGTAAGGATGGAGGTTTGGAGGGTGAAGTGCTTGAAAGGGTACAGCAGGGAAGAAAGGTTGCTGGTTCTTTGAAAGCAGCGATAAGAAACAGGGAAGTGAGCATGGAAGTGAAAAAGTTACTACATGACAGTATTGTGATACCAACTCTAACGTATGGAAGTGAAGCTTGGACGTTGTTGGAAGGACACAAGTCATGAGTGAGAGCAGTGGAAATGAGTTATTTAAGAGGAGCCTGTGGAGTCACATGGAGAGACAGGCTGACGAATGAGGATATAAAGGAGCGTTGTGGTGTGGATGTGGATGTGATAGGAAGCGTTAGGAGGAACACACTGAGGTGGTTTGGCCATGTGAAGAGGATGGAGGGTGAAAGACTGACGAAGAGAGTGTATGTGAGTGAGGTGGAGGGGGGAAGAGAGAGGGGAAGGCCAAGGATGAGGTGGAGGGATGGGGTGGAGAGGTATATGAGAGAGGGGGGTGTGAGTTGGGAGCAGGGCAGTGAAATGGCGGGGGACAGGGCGACTTGGAGGCGATTTGTTTGTGGCCACCCCAAACGGGATTGAGGCGTCTGGCAATAGATAGATAGATAGACTTCCTTCCTGTGCAATACTTTTAATTTACTTTGTTATATACATTATGTCAGGCAGGTTTTTCGGTCTATATATTTAGGTATCCTAACCATGATACGTTTTATCATACTGTTGAATCATGAAGGTGCCTACCAACTACTCACGTGTTTTTCTGCACTGTAAAGCCACATGATTTCATGTAGCCCCAGACACAATTTGTCACGTTGATTTGTTGTCCTTCACCCAAATGTCGCCAGATGGTGTAATTAGTTAAGGCATAATCGGACAGGACGAGTAAGGGTTTACTTCCAACAGTTGGCTGGAGTTTATTGCCCATATAATGCCATTCAGAGGAAACCGAGCCTCGTCACTCTTGCCTTAAATGTCGAGAGTAAGTAGCGCAGTCCCGAACATGTCTGCTCCTAATAGGGAAGAGCGATAGTGTGAGTGAGTGTTACGTGAGTGTGACAGCATTTTATTCATAGTATGCATAGTTTTATGTAGGTTTTTCGTCTTCCTGGGTATCGCCACTTATTATGTGTTACAACACAAATTAATTCTCCATTTCGTCATTGTATTTGTAGGTGAAGCACTAAAATAACCTAGGGGGTGTGTTCAGTAGGAACTCGACCAATGGGCTTTCTTCTAACCAGTCTTTAGTTAAGGTAGTTAGTTTAGTAGTGACGTTAGCATAAAAATTGCACATTACCATTATCATATTTACACAATTCATCCTATATTTTCCACAAAAACACTACATTACATTTACATTCACTTATGTGTGTGTGTGTGTGTGTGTGTGTGTGTGTGTGTGTGTGTGTGTGTGTGTGTGAGAGAGAGAGAGAGAGAGAGAGAGAGAGAGAGAATCATCGAAGTGGACAGACATACGAGGAAACACAGGGAACATGAGAAACAAAGGAATTCACTTTAAAAACGTGATTGATGGCAGAGGGAGAGGGAGAGATATTGTACCGGAGATAGAAGGGTAAGAAGAGGAGGAGGAGGAAGAGGAGGAGGAGGAGGAGAGAAAAGAAAAGATGGAAGAAGAGGAAAGTCTGGAGAAGAGGAGAAGAGCTATAAACAATGAAGAGAAAGTGTAGAGGTATCCAAGCGAAAAGGGTAAAAGAGAGGAGAAGGAGGAGGAGGATGAGTAATGAAGAAGAAAAGAGAAGGGAGAGAGTAGGAGCTGAAGAGGGGGAAGGAGGTAGAGAAGTAAAAGGAGAGGGAGAGATACGACACAGAAGATAAAGAGGAAGAAGGGAAAGATAAAGGAGGAAGAGAAAGGGAGGAAGAACAGAGAAAAAGTGGCGGATGAACGAGAGAGAGGGTGTGTACAGTATATATTTTTTCATTTTGTTCATACCGACTGTGGAGATGGAAGGTGTTATATGAATCTTTGATGTTTAATATGATGCAAAGACAAAAGAGTATGAGAATGCATGGCATTCTGACGATGAATTTTATATATAAAACAAAAGAGAATAGGAAGGGTGGACATTGTAACGATGAATATGATTTATCAATCTATCTATAGCCCGACGTCCTAATCCCCCAAAGGGTGACCGCAATCAAAACGCCTCCAAGTCGCTCTGTCACCCACCATTTGACTGCCCTCCCCCCAACTCACTCCCCCTCCCTCATACATCTCTCAACTCCATTCCTCCACCTGATCCTCGGTCTCCCCTTCCCTCTCCCTCCCTCCACTTCACCTACATACACCCTCTTAGTCAGTCTTTCATTCTCCATTCTCTCCACATGTCCAAACCACCTCAGTGAATTTCTCCTAATACTCTCAGTCACATCCACAACCACCCCACAACGTTCTTTCACTTCATCATTCGTCAACCTGTCCCCACATGCTCCTCTCAGGTAACTCATTTCCTCTGCTCTCATTCTTGACTTGTTCCCTTCTAGCAAGGTCCACGCCTCGCTTCCATACGTCAGAGTAGGGATCACAATACTATAATGCAGTGACTTCTTAACTTCCATACTCACCTCCCTCTTTCTCATCACCGCTTTCATGAACCAACAACCTTCCTTCCCTGCTGTGCCCCTTCAAGTATTTCATCCCCAAAACTTCCATCCTTACTCATCACACTACCCAAGTACTTGAATTCCTTCACATTCTCCATATCCTCACCACCCAACCACACTGTGCATTCTGTGACTTCATTCCTTTCAAACACTATAACTTTACTCTTGTTTATATTAACTTTCAGATTCCTCTTCTTACACACTGTCCCAAATTCATCCGCCAAACTTTGCAATTCCCATTCATCTTCACTCAACAATACTGTATCATCAGCAAACTACAACACCGGAATCTTCCACACCTCACCCTCATTCATTAGAGCCACCCCCACATCCACTGCCCTACTTTGCACCTCCTTTACAACCCCATCCATTAAACAGCCATGAAGACATCACACTAAAATATGAGAAAGAAGGATATTCTGACGATGAATGTAATGAAAACAACAAAGGAGTATGACAAGTGGAGGCGTCCTCGGAGTGAAACGCTGAATCGCGCCTGAAGGCCAAGGGAAAACCACTGTAATATGATCAGAGATTTGCAGTTTTCCCTCTGGCATTCGGGCGCGATTCAGCGGTCCACCCCGTGGCCGTCTTCATTTGTGTAGTATACATTTTCAAGATACTTCAAGTGAATCTTGTGACTGTACTAAGTAAATCGCAGCTTTCGCTAGAGATTTAAAAAAAAAAATCACTATATATGATAGTAGCAAGTAAGAATTTGACAAAAATGGAAAATTCGCAAAACATGATGGTACCAAGAAATATTCAAACATTTCTTTAAAAATCTTCCACCAAAAAGGATGGTAGCTAAATCGAATTTGGTCAGCATTTAAAATTACAGCAGAAATTGATAGTAAAAACTATCATTTAGAGATTTTTCAACAAAAAATGTTGTAGAGTAAGACAGTGGTCAGTACTAAATTTTTGCATAAAATAAATTATGGCAGCAGTTAACAATTAGACGCTGTTAGAAATTTAAACAAAGTCGTACCAAGTAACATTCAAATCATTTAAAGAAGTTTCCTCTGAAAATAATGGCAGTGTGGAATATCAAGTCGATTTTTTTTTTAAATTTCCACAAAAAATTATGGTAGCAGGTAGCGTCGAAATAAATTTAAGATATTTTTTTTTTAAACGGTACTGTGATACAGTAGCCTACCCTATTAGCTTTCAAGGTACTTCAAGTGAATCTTATGACTGTTGTAACTGAATCGCGGCCACGGTTCAATAAGGAAGGATACTCTGACACTGAACATAATGTAAACAACAAGAGTGTGTGAGACTAGAGGAAGGATACCCTGACACTTAATATGATGCAAACAACAAAACTGTGTGAGAAGAGAAGAAGGATATTCCGACGGTGATTATGATGCAAACAACGATTATGAAAAGGAAGGACACCCTGGCGTTGGAAATCATGTAAACAACAACGAGTATGAGAAGGACGGATACTCTAACGTTGAATATCAAGCAAACAACAAACGATTATGCAAGGGATTGATATTCTGAAATTCGGGGAGGAATGATTATATGGAAGGCAGACACATTGCTGGCAGGGTATTGCTGGCGAACGTTTGCCCATGACAGTACTAGCTGACAATGTGATGGAGTTGTGTACGTTGATACTGGTGAAAATAGATCAGTAACCAGGACACAGTGTTACCTAGATATGGCCTCTTGTGCCTGAGATACACTCTCTAATGGTCGAGACAACTCTCGTTTTCTATTCCAGCTAACTCGAGACATTTTTTAGCTGATAGTGAACCACTGATGGCACATTGGTTAACATCTGATTGTGTCGGTGCAGGTATGGCTTTTTGTCTATCAAAACCTGGCAATAGGACGAGCTTTCTAAAAATGTTTCTTTTATTGCAGTACTATCATTCTTATGTAAACATCAATCTCTGATATGACCTTGGGTGGCTGTGGGTCCCTAACCTGTCACTCACCACAACCAGAACTCCTTGCGATTACACCAAGCTTCCAGCCGCAGGAATATTGTACAGTAGGGTACTTGCAATGTTTTTAGATATGGTTAGTGATAAATTACTGAAAATTATACAGTATTTGGAGAAAGTATATGCTTAAAAGTGACCAAATTCACCAGAATGTCACTTCGTATTTATTTACGCCCACCTGATCAGTACCGAGCTATTACATCACAGCTTAACATCCATATAACATCCATATGCTTTTTATAATCATTCCTAAATGCATTCTTTTACCCTTTTCATCAGTCGATTTCCTTGCTGTTCGGTCGCCCAAAGAAGTGGTAACCCAATTCCCAGTACCTTTCCCTCAGAAAGTGGCATCTGACAACTGCCACTGCTTAATTATACTCATTTATTGCACATCGGGAGAACAGTATTTATGTAAAGAACACCAGAAATCAATATCAAAGTGTATATTTCGCATTACGTGAAAGGAAACCACCATTACTCGTACGAGAGAATATGAAATATACAGACTATCGCTCAACAGTTTCAGGGTTAATATGCAGAGAAACTCTCATAATGTTTGTTTTACAACCTAAATCAACGATACTTAGGGGGAAGTGTCGCATAAAATGAATTCTATAGTTAAATGTAATGTCCAGAGCACGAAAGTCATCAAATTACGAAAATAAACATATAAAAGTTTACGGATAATCCACATTTAAATCTCTACGTGGGTTGAAATTCAGGCGGGAAAACAAAGCTGTAAGTACAAAACCGTGATCGCTGTGAGCAAACAGGGGAGTACTAAAAGACGACAAAGACTATCCACTGAATTTAGTGAAAACGTGACATACCTGGAGAACGACTATACTCTTTTACCTTAACCCGGCCACAGTATTTCCATGGCACATTTATCTGATTAGCATCCTAGTTTAGTAATCATATACTGTACTTTTGTAACTCGACATTCAAGATAGAGATTACCAATATTAGACCAAGCTGAAGTAAACAGGGTGGTCATTTAACTAACGATGAAATTTCGACATGTAATAGAATCTATAGGGCAGTCTAATAGAATCTATAGGGCAGTCTCATGGGAAAAAAAAAAAAAAAAAAAAAAAAGATGGAAAGGGTGGTGGTCAAAAGCCAGAGCGAGAATGAAGAGAACTAAAGACGAATAAGTTGGTCGTAAAAAAAAGGGGGAGGGGGAGGGGGAGCGTGACAATGAAGGACGGAGAGATGAACCTCCTCTTATTGCATGATCATGACTGACGTAATTGAAACTCCTTTGACGGCTGTGCTGCACTGCTGAGGGCCACTGGGGCGCGACTGGAAACGTGCCAGATATTGCTTACTGTTTAATCATTGTTATTAATCTAAAAAACTGAAGATGAACTTTTAAGTTATATTTTCAAAAGATCATCTTTCTTTTATTTCTTCAACACCACAGTTAAGTTTGGAGGGCAGGCAAGTTACGGAAAACGTTAAAGAATGGTTGCCAGATCCAGGGAGTTTTGTCCAAAACTTAGAGGAAAGCAAGCCATCATTTGTGTCAACTGAGAAGTTAGCTATTGGTATTATTGTCTTCGATGCACGCAGTTCTTCGTAAAAATTCTTCAACTCTCTTCATCATCTTAACTGTACATTTAACGACGTCACCGTTTTTGTCTTCTCAGTGATGTAATTTGTTGCTTCCCAGTGCGCTTTACTTCGGACCTGTTTCAGACTTTTTCCTTTTTTTTATGGTTTCCTTGATAGATCCATGTTTCTCTTTTTTACTTCTTCTTTTCTTTGTCTCTTGTTGATAAGCTTATTTAATTCAGCTGGTTCTGTTTCATTTTTCATTGTCTTTACTTTCATTTCCTTTTTTTTTTCTTTCTCATTAGCCCGAGTGTCTTTTCTGAATACTTCTTGGCTTTGGTTGTATTAGTTTTCCTACTACCTCCGCTGATTCTGTTAGCACTTCTGTAGTCTGTCATTTAGCTCATCAGTGTCACATTCAGCATTGCTTAGAGCCTGAAGTCTGATCGTTATTTCCAATTGAAAGGCCGCAGTGTTTTCGTTTGCTTTTATTGGGCTTATCTTTTTATCTTTCATCATCATCTTTCTTTCACATCTGAAATTGAATCTGGCTGAGCAACCCACCATTCTATGGTCACTTCCTATATTTACTCTGTTGATGACTGTGACATTTGTGATCGTATTAATCTTCTCTGCTATAATGAAGTTGATATCATTCTTTGTTTCTCCATTTGGGCTTCTCCAGGTCCACTTTCTCCCTGTTCTTTTGTGAAAGAATGTGTTCAGTATTCGCATGTTAAACATTTCTGCAAAGTTTACCAGCATTTCTCCTCTTTTATTCCTGTGTACCACGCTAAATATTCCCATACATGCTTCTCAATTTTTGATTTCCCAACTTTTGCATTGAAGTCTCCCATGAGTATAGTGTATGTGGTCTTTTCGTCTTCCACAATCTGGGAGATGTCGTCATAGCATTTTTCTATTTCTTCATCTGAGCTTTGAGAAGTTGGTGTATATACCTCTATTACTTTCAGGGTATATTTTTTGCATAGTTCAATTACAACCAGTGCTACTCTCTCAAACACACTGCTAAATTTAACAATGTTGTCTGCAAAGTTTCTGTTAATTAGAAATCCTACATCACTAGCTCTTTCATTTTGCATTCCTCTGTAGTGAAGTAGGTGGTTGCTGTCATCGAGCTGAATTACTTTTTCTTCTTTTCTGTGGGTCTCACTCAAACCTACAATATACCAACTAATGTTTTCCAGTACAGTCATTAAGTTATCAAGTATGCAATCTTCTACGAGGCTTCTTACATTGTATGCATAGATCTTCTTGGATTTCAGTTTGTTTAATATCCCAGTCTCTAACTTGTAAACACAGTGCCTACTCACTTTCGGTGGCACACTGCACATAAGCACAGGAGGCAGTGCGGTTGGACCTTTAGTAGACGATGATCCAACAGGAACGCCCGTCAAATCATTTGCAATAGAACTCATGTTTGGTTGGGAGGATTGTGGCAAATAATCTCACCTCCCTGCCACATAGATTCTGGTGAGATGTAATTTTTGTGCCACCGTATTCAATACATTTGGTGAAGCCCTATATATCTACAGGGGGTCCCATGATCTGTGCCTCCTAAGACGGTACCTCGTATATCTATAAGGCCTTCTCCTATCCGCCACCCAGGGATGCACCAGGTAGCAGTGGGTATACGGTATATATACTTTATATATATATATATATATATAGAGAGAGAGAGAGAGAGAGAGAGAGAGAGAGTGAGAGAGAGAGAGAGAGATTTCTCTCTATATCTATCTATCTATCTATCTATCTATATATATATATATATATATATATATATATATATATATATATATATATATACACATATATTTATATATACATACATATATATATATATATATATATATATATATATATATATATATATATATATATATATATCATCCAATCCTACGTTGCCTCATGAGGAGCGTACGAGCCCTGGGCTAGGCAATTTGGTCCTGAGAGAGATATCTATATATATCTATCTATCTATCTATATATATATATATATATATATATATATATATATATATATATATATTGCCAGACGCCTCAATCCCGTTTGGGGTAGCCACAAACAAATCGCCTCCAAGTCGCCCTGTCCCCCGCTATTTCACTGCCTTGCTCCCAACTCACACCCCCTCTCTCATATACCTCTCCACCCCATCCCTCCATCTCATCCTCGGCCTCCCCTCCCTCTTCCCCCTCCACCTCACCCACATACACTCTCTTCGTCAGTGTTTCACCCTCCACATATATTTATACTGTACATACATATATATATATATATATATATATATATATATATATATATATATATATATATATAGCGAGACGCCTCAATCCAGTTTGGGGTAGCCACAAACAAATCGCCTCCAAGTCGCCCTGTCCCCCGCTATTTCACTGCCTTGCTCCCAACTCACACCCCTCTCTCATATACCTCTCCACCCCATCCCTCCATCTCATCCTCGGCCTCCCCCTCCCTCTTCCCCCCTCCACCTCACCCACATACACTCTCTTCGTCAGTCTTTCACCCTCCACATATATTTATACTGTACATACATATATATATATATATATATATATATATATATATATATATATATATATATATATATATACAGTAGGCTCACACAGTGCGCGTCATCGCAGTGCGCGATTCGCCTTGTGCACAAGTGACCAAAAGTCATAACCAAAAACCCTTCAATGCGCGAGTTTACCGCATAGAACGCGAGGCAGAGGCAAGGAGTGGCTCAAAAATGCCATTTTCTACTAGTGCGCGACCACCCCTCACACAGCGCGTCACGTGTTGTCATGTTGATGCGTGATGGAAGGCAGGACTGAGCTGTGTATGTTAAACATTAGCAAGATCCTTCCTGCCGTGGATAAGCTCAAGGAAGGGGTGATGGAACAGGAAGTGAGCAACCTAAGAACGGAGGAACTTCTGGTTGGTATCAACAAACTCTTCCATTTCTACACAGACAGGCACAGGGAAGAAATAAACAGAAGACAGACGCTCATAACAAGCTACACACAGCGGGCTCAAGTTGGTGAAATTGCAGAACCATCAACATCGTCTGCTCCTGTTCCTGTTGAGGATGAAGAGGATGCAATGTCAGAAGTGTCAGCATTGGACTATGAAGGGTTTATGGCCGAAGTGAGTGACTTTCATGCTCCTGGGGAAGGTGCTCAAGAGGGGTCTGTGGAGGGAAGTGTTGGTGCGGTGGGAGGTGCGGTGGGGAGTGCGGCGCTGTAAGTGTTGCCGTGCCTCAGAACCCCTGTTATTTAAGGTCATCAGGCCTGTTGTCTACTGTTGTGAAGGTGACTACCCATATTTTGTTATTGTAGCTATAGCTTTAGTACAATGTCTGAAACATATGACCTTTATTATGTCTCTAAGGGCCAAAAAATGTCCAGGTATGAGGGGATACCGCCCATATGTAATTATTCCCATAAGATTATGTATTCCTAGTACCCGAATTCCCAGTGCGCGAGCTTGTGCACCACCCAATCTCTCGCGCACTGTGCGAGCCCACTGTATATATATATATATATATATATATATATATATATATATATATATATATATATATATATATATATATATATATGGTCAATGGCTAGCCACTGATGACAATGCACAATTCGTTTGAAGAATATTAAACATAACAATTTCAACTTTTGGTTTATTTTTACAAGCATATGTTTGACAACTTGTTTTCCCTATCTGACGAACTCCTGAATCGCCCTGTATGATTTAAAATGATTTAGGAAATGCTTATTGTCTATCTGCACCATTTTAAACTACTTTTTTTGTGCGAGGAAGAAGGAGCCAAAGGCCGCGAGCCCACAATTATTGTTCCTTCCAAGAGAAAATCAAAATAAAAGAGAGAGCCAAATTCAACATCCGATCATTTCGAGATTCCTGGACACACTGAATTTGAAATACTGGATGTCATAGAAATCAGGAAATACAGACAGAGGGAGACAGTTCCAGAGTTGACCTGTTGCATAAATGAAGAACTGGGAGTAACGGTTAACTCTTGCATTAGAGAGTTGGACAGAAAAGGGGTGAGAGTTTGCTGCTAGACGGGTGCTATGCTCCCGTCGTTGAGGTGAAGGAATGCATGCAGACAGTTCAGAGGAGCAGTAACCATTGCAGTAGCGATACAAAAGAGATAAAGATGCAACAGTGCGACGAAGAGACAGAGGTTGAAGGGAGTCAATAAAAGGAGGAGAGTAAATGAGACGAAAAGCCTTTGACTCCACCCTATTAAGAAGAGCTGTATGTGGGGAGTCTCCCCACACATGAGAGTTATTCTCCACACAGGGGCAGATAAAACCCCTGTATAGAGTCAACAGTTGTGCAGGGGTAAAGAAAGAACGGAGTCGGCTTAGCACACCTAATCTCTTAGAAGCAGATTTCACAAGAGATGTAATATGATCTTTCCAAGGTAAGTCCCGAGTAAATGAAACCCCGATCATGTTCAAGGATGATGCAGGATTAAGCTGAATATTATTATACATTAGTGGGTACACCTGTGGAAGATTTTGTCGGGGTGATAGGTGTAAACTCTGAGTCTTTGATGCATTAAAAACAACCAAATTATTTTTACAACAGTCAGAGATACGAACCAGGTCAGACATTAGGTGTGCCATAGCCTCATCCCTTGTTTGTTGATGTAACTGCTGAGATGGACGTTGCGGGAATCGAATGGAAAGGTGAAGGATGGAGTCATCAGCGTATTAGTGGATAGGGTTAGATGTACAACTTAGAAGATCATTGATGAATAAAAGGAAGAGAGTTGATGATATGACAGACCCCTGAGGAACACCACTATTGATAGATCTAGGAGAAGAACGATGGCCGTCTACAACAGCAAATATAGAACGACCAGAAAGGAAGCTAGAGATGAAGGCACAGATAGAAGGATAGAAACTGTAAGAGGGCAGTTTGGAAATTAAAGATCTATGCCAGATTCGATCGAAAGCCTTTGAGATGTCAAGGCAATGGCAAAGTTATCGCCAAAGTCCCGAAAGGAGGATGACCAGGAGTCTGAAAGGTAGGTGAGAAGATCGCCAGTGGAGCTCCCTAACAGAACCCATACTGACGATCAGAAATAAGGTTGTGATAGGATAGATGCTTTAAAAAATTTTTATTAAGAATTGGCTTGAAAACTTTTGAGATACAGGATGTTAAAGCAATTGGACGATAGTTAGAAGGTTGGGAATGGTCACCCTTCTTTGTGACTGGCTGAATGAGAGCAAACTTCCAGCAAGAAGGAAACATACAAGTTGATAGACAAAGGCGAAAGAGTTTGCCTAGGCAAGGTGAAAGCACAGAAGCACAGTTGTTGAGAACAACAGGAGGGACTCCGTCATGCCCATATGGCTTACTAGTATTGAGCCTGTGATGGCAAAAAATACATCAGCTGAAGAAATTTCAATGTCAGCCATGAGGAAGTCAGAGGGGGGAAGTGATGGAGGAACAGCACCGGAGTCATGTAAGGTGGAATTGGAGGAGAAAGTCTGAGCGAAGAGATCTGCTTTATCAGTAGAAGAAATAGCTACAGAGCCATCACAGTAGAAAAGAGGAGGGAAGGATGATGGGGTAAAGTTGTTAAAAAGGTTTTTGGCAAGGTGCCAGAAGGAGCGGGAAGAATTCGAGTTGGAGAGTTGAGAGCATTTAGTATGGATGAAGTTATTTTTAGCAGAGCTAAGAATACACTTAGAACGATTCCGGGCAGAAATGTACAAAAGATGTGATTCAGGGGTGGGTTGGCTCCGGTACTTTTTATAGGCCCTCTCCTTGTTGTGGACAGCATTAGAACAAGCGTGATTAAACCAAGGCTTTCTTGCATTAGTCAGAGGATATGAGAAAGGAATGTATGCTTCCATGCCCGAGAGAATAACCTCTGTAGTGCGCAAGGCACACTCAGATGGCTCCCGGCCATGGAAGCAATAATCATTCCAGGAAAAATCAAAGAAGTACTGCCTGAGGGCCTCCCAATCCGCAGCTCCAAAGTGTCATAGACGACGTTTCTTTGGAGGGTCCACAGGCCGTACCAGAGCGATAGGACAGGTTAAGGTTATAAGGTTATGATCGGAGGAGCCCAACGGAGAGAAAAGATTTAAAGTGTATGCAGAAGGATTAGTTGTTAGGATGAGATCAAGTATGTTGGAGCTCTTTCCAAGGCGGTCAGGGATACCGGTAGGGTGCTGTACAAGCTGCTCTAGGTCACTGAGGATAGAAAAGATGTAGGCTTGTTCACCAGGTGGATCAGTGCAAGGAGAGGAGAGCCAAAGGTGGTGGTGAACACTGAAATTTCCTTGAATGGAGAATTTAGAGAAAGGAGAAATGGATAGAATGTGTTCCATCGTAGAAGTAAGATAGTCAAAGAATTTTTGATAGTCAGTAGAATTGGGAGATAAGTAAACAGCGCAGATATATTTAGTCAGAGAATGTCAGGAAAGCCGAAGCCGAAGCCGGAGCGTAGTGAATTAGGAAAAATCGAGTTCAGGAACACGAGAACAAGATAAGTCGTTGCGTATATATACACAACAGCCACCTTTGGCTTTGAAATGAGTATAGAGAAAGTAGGAGGAAACAGAAAAGGGTCTGCTGTCAGTTGCCTCAGACAGCTGAGTCTCAGTTAGAAAAAGAAGGTAAGGTTTAGAGGAGGAGAGGTGATGCTCAACAGAGCGAAAGTTAGAGGAAAGGCTGCGAATGTTGCAGAAGTGAAGAAGAGAGTCAAACAGTGGGTCCAGGCTGCTCGAGTCGTCACCGGGAAAGGGGCGGAAGGTGGGGGCATTTATGATCCCCCCCCCCCCGGGGACTCCGAGGCCTCGTGTTGCGCTGCCATGATTTGTTTAATTTTGGAAAAGGAAGTGTGGTGTGTACTGTGCATGTAGTTTGGTGTTGATAGTTAGAGAAACTTGTATTGGAGAGCATGCTGGCCTACTCTCTGTGTTACTGAGACACTGAAAAAGTTCAACAAAGGGGGATGGTCGGGACCTAGTTCCGAGGGCTGATGAAACGGGAGCTCCAGCTCTCCTTATCATCAGCTTTCCATCATCCTTGGGAGTACTGCCCTGCTCGACTGGTGTTTCAGTCCACTACTTGCTAAAGTCAGCTACCAACAAAAGTTCCAAGAAGGTCAGTGACACAAAATTACATTTTCTTTTTTCCATAAAGTATGTGGAGGTCCCTAGATGTGGAGGTCCCTGGGCAACTGCCCAGCTTGACCATTCCTAAATCCTGCCGTGGAGCAGACTGAGTCCTCCTTACAACATATTAAAATGATGAGCGCAATGTAAGGACCACCCAGTATCATCAGTTAACGTATACCTCCACCACACCTCTCCACTTTCTTTTTAGTGTGTTCTCATTCGCTTATAAAAGGGGGCGCGGAAGGCTGATACTTCTCAAGGATTTACAGCGTTACTTAAGCCTAGATATATCATTACGTCGTTATCATTGTCATTGTTATCATCACTATAATCTTCGTCGTCATCACGTTGGCTGCCGTCATTGTCTTCATTATCATTGTTATTAATATTATTATTATTATTATTATTATTATTTGCCGTTGCCGTCATCAACCAAACTCAACTGCATTTACCTGTATTGTTGTAGATACTCAACTGCATTTATTGTTGTGGATGTGATGTATATTTAGACTTACAGTGTTGTGAATGTCTCCGAGTGGACTCTATGAACATGTGGTTACATTCCACGCTGAAAGTGATTATTATTCATAGGTGTATGAGTTGGAGGTAAGGCAGCCAGATAGCAGACGACAGGGTAGTTGTTCTGTGTGTGTGGGGGGGGGGAGGAGAAGTTAACTAAAAGGAGACGTGACGGATCTTTTGTTTAGCATCGTAACAAACTACTGGGACTGTGTAAGAAACCTTAAAGTCTGTTTTCTGTGCTGCATAGAATGAACGAAGCATCTCTTCCGAAGCGGGTTTATCTTCCATACTGCTCCTTAACAACGTCTCATTATAATATTCACATCTTCTTTATATCAACATAATTTGCATCAATAACATACAAGTCGATACTGAGGAGGAATGTGCAGTAAAAATCAGTAAGAAAGATGTATTATGGACTCTCCAAAGGCACATAGAATATGACCAGGGACCCTGCCACAGAATAAATTTGCGAAGACAGAACGGCAAATTTTGGAAGGATTTGTCTGGGGAGAGAAAGTACGGTCGGTCTAAAACTGCACGAGAAAATTTACTTCACCCCAAAATTTAGTAGAGGGAAGCAAGTGAAGTTCAAATGGAGATACGCCTGGGTGGGGGTGCCCTACATCCACTCACTCGATATTAACAGCCTTCAGATGACTGCTCTGAATGAGAAACCAAATAGTCTCATTTAACAGGAAACCATTTATTGTGTAGAATGATAGCCACATAAGTAAGTGACGCCAGACAGTCTAGTGGTTTAAGGCACTGTATCGGATTAGGACCGTAAGGGTGTGCCTCCAAGGGAGGGCTGGAGTTCATTATTCACATAATGCCACTCAGGGGCAAGGCAAGCTGGTCACCCTTGCGTTAAATACCAGGACTGAGCTTTCGGCTTCTAAGGTCCTGACGGGGTAAAAAAAAAAAAAGTAAGGATGATAGATGGATAGTATAGGGAGTTAGCTTAGTCACTGGTAAAAATTTCTGATACTAAGAGGCAAAATGCTGTAAGGGAAAGGGTGCAAGATTATATTCATTGTAAAGGATGTCTAGCAAACTGTTTCATAAATTAGAAGTTACAAAGAAGTATAAAGGAATGCAAACAGCAGCAAACCAGATGGTCCTTTCAAGGCTGCTTGTTACAGAGAAGACCATCACTATGATATCTAATTCTACAAGCTGAAGTAAGGATAGTGAAGAAAGAAGGCTCTCCCTCACCCACCAGACCCTGCAGTCGAAGCTGGCAGGAAAAAAGTGAGGACCACCATGCAGCATGGAAAGCTGACATGGAAATTTCATAGGAAAGACGGAAAAATGGTAAACTATATTCTGCTGTACTGTATCTATACATTACAAGTGTCACTAAGATACAGGTACAGTATCATTAATCAAAAAGCATTTCCTTGCTATAGTTTCATCAGGATCTGCAATAGAGAGAAACGGCTTACATTATTATTTAGTCATGAAGGTGTTTAGCTGGGGATTTGAAGCGAGATACTTATCCAGCGATTCCTGAATGTCACCACTGTACTGCAATCAACGACATCCCTGGCCAGTTTATTCCAAATGTTAACAACCCTGTTAAAGAAAAAATGCTTGGCTTCATTAGACTGGAAATGCTTACCAATAAACTTATACCCATTACCTCTAGTATAGTTCAAAAGATCAATTGTAAAGTACTTGTCAACATCCATATTATCAATTCCTTTAATCATATTGAATACTTGAATCAGATCCCCTCGTAGTCTGCTCTTTGATAGGCTAAATAACTTTAGCTCATTTAATTGCTCTTTGCATGAATTCTTCTTTAGTCTGGGTATCATTTTTGTTACTCATCGTTGCACTCTGTTTTCTCTATATCTTTAATGTAATACAGTGACCAGAACTGCACGCAGTACTCTAGATATGGACGTATTAGGAGCTGCATAGGGTAAGAATTATATTTTCAGATCCGAACTCAAATGATCTGTCTTTAAATCCAACTAGTTGGTTGGCTTTATTGCTTCTGTGCACTGTTTGCTTGGCTTTAGATAATCTATTATAATTGTTTCTAGATCCTTTTCATGGTTTACATTCATGAGTTGAGAATGATTCATTGTATAACAAAATTTTCAGTTTTACTCCCAATATTTAGAACTTTGCATTTATCAATGTTAAAATCCACTTGCCATTTTCTGCCCAGTTAAGCAATTGATCAAGATCTAGTGTTATTTGTTCTAGGGTATCTGTTCTATTACCAATCTTCGTATCATCAGCAAATTTTGATATTTTACAAAACATGGCTTCATCAATTTCGTTTATATAAATCAAGAACAATAGAGGACCCAAAACTGAGCCTTGCGATACTACACTTATAACATTTTTCCAGTCTAATTTCTTACCATTGATTACAACTCTTTGTTTACGATTCATAAGACAGCTTTCAATACACTGCCACTGATACAATAGACGTGCAGTTTCTCGATAAGTTGAATATGTGGAACTTTATCAAATGCTTTTTTGATATCAAGGTAAATGACATTGACTGATTTAGTGCTGTCATACATGTTGATAATATCATTGAAAAAATCAAGTAGATTAGTAAGACATGAATGCTTATTTCGGAATCCGTGCTGAAAGTTTTTGATGAAATTGTTCTGCTCTAAATGTTTGGCCAAATTTTCTCTAATTATGCTTTCCATCAATTTGCAAACATCTGATGTCAAACTTATTGGTCGGTAATTGCTGGGTTGAGATTTGTCTCCGTTTTTGAATATCCAAATTAAATGTGCTCATTTCCAACAGCTTGGTACAGTGCTGCTTCTGAGAGAGATATTGAATATATGTGCTAAGGGTTTCACTGTTTCATCTTTTGCCTCAATTAAGACTCTTGGGGATATTCTATCTGGCCCTGTGTTTTATTTATCTTTAGTTTATGTAGTGCTAGGAATATTATGGGTAAAAAAGTATCGGTGCATTATATGCGTGAAACATCAAGACAACGGAAAGAAGGAAACAAAAACTTAGTATGAGACCAGCTACAATATGTGTTGGCAGTCCTGATGGCGGAAATATGCCAGATATCACCATCTGGTGTACTACAGTGTTAAACAAACAGTAATATCTTATGTTTTTATAAACCGTTATTGATACAAAGTGTGACTTTGAGAATTCCACATGGGAGATTACAGCAGCTAACAAATGACAACGGTGGTTCAGATATATATTGGCTTATCTGAGTGTGACATTAATGTGGCCATGATAACGGCAGCATTATTTGGTAATTACCACCACCCACATAAACGCTTGTCATATAATTTTAGCAAAACAAATGTGAGAGGTATGTTCACATCACCTGTGAAATGCACCATGGACAATATGTTCATGATCGTATGTGCACGTAATTGGTAAAGGAATAGTCAGTAATACAATTCGGGTCATACAGGAACACTTAAATGGCATATATTTATGCTTCGCATATTTCATTAATATATCAGTATTTAGTATATGCTCCGCCTGCAGATAAGACCGCATCCAGTTGTGAAGGCATGGATGGCACCAATGCACATGTAAGGCGTTGTCCAGGTGGATGTTGGAGATGTTCCCACGCATGCATAGCACTCCTGACAACAACAGCATGGTCCAGAGGACGTTCATGATCAGGCATATGTCTGAGCGTGGCTACCCAGACGTGTTTGATGGGATTCAAGTCCGGGGATCTGGTTGGATGTGGCAACAATGTAATGTAAGGATGTCGGGTAAACTACTCCTGAACAACACGGCACGTGTGGAGAGGGCTGTTATCCTGGAGGAGGTAGAAAGTTTCACTCTTAGGGAACAACAACACCTAAACCGATGGAAGAAGGACCTCCAGGAGTTTAACATACTCTTGCCCTGCCAAACATCCCGGACCAACATCAGCCAGCTCCCCGACACCACTGGCGTGCATCCAACCGAACAGCCTTGTGGTAACATGCCCACTCCTGGTGCCCACCACATTTTCTGCCTAGTATCTGAAACATATAGCGGCTCATAATGGGATAGTATCATATCATTAACCCTTCTGTAACTGATACTGAAAGGTGTAGTGGAATCATGCCACATCATGGTCTTCGCATAGAATGTACGTTTATGATTGTTAGGCAGAGGTGTGTAACACTGTTATAACCGCTACACTTGGTCGACATTACACGAACCTATAAAAGCCACAAATAAAGTCTAGCACGTATTATTGGAACTTGGAATGTAAGGGGAGCGAATGATGAGGTGAAAGAGAGAGAGATTGTCCAGGTGCTTGAGGGTGCGAAAGTGGATGTATGTGGAATAACTGAAACAAAATGAAGAGGAGAAAGTGTGAGAGAATGGGAGTATGGATGGGGTATATGTGCAGGAGTAGGTGAGAATGAGAGGGCAAAGGAAGGAGTATGTATAGTTGTGAGTAAAATATGGAAGAGGAGCATAAGTCAGTATGGATCAGTTGGGTCAAGGATTGTGTGGGTAAAGTTGAAAGTTGGAATACAAATGTGGGCGATTGTATGTGTGTATGCACCAACGCAAGATCGTGCTAGAAGAGTGAGAGAAGAGTTTTGGACAAATGTAGAAGTGTGCATGGAAAAGTTTGGAAGGAATGAGAGAGTGTTTTTGATTGGTGATATGAATGGTAAAGTTGGGAATGTGAAGGTGGATGGAATAGTTGGTGAGTGGGGTGTGCCTGCTGAGATAGATGAGAATGGGAGTGCGTTAGTGGACATTTGTGCTGGGAGGGGGTTGGTGATAGCCAATACCCTCTTCAGGCATAAAATGATCCACAGGTATACATGGCGAGTGATGAGAAGGATGGGTGGTGAACTGAATGAAAGGAAGGCAATGATTGATTATGTGTGTGTGGATGAAAGGATGCGAAGATGTGTAAAGGCTGCAAGAGTGTATAAAGGTTGGGAAAGTGAACTTTCTGACCACTACTTGGTGGTGGCCAGAATTAGAATGCAAGTAAGATGGAGGAATAGAAGAAGGGAAAGACGAGAGGAAGGAATAGTTGCAAGGAGAGTGGAATGGTTACAAGAGGATGAGAAAAAGGCAGAGTATAAGAGAGAAGTGGAGGAACGATTGGGCAAATATGAATTGGAGCAGATGGGAGACGTGGAAGGTGTGTGTAAGATATTTACAGAAGAAATATGTGCAGCATGTGATGTGGTGTGTGGAAGGAGGAGAAGGCCCGGGGAAGGGGTGCAAGGAACAGCGTGGTGGACTGAAGAGGTGAAACAGGCTGTGGCACAAAAGAAGAAAACATACAATGAATGGATGAGAAATAGGGGCGTGGAAGAAGTTGAGAGGCGGAAGAGAGAGTTATATGTGGAAAGAAAGAGAGAGGTGAAAAGATTAGTAAGAGAGAGTAAGAAGAGAGTGGATGAGGAATTTGGAAGGAATTTGAGTGTAAAGTGAAGGGACTGTAAGAAAATGTTCTGGAGAGAGGTGAAAAGAGTAAGACAGGGTGGAAGTGAAGTTAGCAGGGGAGTGAAAGATAAAAATGGTAGATTACTAGTGGAGAAGGGAGAAAAAGTGAGCAGATGGAGAGAACACTTTAAGGAATTGTTGAACGTAGAGGATGGAAGTAATGCGAGTATAAGTGGCTGGGGAATGGCTGGGAGAAGGAGGGAGGTGAGAAGACAGGAAGAAATCAGTAGGATAGAAGTTGTGGAAGCAATGAAGAAAGTTAAATCGGGGAAAGCCCCAGGAATTGATGGAGTGTGTGGTGAAATGCTGAAGCATGGGGGAGAGATAGTAGTAGAATGGATGTGGAAGATGTGCAGATTGACCTGGGAGGAAGGTAGAGTCCAGGAGGATTAGAAGTCAGGTATAATTATTCCCTTGTACAAAGGAAAAGGGGAAAAAGAAGTGTGTGGTAATCATAGGGGCATTTGTCTTCTTAGTATAATAGGAAAAGTGTATGGTAGGATACTTATAGACAGAGTTAGAGAAAGAACAGAGAAATTAGTTGGAGAAGAACAGGGAGGCTTTAGGAAGGGAAGAGGTTGTGTAGATCAGATATTCATTCTTAGATCTTTAGTGGAAAAGTTTCTAGAGAAGGGAAAGAAGTTGTATGTGGCTTTCATGGATTTGGAGAAAGCATATGACAGGGTGGATAGACAAGGATTGTGGAAAGTGTTAAGAATATATGGAGTAGATGGGAAGTTGTTGAATGCTGTGAAAGGTATGTACGATGGTGCGAAGGCTGCAGTGCGTGTGGATGGTGAACTAAGTGAATTTTTCTCTTTGAAAGTTGGTTTGAAACAGGGATGTGTCATGTCTCCATGGTTGTTCAATCTGTTCATGGATGGGGTTATAAAAGAGGTACAAGGTAGGGTAGTGGATGTTGGAGTGGCCCTGGTGAGAGAGGATAGTGTTTGGAAACTCCCTGTACTGTTGTTTGCAGATGATACTGTGTTGTTGAGTGAAGACGAAGGGGAGCTGCAAGGCTTGGTGGATGAGTTTGAGAGAGTGTGTAAGAAACGGAATCTAAAGGTGAATGTAGGGAAGAGTAAAGAGATGGTCTTTGAGAGAGGTGAAGTTAATAAATGTACAGCGAGGTTGGATGGTGAGGAATTGGAAAATGTGAGTACGTTTAAGTACTTGGGTAATGTGATGAGTAAGGATGGAGGTTTGGAAGGTGAAGTGCTCGAAAGGGTACAGCAGGGAAGAAAGGTTGCTGGTTCTTTGAAAGCAGTGATAAGAAACAGGGAAGTGAGCATGGAAGTGAAAAAGTTACTACATGACAGTATTGTGATACCAACTCTAACGTACGGAAGTGAAGCTTGGACATTGTTGGAAGGACACAAGTCAAGAGTGAGAGCAGTGAAAATGAGTTATTTAAGAGGAGCCTGTGGAGTCACGTGGAGAGACAGGCTGACGAATGAGGATATAAAGGAGCGTTGTGGCGTTGATGTGGATGTGATAGGAAGCGTTATGAGGAACACTCTGAGGTGGTTTGGCCATGTGGAGAGGATGGAGGGTGAAAGACTGACGAAGAGAGTGTATGTGAGTGAGGTGGAGGGGGAAGAGGGAGGCCGAGGCCGAGGATGAGATGGAGGAATTGGGTGGAAAGGTATATGAGAGAGGGGGGTGTGAGTTGGGAGCAGGGCAGTGAAATGGCGGGGGACAGGGCGACTTGGAGGCGATTTGTTTGTGGCCACCCCAAACGGGATTGAGGCGTCTGGCAATAGATAGATAGATAGACGTATTATTGCATATACTCATATATTTCCCTTAATACTCGTACATTCCCAGCACTGTAGGTGAGGTTGCTTTAGTAATGGACTGTGCAACCTAGATAACACGAAATATGTCTGTGGATGTGGATATGGGCACGAAAGAAAAATATGTGACAGCAACCGTGAGAGAGAGAGAGAGAGAGAGAGAGAGAGAGAGAGAGAGAGAGAGAGAGAGAGAGAGAGAGGGAGAGAATGACCTGGTGTTATTCACTCGCCAGACATAATGTGTTCCTGACGGACCATTTGATCGGAACATTTTCTCATCACAGAATACGACACGCTCCCATAACTCGGCAGACTTGTCAGCATACTCGAGCACATAATCCATCCTGTCCTCCATGTGTTGGTCAGTAAGCTCTGGCTTTTCGGCTGGCGAGCGACCCTTGCAGCCCCTACTGTGATGCTTGATATATATCGTCAGTGTGCATTGTAGACCTAGGTCACAGCGTATGTTGCCTGCAAGCGTGCATGGATTAGCCACAATGGCGTTACCTATGGCATAGTGAAATAAATAAACATAATATATATCAACGAAATATAAACCGAGGTGTGGGCGATGGTTCGAGATAATATTACAAGACATCCGTTTTTGCATATATTGTATCATTACCAGCATATCCCACCATTATTAGCCATTGTAATCATACATATTATGTAAATATATAACCATTATGGAAACACTGTATCATAAAATATAATCATAAACCTGGTCTTCATCCAGTTTGGTACAGCGTGGGTGGCCAGGTCTCGCTTTGTTGTCAGTAGCACCAGTCTGTGCATGCAGTCAAATCCACCGTCGTACTGTGTTTCGGTGAACACCACACCGCCGGGCAATATCACACTCATTGTAGCTCTTATTATGGAGGACTACAATAATCTGATGTGTAGCATGTACGGTTTCCATGATGACTACAGTGACCATCATATTGGTGTCCGACAATGACTGTGTTAACCTAATGACAGTGTGTGGCAACATCCGCTGTTGGAGTTATGAAACAAGTGTTGTGAGGTAAAGATTCGGTGGGTGAATCAGATTCCAGAACACCTATACCCAGGCATACCAAACCTTCCACAACATCTGCGGTTGACTGAATATTTACAATATGCATCGGACCCCCTATGCACCTATTATTTTTTTACCCATAGTACATCTCTGTCACTGATAATATGTTCTTTGAGTGTGTTGTCTTCTTCTACGTGTGTGGAGGACAATGTTTGCATCGAGCATAAACTTTCTACTGTAAATACAGTCGTAAAGAGTGTAATAAGAATTTTAATCATTTTAGCTTCACAATCTACTGATATTAGTGGTACTATTGTTGGTGTTAATATTTTCTTATTTCTGATAGAACTGAAAAATTCTTTGGGGTTTGGTTTAATGATGCTTGCAATATGCGCTTCAAGGTTTTTCTTACCTTGCTTTAGTAACTTTTTAGTATTTCGATGTAAGTTGAATGAGATTTTGACCTGCATGGCTCCCAGTGTTTCTTAGATCAAGAAACTACTAAAGCAAAGTACTCATTCAATTTCATAAAGTTTATGTGTCCCAAGTTTTATTTTCTGCAAGATCATAAGTGGACAAAAATTAAATTTCTGTCAAGGAATCTTTATTAGAAAAAAAAAAAAAAAAACAGTACCACTTCACCACACATGTCCACAATATAGCAAAAACATTACCAATTCGTGTGAATCACTTGTCCACGAATTCCTTTCGGGTTTTCTTTTTTTTTTTTTTGAATGCGAGGAACAAGGAACGAAAGGCCGCGAGCCCGCAATTATTGTTCCTTCCAAGAGAAAAACAAAATACAAGAGAGAGCCAAATTCAAGAACCGATCATTTCGAGATGCCTGGACACACTGCGTTTGAAATAATGGAGGTCATAGGAAGCACGAAATACAAACAGAGGGAGACAGTTCCAGAGTTGACCTGTTGCATAAATGAAGGACTGGGAGTAACGGTTAACTCTTGCATTAGAGTGTTGGACAGAAAAGAGATGAGAGTTTGCTGCTAGACGGGTGCTACACATCCGTCGTAGAGGTGGAGGAGTGCATGCAGACAGTTCAAAGGAGCAGTGACCATTGAAGTAGCGATAGAAAAGAGATAAAGATGCAACAGTGTGGCGAAGCGATAGAGGTTGAAGGGAGTCAGTAAGAGGAGGAGAGTTAATGAGACAAAAAGCCTTTGACTCCACCCTACTGAGAAGAGCTGTATGTGGGGAGCCTCTCCACACATGAGAATTGTACTCCTCACAGGGGAGGATAAAACCCCTGTATAAAGTCATCATTTGTGCTGGGGTAAAGAAGGAACGGAGTCGGCTTAGTACATCTAATCTCTTAGAAGCAGATTTTACAAGACATGTAATATTATCTTTCCAAGATAAGCCCCGAGTAAATGAAACCCAAGCATGTTCAAGGATGATGCACGATTAAGTTGAATATTATTAAACATTACTGGGTATACCTGTGAAAGATTTTGTCGGGTTCATAGGTGTAAGAACTGAGTCTCTGATGCATTAAAAACAACCAAATTATTATTACCTCAGTCAGAGATACGAGCCAAGTCAGACATTAGTTGTGCCATAGCCTCATCTCATGTTTGTTGAAGTAACTGCTGAGATGGACGTTGCAGGAACCGAATGGAAAGGTGAAGGGTGGAGTCATCAGTGTATGAGTGAATAGGGTTAGATGTACACCTTAGAAGGTCATTGACGAATAAAAAGAAGAGAGTTTGTGATAGGACAGAGCCCTGAGGAACACCACTATTGATAGATCTACGAGAAGAACGATGGCCGTCTACAGCAGAGGCTATAGAACGACCAGAAAGGAAGCTAGGGATGAAGGCACAGATAGAAGGATAGAAACCGTAAGAGGGCAGTTTGGAAATTAAAGATCTATGCCAGACTTGATCGAAAGCCTTTGAGATGTCAAGTGCAATGGCAAAGCTTTAGCCAAAGTCCAGAAAGGAGGAAGACCAGGAGTCTGAAAGGTAGGTGAGAAGATCGCCAGTGGAGCGTCCCTGCCGGAACCCATACTGACGATCAGAAAGAAGGTTGTATAGGAAAGATGCTTTAAATTTTTTAAATTAAGAATTGACTCGAAAACTTTTGAGATACAGGATGTTAAAGCAATTGGACGATAGCTAGAGGGTTGGGAATGGTCACCCTTCTTTTGGACTGGCTGAATGAGAGCAAACTTCCAGCAAGAAGGAAAGGTACAAGTTGATAGACAAAGGCGAAAGAGTTTGCCTAAGCAGGGTGTAAGCACAGAAGCACAGTTCTTGAGGACAACAGGAGGGACTCCATCAGGCCCATATGCCTTATTAGTATTGGGGCCTGTGATGGAAGAAAATACATCAGCTGAAGAAATTTTAATGTCAGCCATGAGGAAGTCAGAGAGGGGATGTGATGGAGGAACAGCACCTGAATCGTCTAAGGTGGAATTGGAGGAGAAAGTCTGAGCGAAGAGATCTGCTTTATCAGTAGAAGAAATAGCTACAGAGCCATCAGAGTAGAAAAGAGGAGGGAAGGATGATGAGGTAAAGTTGTTAGAAAGGTTTTTGGCAAGGTGACAGAAGGAGCGGAAAGAATTCAAGTTGGAGAATTGAGAGCATTAGAACAGGTGAAATTATTTTTAGCACATGCGAAGAACAGACTTAGCACGATTCCGGGCAGAAACGTACAAAGGATGTGATTCAGGGGTGGGTTGGCTCCGGTACCTTTTATAGGCCCTCTCCTTGCTGTGGACAGCATTAGAGCAAGAGTGATTAAACCAAGGCTTTCTTGCATTAGTCAAAGAATATGAGAAGGCGATATTTGCTTCCAAGCCTGAGAGAATAACTTCCGTAATGTGCAAGGCACACTCAGATGGCTCCCGGCTATGGAAGCAATAATCTTTCCAGGGAAAATCATAGAAGTACTGCCTGAGGGCCTCCCAATCCGCAGCTCCAAAGTGCCACAAATGACGTTTCTTTGGAAGGTCCACAGGCCGTACCGGAACGATTGGACAGGTTAAGGTGATAAGGTTGTGATCGGAGTAGCCCAATGGAGTGAAAAGATTAACAGTGGAAGCAGAAGAATTAGTTGTAAGGAAGAGGTCAAGTATGTTGGAGCTCTCGCCAAGGCGGTCAGGGATATGGACAGGGTGCTGTACAAGCTGCTCTAGGTCATTAAGGATAGAAAAGATGTAGGCTTGTTCACTAGGTGGATCAGTGAAAGGAGAGGGTATTTCGCCCTCTTCTGCATCACAGTTTTGAGCAAATACTGCTTCTGTTCTTCATTCTTTCTCAGGGAAGAACTGAACTCTTTGATGAGCACGATGCCTCATTCTGCCCAAACATTGATGGTGGAAGTTTTGGAAACAGTCGCCACTACTTGCTTGAAGCCCTTTTCTTTAGGTTACTATCTAACTGGCTTCTTCGAGAACTCCATGTCCAGGTCAAACGCATAGAAGAATGACGTTCTCTTTCCTGTCACAGAATCAGCTAGGTGGTTCGAGGCAAGATCTCCAGTGTTCTTCCCTTCATATCACTTAACCCGCCCCATCCCGATGTTTTCTGGGCAGTGGTACACCCCAGTCCCGACATTTTTGGACCTTTTTTTTTTAGGCTCAAACATTCGCTTTTGGTGAGAAACATCGAAAATTCATAGAGAAATCACTCACATGAGGTTTAGAATACTCGATCCAGGTATGAGTACCTCCTTACCTGACTGGATTTTCTAACAGGCTGGCACCAAAGAAAACGAGTTCTATGGGAGGGTAACTATTTTATCCACTCATAAATAGTATTTATTTATTTACTTGGTACGAATTTATATGTAGTACAAGAGTATATTGGTTTCAAACACTAATATATTCATTATAAGCATTGTTTCACTCACTAACTCATCACCATTCATGATCTTTTTTTCCCACATTACCTGATCATCATTTCTGACTGTTTCTTCCTCTAATGCTATGTAAATTTTGTCCTCCACATTGTCATCGATTGGGGAATCACTCTGGCCCTGAATGTCTTTATTGGCCAGGTCACTGGTAACAGGTGAATTACCGAGACAATGGCGTGCAGGGGGGGGGAAAGGTTATGCGGTTTAAGGAATTGTCCCTGCTTGGCATCTTGTAGAGGAATAGAGGAAGGTGTCCCGTGTATACGTACTAAAAATCACTTGCGAAATCACTCGTGAAAATTGAAAATTGTGCAAATTACGGACCTTGCAATGTTGCCGCGTTAATTTACGTCTCCAGGATATGAGTGCACATCATGTGAGGACGTGAATTCATGTCTCCGGGACGGGGCGGGTTAAGCTCTTTTATTGATGCAGGCTTACCCAAATTGGCGACCACCTGAGCTTTTTCCTCATCTGCCACATCTGCATCGAAGAATGCCAAGGCAATAAGAGTTTCCGAGATACTGTATGCTTTAGTTGTCAAAATATGGCCTCTCGTGCAGCATTACCACACAAATATCCTGATCTGGCAAAGGTTTCTGTGTAATGCAGAAATTCCAGATCAACTGTGGCAGCCTTGCTTGCAGTTGTAGTGCATATCCAACCTTGGATGCAGACAAGGGACACGAAGAGACCTATGGCTGTTTGGGCTTCTAACTCGTGACTCATCATACTGAACTGCTTCTTCAGCAAAAGCACTTTCAAGGAGTAGATGGCTTTCGCAATCCATTGAGCACAATGAAGAGCACTGGGTGCTTGGAGAGGGAACTCCATCATTGTTGCTTCTCCCAGGAAGATGAGAACCAGTTGTAGCAACTCCTTGTAATCGTTGTGATGGTGCTTCATGCTCAACATCCCTCTGACCATCAGGACTGACTTCTCTGTCAGTTCCCTGATAGCGTCGTTGACTTCAGCAAAATTATATGGCTGCACCTCTGACCTGTCAATAGATTTCCATTGTGCTTGGAACTTCTTGAAAACGGGAAAATCGGGGCCACTTGAAAGACTGTATGCATGCTTGATGACACGGCTGAGGATGACTACACTGATGAGATGCTGATGGGCAAAGTACATAAGTTCTCTACCGAGATCTTTCTCAGTCAGGGCACAGACTCCAAAACGAATCCCGGTGTTTGACTCTGTCATGTAGAAAGGACTGTCCCTGAACACGTGCTTCCATCCCGTGTTCCTTGATTAAGTCCATCGCCAGAGACGAGGATGGCGATCCATTCAATGCTCTCTTTCCTCTGTTCAATGTCCAGGAGTTTACTGTCCCAGTGCAAGGCAAGAGGGTGGCCAAGGCAAAATTTCTTCAGGCTGATAACCTTCAGCATTCGCCTTCCTGTGCGCTTGGCAAGTGTGTTACATGGTTCTGGCAGATGTGGAAAGTTCATCCAAGTCATGACCAAGTAATTTTGCTGTTGCAGTGTATGCAATAGATGAATCGCAGTAAGAAACACTCAGCTGGTCGTAGGCGATGGCCAGGTCTTATGACATCAGATTCCTTGGTTGCTTCTTAGTTCTTCTATTGGAGAAGGATGCAAAAATTCCACTGCTGGGTCACTGGCATCTGACTCAATTCTTGATGAAGTTGCACTTTCTAAAGCCATCGTCTTTTCGGCAGCTTCCTGTTCTTTCCTGGTCTTCTCCTGTTGTTCCTTAATCTTATCCAGCCTAATCCACTTCCTCATCTCCTTATGGTGAAGCTTCATGTTGACAGGAGCTATGTTGCAGGACTTTGGATTTTCATGCTGCATCTTGAGAAAGCAGATGTCCTTCTTGTTCTTCATCTCTTTGGCGTGCAAATGAGCAATGTCCATGATCTCATTCGCCATTCCCTCCTTGAACATTGCCTCTTTCACTCAGAAAGACTCTGTGCTCTGTGATTTGTTCTTCACAAGACGGTCGTATTCCATTGGAAGCAATTCCATCTTCCTCAGAGCCGAATCTCAACACAGTGGGGATTTGTGCTCTCTCCCAACGCATGAGAATGGGATCCAGGCACAGGTTCAGGCATTTGGTATGTCCCAGTGCTCCTTTTGGTGGTAAAAGTACTTTCTGAATATCTGTGCTGTTTACTTATCCCCTACTTCTACTAACGATCAAAAATTCTTCGACTATCTTACTTCTATGATGGAACACATTCTATCTGTTTTTCATTTCTCTGAGATCTCCATTCTAGGAGATTTCAATGTTCACCACCACCTTTGGCTCTCCACTTCTTTCACTCATCTACCTGGTAAACAAGCCTACATCTTTTCTATTCTTAATGACCTAGAGCAGCTTGAACAGCACCCTACCCGTATCCCTGACTGCCTTGGAGAGAGCCCCAAGATACTTGACCTCTTCCTTATAACAAATCCTTCTGCTTACACTGTTAATCTTTCCTCCCCATTGGGCTTCTCCGATCACAACCTTAATACTTTAACCTGTCCTATTGCTCTGGTACGGCCTATGGACCCTCCAAAGAAACGTCATTTGCGGCACTTCGGAGCTGCGGATTGGGAAGCCCTCAGGCAGAACTTCTTTGATTTTCCCTGGAATGATTATTGCTTCCATGGCCGGAAGCCATCCAAGTGTGCCTTGCGCATTATGAAGGTTAGTCTCTCAGGCTTGGAAGCATACATTCCTTCCTCATATCCTTTCACTAACACAAGCATGCCTTGGTTTAATCACACTTGTTCTAATGCTGTCCACAACAAGAAGAGGGCCTATTAAAGGTACCAGAGCCAACCCACCGCTGAATCACATCTTCTTAATGTTTCTGCCCGGAATCATGTTAAGTCTGTTCTTCGCACTGCTAAAAATAACTTCTACTGATAAAGCAGATCTCTTCACTCAGACTTTCTCCTCCAATTACACTTATACGATTCCAGTGTTGTCCCTCCATCACTTCCCCCCTCAGACTTCCTCATGGCTGACATTAAAATTTCTTCAGCTGATGCATTTTCTGCTATCACTGGCCTCAATACTAATAAGGCATATAGGCCTCAAGGAGTCCCTCCTGTTGTCCTCAAGAACTGTGCTTCAGTGCTTACACCCTGTCTAGGTAAACTCTTTTGCCGTTGTCTTTCAACTTGTACCTTTCCTACTAGCTGGAAGTTTGCTCTCATTTAGCCAGTCCCAAAGAAGGGTGACCGTTCCAAACCCTCTACCTATCGTCCAGTTGCTTTAACATCCTGTGTTTCAAATGTTTTCGGATCAATTCTTAATAAAAGAATTTTAAAGCATCTTTCCTATCACAACCTTCTTTCTGATCGTCAGTATGGGTTCCATCAGGGACGCTCCACTGGCGATCTTCTCACCTACCTTTCAGACTCCTGGTCATCCTTCTTTCGGGACTTTGGCTAAAGCTTTGCCATTGCACCTGACATCTCAAAGGCTTTCGATCGAGTCTGGCATAAATCTTTCCAAACTGTCCTTGTACGGTTTCTATTCTTCTATCTGTGCTTTCATCAATAGCTTCCTTTCTGGTCATTCTATAGCTGGTGTTGTAGACTGCCATCATTCTTCTCCTAGATCTATCAACAGTGGTGTTCCTCAGGGCTCTGTCCTAGTACCAACTCTCTTCCTTTTATTCATCAATAACCTTCTAAACTGCACATCTAACCATATCCACTTGTACACTAATGATTCCACCTTTCACCTTTCCATTCGGTTTCCGCAACGTCCATCTCAGCAGTTACTTCAACAAACAAGGGATGAGGCTATGGCACACCTAATGTCTGACTTGGCTCGAATCTCTGACTGGGATAAAAATAATCTTACTGTTTTTAATGCATCAGAGACTCAGTTCTTACACCTATTAACCCGACACAAGCTTCCACAGGAGTGCCCTATAAGGTTTAATAATTCCAGCTCAATCCTGTATCATCCTTGAACATGCTTTGGGTATCATTCATTCGGGACTTATCTTGGAAAAATCATATTGCCTCTCTTGTAAAATCTGCTTCCAAGAGATTAGGTGTGCTAAGCCGACTCCGTACCTTCTTCACCCCTGCACAATTGACTTTATACACGGGTTTTATTCGCCCTTGTTTAGAGTACAACCTTCATGTGTGGGGAGGCTCCCCACATACAGCTCCTCTTAATTGGGTGGGGTCAAAGGCTTTTCTTCTCATCAACTCTCCTCCCCTTACTGGCTCCCTTCAACCTCTGTCTCTTCGCCACACTGTTGCATCTTTATCTTTTTTCTATCACGACTTCAGTGGTCATTGCTCCTCTGAACTGTCTGCTTGCATCCCTCCATCTCTACGACGGAAGCGTAGCACCCGTCTAGCAACAAATGCTGTGCTTTCTAGTTCAAACTTGCACAAACTTATTTCCTTGAGTAGAATACTGCGGCAAATCATGGTGATTAAAATTCCTAGCCCATTTTACATTCTACCCTATAACCGTGAAACAGTCAAGATTGTCTAGGTAACTTTTTTTTTTTTTTTAATGAAAGGAAGAAGGAACCAAAGACCAGGAGCCTGCAAACTGTTCTGTCAAAAAAAAAGAAAAAAAAGACCCAAATTCAAGATCACACACTGCATTTGAAAGACTGGAGGTCATAGGAAGCAGGAAATACAGACAGAGGAAGACAGTTTCAGAGTTGACCTGTTGCATAAATAAAGGACTGGGAGTAACAGTTAACTCTTGCATTAGAGAGGTGGACAGAAAAGGGATGAGAGTTTGTTGCTAGATGGATGAAACGCGCCCGTCGTAGAGGTGGAGGGATGCAAGCAAACAGTTCAGAGGAGCGGTGACCATTGAAGTACTGATAGAAAAGAGATAAAGATGCAACAGTGCGGCGTAGAGACAGAGGATGAAGGGAGGCATTAGGAGGAGGAGAGTAAATTAGACGAAAAGCCTTTGACTCCACCCTATTCAGAAGAGCTGTATGTGGGGCACCTCCCCACACATGGGAGTTGTACTCCACACAGGGGCGAAAACAACTCATCTTTAACCCACGCCATCCCGGCGACGTGAATTAACGTCCGCACATGATGTGCATTCATGTCCCGGCGACGTGAATTAACGTGGCAACATTGCAAGGTCCCTAATTTGCACAATTTTCAATTTTCGCGAGTGATTTCGTGAGTGATTTTTGCAACGTATACACGGGACACCTTCCTCTATTCCTCTACAAGATGCCAAGCAGGGACAATGTGTAACTTGCAATACTTTGGTGATAGAAACTCCGTGTACAAACAGCTAGATAAGGAGTTTATTACAAGCTCACAGTAAAATAGTCTGCCCGGCTAGGCTGTCTGCTATCAACTGATGCAATAACGCCGTCTTCAGGCGTGGGAAAGGGTGCTGACCTAGCAAGATTAGTGGGGGCGTGTATGCACTGGGGGGGGACTTATATACATCGGGGATAGACATATTGTGGAGGGGGTACAAATGCCTTACACTGCATAACCTCTCCCCTCCCCTGCACGCCATTGTCTCGGCAATTCACCTGTTACCAGTGACCTGGCCAATAAAGACATTCAGGGCCAGAGTGATTCCCCAATCGATGACAATGTGGAGGACAAAGTTTACATAGCATCAGAGGAAGAAACAGTAAAAATGATGATCAGGTAATGTGGGGAAAAAAAGGTCATGAATGGTGATGAGTTAGTGAGTGAAACAATGCTTATAATGCCTATATTACTGTTTGAAAACCAATATACTCTTGTACTACATATAAATTCGTACCAAATGAATAAATAAATACTGTTTATGAGTGGATAAAATAGTTACCCTCCCATAGAACTCGTTTTCTTTGGTGCCAGCCTGTTAGAAAACCCAGTCAGGTAAGGAAGTACTCGTACCTAATTCGAGTATTTTAAACCTCAGGTGAGAGATTTGTCTATGAATTTTCGATGTTTCTCACCAAAAGCGAATGTTTGAGCCAAAAAAAAAAAAAGGTCCAAAAATGTCGGGACTGGGGCGTACCACTGCCCAGAAAACGTCGGGATGGGGCGGGTTAAGGTCAACAATTGTGCAGGGGTAAAGAAAGTAAGGAGTCGGCGTAGCACACCTAATCTCTTGGAAGCAGATTTTACAAGAGATGTAATATGATCTTTCCAATATAAGTCCCGAGTGAATGAAACCCCAAGCATGTTCAAGGATGATGCAGGATTGAGCTGGATATTATTAAACATTTGTGGGTACTCCTGTGGAAGATTTTGTCGAGATGATAGGTGTAAGAACTGAGTCTTTGATGCATTAAAATCAAGATTATTTTTACTCCAGTGAGAGATATGAGCCAAGTCAGACATTAGGTGTGCCATAGCCTCATCCCTTGTTTGTTGAAGTAACTGCTGAGATGGACGTTGCAGGAACAGAAAGGAAAGGTGAAGGGTGGAATCATCAGCATACAAGTGGATAGGGTTAGATGTACAGCTTAGAAGGTCATTGATGAATAAAAGGAAGAGAGTTGGTGATAGGACAGAGCCCTGAGGAACACCACTATTGATAGATCTAGAAGAAGAACTATGGCCGTCTACAACAACGGCTGTATAACGACCAGAGAGGAAGCTAGAGATGACGGCAGAGATGGAAGGATAGAAACCATAAGAGGGCAGTTTGGAAATTAAAGATTTATGCCAGACTCGATCGAAAGCCTTTGAAATATCAAGTGCAATGGCAAATCTTTCTCCAAAGTCCCGAAAGGAGGATGACCGGGAGTTTGAAAGGTAGGTGAGAAGATCGCCAGTGGAGCATCCCTGATGGAACCCATACTGATGATCAGAAAGAAGGTTGTGATAGGATAGATGCTTTAAAAATTTTCTATTAAGAATTGACTCGAAACCTTTTGAGACAAAGGATGTTACAGCAATTGGACGATGGTTAGAGGGTTCGGAATGGTCACCCTTCTTTGGGACTGGCTGAATGAGAGCAAACTTTCAGCAAGAAGGAAAGGTACAAGATGATAGACAAAGACAAAAGAGTTTACCTAGGCAGGGTGTAACCACAGCAGCACAGTTCTTGAGAACAACAGGAGGGACTCGGACTCCATGAGGCCCATATGCCTTATTATTATTGAGGCCAGTGATGGCAGAAAATACATCAACTAATGTCAGCCATGAGGGAGTCAGAGGGGGGAAGTGACGGAGGATCAGCACTGGAATCATATAGGGTGGAATTGGAGGAGAAAGTCTGAGCGAAGAGATCTGCTTTATCAGTAGAAGAAATAGCTACGGAGCCATCAGATTAGAAAAGAGGAGGGAAGGATGGTGAGGTAAACTTGTTAGAATGATTTTTGGCAAGGTGCCAGAAGGAGTGGGAGAAATTCAAGTTGGAGAGTTGAGAGCATTTAGTATGGATGAAATTAGTTTAGCAGAGCGAAGACCAGATTTAGCACCATTCCGGGCAGAAGCATAGAAAAGATGTGATTCAGGGGTGGGTTGACACTGGTATCTTTTATAGGCCCTCTCCTTGTTGCGGACGGCATTAGAACAAGCGTGATTAAACCAAGGCTTTCTTGCATTAGTCGAAGGATATGAGAAGGAAATGTATGTTTCCATGCCTAAGAGAATAACCTCCGTAATGCGAAAGGCACACTCAGATGGCTCCCGGCCATGGAAGCAAGAATCATTCGAGGAAAAATCAAGGAAGTACTGCCTGAGGGCCTCCCAATCCGCAGCTCCAAAGTGCCACAGACGACGTTTCCCTGGAGGGTCCACAGGCCATATCGGAGAGATAGGACAGGTTCAGGTAATAAGGCTGTGATTGGAGGAGCCCAACGGAGAAGGAAGATTAACAGTTTAAGCAGAAGGATTAGTAAGGAAGAGATCAAGTATGTTGGAGCTCTCTCCAAGGCGGTCAGGGATACGGGTAGTGCTGCACAAGCTTCTCTAGATCATTAAGGATAGAAAAGATGTAGGCTTGTTCACCAGGTGGATCAGTGAAAGAAGAAGAGAGCCAAAGGTGGTGGTGAACATTGAAATCTCCTAGAATGGAGATTTCTGAGAAGTGAGAAATGGATAGAATGTGTTCCATCGTAGAAGTGAGATAGTCGATAAATTTTTCAGTCAGTAGAATTAGGTGATAAGTAAACAGAGCATATATATTTAGTCAGAGAATGATAGCAAAGCCGAAGCCAGAGAGCAGAGAATTCAGAAGAATCAAGTTCAGGAACACAAGAGCAAGATAAGTTGTTGCATACATATAAATAACAGCCACCTTTGGCTTTGAAATGAATATAGAGAAAGCAGGAGGATACAGAAAAGGCTTTGCCATCAGTTGCCTCAGACAGCTGAGTCTCAGTCAGGAAGAGAAGGTGAGGTTTGGAGGAGGAGAGGTGGTGCTCAACAGAGCGAAAGTTAGTGGAAAGGTCGCGAATGTTGCAGAAATGATAAAGGATTCTTCTTATTTGTGGGGAAGCCAGTGATGCAGTAGTTTTGTGTGTGTGTGTGTGTGTGTGTGTGTGTGTGTGTGTGTGTCCGACTCTGGGCAAAGGCTTCAGGGCCTATTTCTTGGGGGCAGTGGCCTATTCCAAGGCCAAGTAGTCCTCCTGCACCTCTATGTGTTACCACTTCAACACTAAAACCCACTGTCCATATTGAATACGTGATAGGGCTGTCTCATACAGGACCCACGTATCATACAGGACTGGTGTATTGGTATTACGATATGTCGGCGGGTCATCTAATAGAGCAGGAAAGTCTTTTTTTTTTTCTTTTTTAAAATGAAGTTCAAATACTTAAACTGTTCCCTGCCCCAGCCGGGATTCGAACTGGGTCCATTAGGACTGCAGGCCACCTCTCTACTGATTCAGCCACCGCCTTTCCCAGATAGCGTATCCAGCTCATAAGTGGAAAACCTGGTGTTCGATTCTCAACCTGGTCACACTGTTGAACAAAGTTTGTTTTCCTTTGTCACTGTTCATCCACCTGTACAACTGGTGACCTGGATGTAAATTCGAATGCTATGCCTCATACTCTACGGGAAGACGAGCTTAGTGGGAAAACTGGACTCGGTAAAAATTGAATATACTGTAAGTCAGTTGGTAAGCCTCAGGTCTTTTACTCTTACAACAGAGATCAACCTGTGGTTAAGTGATGGGTGGCTAATAATAAGCAAATTTCTCACTGTGTTGCGTAGGTTTCTAAGTGCATTTTAGCACCTCTACCATATTACACCTCATTATGCCGTTTTACATTAAGATACATCCTAGTATTAAATGAAGTTTGCGTCAAAGCAACCAAGAGAGCAAAAAGATCCTGGAGATGAGGCGATACGACTTCTCCGAAGCGATTAAAAATACTAATTTTGCCTGTGTGGAAAGCCATTCGAAAGGTGGCGCTTGTGTAATCGGCAGTCGGTGATTATAAGTACCAGTTTGTTTTTACCTAACATTTTTTTTTTTTCACATCTTAAATCTTGGTTTCATGAACTTTCATGAGTCGCGGGTCAAGAAGTAGGAAATACTCTCCTTGTTTATAGGTCAGATCCACCCTGCAATCTGCTTACACTGTCATAACCTGATATGTGAAGTGTTAAGAATTTTTGTCAGATGAAAATAAACCGACTAATAGTACTGAAGAGAAATCAAGTGACGGCGTGTACCACGCGGAAATATTACTGGGCCTCAGGGAACCAGATGTAAAGTTTTAGTCCCATTGTTGGACAAAAAAGGTAGGATAACTCGTCAGTTGATAGATAAAAGGTAATGGTGGAAGACGATGTCATGAAGCACTTAACCACGGTGCTCATCTCCGTTACTCTGTGCTGGTGGCGGATTACTCACTCTCTGTCCTGGGAGACAAGGACACTGCACTATCCAGGCTACAGCAGTTACCTACCCTGGGTGATACCTGAGGCACCCATTATACCAACCAACCCATGAAGGGTTGATGAACACCAGTGTCGAGTGACGCCAGCTGCCCGCACCAGGATTCTAAACCTGGCGCTGGCGGCCCACAGATTCATAGCTAGCAACACTAAACACTCGAATAAAGGCTTGGTAGATGTGTGTGTGTGTGTATATATATATATATATATATATATATATATATATATATATATATATATATATATATATATCCAGGAGCCTCTGTGTTACAGTGGTAGAGTGTGCGTCTCGCACGCTGGTGGACGCGGGTTCACCTCCCGCCAGAGTTGCAAAAACTTTGGGAAGCGTTCACCGAGCCACTGACCGCTTTGGCGTGCTGTGGTTGAACCAGTGTTGCATACAAGTATGCTTGCACCCAGTCGCCTTAAGGCGGGCCGATTACACTTGATTCACAGACTACACACACATCCAAAGCCACTACAACACTTCAGTCACACTCACAAGCACTTCTCACCCTACATACAGTCTCTACCAGACAGCCTAAGCCACTGGGTAGAGATACATTGGCTGTATCATCCCTGCTTCGGTAGGGATAGGCCGGTCCTGCAGCGGACCTCAACGGCTGATGATGATGATATACAGTATATCTACCTTCTTCTTGGATGAATGTGTGAGGAAGAGAAGTTTGGAAGTCAGTCAGGCTATGACAAGAGATCGAGCTGGCTGGATGAATGTTGTGAGGAGAAGTGCATGATCAGGGATTTGGCACACCTTTTTAACGTGACAGCGTCCGGACTGACGTGGTGAATGTTTTTGGCGTATCCGATAAAGCCAGGATTCCGGCGGCTCGAATGATGATTGAATGGAAGTGTGGCCCATTGGACTGGGCAAATTTGGGCTGACTGCTCATTGCTACTCCTCACCCTGCCCTTGGGTGGGAAAGTAGGTCTGGATGATGATGATGATATATATATATATATATATATATATATATATATATATATATATATATATATATTGTTACGGAACAGAGAAAGATAACGTACACTTTAAGTGAGAATACTAAGAGTCACTACTGTCCCGTAAAGTTCCAGGTTCAAAACAAAAGAGTTAGGTAAAATTACAAGTTAAAGTTTAATGCACAAACTAACAACAAAACATTCAGGACTCATAAGGATAATGTAATGGCAAAATAAACAGGTTAAATATATGGTTAACTGCAATAGCCTCTATTAACACGAAATTAGCAAGAATAAATTTATCTAAGTCAGCCCTGATAAAATGAGATACCAGATAATACTCAGTGAATGCCAGATAAATTATTACAGATCCAAACTAGTATCAAAAATGATTGACACAAAACCCAACATTAATCAAAAAAGACCTCACTAGGCCTAAGAATTAACCTTATGCTACACAGTATAAGAAAAAATGCAATAACAGTAATACTCAAACTACACACAGCTGCTAGATGTTTGGAGATTTCTTGAGCACTCACAATAATAATAACTGTACAGGGGAGGACAGAGATGTGAGCAAAATGAGGAGCAGATCTAAGTGGCCATGATGCAGAGACTGAGCTCATTATATAGGGGCCAGCAGAGCTTGATACAACTTGTAAGAGGGACGCGCAAATGAAGCCATCGGGACAAAGAGATGAAAATCCCGCACTGAAACAACAGAAATGACAACTTACTCTACTATAACGGTAGAAGGGGGGAACTGAGGCAGAACACGCTCGTGATCAAACATGCAGCATACTGTGCGTTAAAATTACACAAAGGATGATGAAATCATAGGCTATGTAACACCTCCCCACAAAGAAAAAAGAAATTTACAAAGGAAATTTCTTATTACTCTAAAACAATCTGTCTAAAGTCTAGATAAGCAATCTGCAATAACATTTTCTTTCCCCTTGACATGTTGTATGTCTAATGAATACTCCTGAAGAAGTAGACTCCATCTTGTCAATCTCTGATTTTTATCTTTAAACTTACTAAGGAATTTCAGTGGGTTATGATCGGTATAAATGACTATGGGGTCAAAACCAGAACACAAATAAAATGAAAAATGCTGTAAACCCAAAATCAAGGCCAAAAGCTCTTTCTCAATAGTTGAGTAGTTCTTTTGAGGTGGAGTGAACTTCTTACTGTAATAAGATACAGGATGTTCAATACCCTGATCATCCTCTTGCAGCAAAACAGCCCCAGCTCCTGTATCACTTGCATCAACAGCCATCTTAAAAGGCTTAGCAAAATTTGGAGTAGTGAGCACTGGCTGACTTAATAGAATAGCTTTAAGTTTGTTGAAAGAGGATTCACAGTTATCAGTCCAGACAAATTTAACTCCCTTTTTCAGTAAGTCTGTAAGTGGTGATACAAGAATAGAAAAGTTAAGAACAAATCTCCTGTAATAACCTACCATTCCCAAAAATCTTTGTATCTCCTTCCTACTTTTAGGTCTGGGAAGATCACTTATAACCTGAACCTTAGCTCCTGGTGGTGCAACATGTCCATCACCAATTACATACCCAAGGTACTGAACTTTAGCTTGACCAAACTCACACTTTGATAAATTAGCTACAAGATTAGCATGAACCAAACGGTCAAGAAATTTACTGACATGGCATAGGTGATCTTTCCAGTTGTCACTGAAGATTAATACATCATCAATATAAACAACACACCCTGCCAAACCCTCTGTTACAACATTCATGAGCTTCTGAAATGTGGCTGGTGCATTCGTCATACCATATGGCATTACCGAACATGCAAAAGCCTTTCCTAGTGTTACAAAACATGAGATCTCCCTAGCACGTTCAGTCATAGGTACTTGCCAGTATCCCTTTAACAAATCAAACTTACTTATGTACCTAGCCTTTCCGATCTTGTCTATGCAATCTTCCACACGAGGGAGAGGGTAAGTGTCTGTATTGGTTATCTGATTAACACGTCTGTAGTCAATGCAAAGCCTCTGTGACCCACCTGGCTTAGGGACTAGAGTGACAGGAGAACTCCACTCGCTCTGACAGGGCTCAATCATCTTGTGGTCCAACAGGTAGCCAAGCTCCTTCTGGATGAGAGGAACTTTCACTGGGTTCACACGGTAAGGAGGCAATTTAATTGGCTTTGCGTCTCCAACCTCGACATCATGCATCAACACAGTAGTTCTTCCTGGAGTGGCACGGAACACTTGCGGGTACTCCTGCAGTAATGCCGAAAACTCCTGCCTTTCCTCGGGAGGTAGATGAGAAAGCTTAGTCTGGAGATCATTCCTGATATCAGGATTCTTCCCCAAACTATCACTCAGGCTCATACTGCATGGGAGAGCTTCACTTGCAGACTCGGGTGGAACAGCTACAGTGCAGACTGGATTATTTTCGTCCCGCCTGTGATATAACTTTAGCATGTTGATGTGACATAGTTGCTTGCTCTTTCTACGATCTGGTGTGGCGATGACATAGTTGACATCACTGAGTTTCTTCTCCACGAAATAAGGACCACTAAACTTGGCTTGAAGAGGTTGCCCATGCACTGGTAGCAGAATCAAAACCTGATCTCCTGGCTGAAAGTGGCGCAACCTGGACTTCTTATCATACCAAGTCTTCATCTTCTCCTGAGCAGCTCCTAAATTCTCTCTCGCCAGCTGTAAAGCAGTGGACAGCCGTTCTTTGAACTTCATCACATACTCCAGCAGGTTGACGTCATCTTCCTCCAACAGCCAGCATTCCTTGAGTAACTTAAGGGGTCCTCTTACTTCATGGCCAAACAGTAGTTCAAAAGGTGAGAAGCCCAGTGATTCATTTGGAGATTCTCTTGCGGCAAACACAACGAATGGAAGACCTTTATCCCAGTCTTTCTGATGTTTCAAACAGTATTTCTTGAGCATCGATTTGAGTGTTTGATGATATCTCTCCAACGCTCCTTGGGTCTGGGGATGGTAAGCTGAAGACGTGATCTGGGTGATGCCCAACTCTTTCAGAGACTGCTTGAAAACATTCGACATGAAATTACTTCCCCGGTCTGACTGTACCTCCTTGGGCAGACCAAACTTTGTGAAGAACCCTAGCATTTCCTTAACCACGTTCTTTGCTGAGATATTTCTAAGTGGAATGGCTTCAGGATAACGAGTAGCCATATCAATCATGGTCAACACATAAGAAAATCCTGAAGAAATCTTAGGAAGAGGGCCCACAATATCCACCAACACACGGGTGAAAGGCGCCTCAAAAGGGGGAATGGGAACTAGAGGTGCAACCTTTTCGGTCTGATTACACTTCCCCACAACTTGACAGGTGTGACAAGACTTACAATACCAGGAAACATCCCTGAAGATACCTGGCCAGTAGAAGTGTTTCAAAATGCGTGCCACAGTCTTCCTCACTCCAAGGTGTCCTGCCAAACTGGAATCATGAGCCACTCTAATGATATCCTGCCTACAAACCCGAGGGATGACAACTTGATGTACAACCTCCCATTCACAGTCGGCTGATGCTGTTGGGGGTCTCCACTTCCTCATAAGTACTCCTGACTTTACATAATAACAAGTAGAAGCACCGGCTGACTCTTCTTCACTGTAAGCAGAGTTAGCTAGACCTTTCAACTCAGCGTCAGCAACCTGCAACTCAACCAACTCTTGACGAGACAAATTATCAACACTACGGGGTACTGCCTCATCTGGTGAGTGGTCCAAATTAGCAAGAAAAGTGTCAGCTAGGATAACATCATCATCATCATTATCCTCTAAATCACCAGTAACTTTAGACTTAGCCCTAGTGACAGCACATGCAGGGAACACATCAGGGACATCACAATCCTGGGACGCAGCCACTGGCTCACTAGACAACTGAGGAGCTGGACACACTTGACTTCCACCAATATCATTTCCAAGTAAGAAAGTTACACCTGACACTGGGAGTGTCTCAACCAACCCAACCATAACGGAACCATTAACAAAACCAGACTCTAAATTCACTCTGCACAGAGGGACAGAGAAGTAATTATTCCCAACACCTTGTAAGATTACAGTTTCATCAGAGGAATTAACATTAGAGCCTAGAACACTGGTCAGCATAAGGGATTGGCAAGCACCTGTATCACGATATATTTGAACTGATTTCCTGTCATTACTGTCCAGAGGACTGACAAAACCATCAGACAGGAAATTAGCACATGAACTCTTGAGAGTGTCACCCACGTTACTGCTCAAAAGAGGAGCTCCATCATGAGAATTTAAGTCACCCCTCAAAGCAGGTTCAGTTAACTCAGTTAAAGAATTCTGGGAACTCTCATGAGTGGACACTAGACCAATTGACTGAATATTTAAAGACTCCTTTTTGTTCACATCACCCTGTCTCCTGAAACATCTCTCCGTAGTATGACCAAGCTTACTACAATAAGTACATTTACTTTTCTGAAATCTAGAGGTGAAGCTGGTATTTACTTCCTGAGAAACATCATCCTTATTCTCTTTCCTGTTACCTGTACTCTGAGTAGAGGCAACGTACTTACTCTCAGCTTTCCCTTTTTCATTAGAATATCTCTTGTGAGTGAGAACATATTCATCAGCTAAAACTGCAGCATCAGACAAATTATCTATTCTTTTCTCATCAAGATATAGGCTTACATCTTTATAAATACACCTCTTGAAGTCCTCCAGCAAAATCATCTGCTTAAATTTGTCAAAATCAGAATCCACATTCTTAGAATTTAACCACTGCTCTAACAGATCTTCTTTGATTTTTGCATACTCAACATGGGATTGCTTATCTTGCTTGTAAGTTGTCCTAAATTTTACTCTATAGGCTTCAGGAACAAGCTCATAGGCCTTAAGAATCAAGCTCTTAACTACATCATAATTATCAGATTGATCCTGAGGCAAAGATGCATAAGTTACTTGAGCTTTACCGGTGAGAACAGTTTGAAGGAGTACTGGCCAATACTCCTTGGGCCAATTAAAACCTGTAGCTACCCTCTCAAACAACTGAAAATACTTAGTTAAATCAGATTCATTAAAAGGAGGGACAAGTTTAACATTTTTAGCCACATCAAAATCATCAGAGCTAGATGATCCAGTTCCACCTTGTTTCATGCGATACTCATGGTCTGCCTGAATCCTAGCAAGTTCAATTTGTGCCTGAGCCTGTACCTGTGCCTCTTGAATACGAGCATTTGCCTCCTTAACATCAGCCTCCTTAGCACGTGCTTGAAATTCAGCTTCCTTCACACGAGCCTCCTGCAGGGCTAGCTGTAACTTAGCTAATTCAATCTGCATTTGCTCATTTGGAGGAGTTACATTAAACAAGCTTTCATTAATCATGTCAACAATTTGATCTTTAGAATGATGAGAGCGAACAGCAATTCCCAATTGTTGAGCAACAAGCTTAAGTTCATTCTTTGTTCTGTTTTCTATATCACACACTGTTTGCACATTTGACAAAAAATCTTTGGCTTCATCAAGTGTAGTAATAGTAAACATCATGAATAAGTAACAGTCACAAAATATCAAGCAATATCCTTATGATAATATCCTGAATATCCTGGCGAGGTCGCCAAATTTATGTTACGGAACAGAGAAAGATAACGTACACTTTAAGTGAGAATACTAAGAGTCACTACTGTCCCGTAAAGTTCCAAGTTCAAAACAAAAGAGTTAGGTAAAATTACAAGTTAAAGTTTAATGCTCAAACTAACAACAAAACATTCAGGACTCATAAGGATAATGTAATGGCAAAATAAACAGGTTAAATATATGGTTAACTGCAATAGCCTCTATTAACACGAAATTAGCAAGAATAAATTTATCTAAGTCAGCCCTGATAAAATGAGATACCAGATAATACTCAGTGAATGCCAGATAAATTATTACAGATCCAAACTAGTATCAAAAATGACTGACACAAAACCCAACATTAATAAAAAAAGACCTCACTAGGCCTAAGAATTAACCTTATGCTACACAGTATAAGAAAAAATGCAATAACAGTAATACTCAAATTACACACAGCTGCTAGATGTTTGGAGATTTCTTGAGCACTCACAATAATAATAACTGTACAGGGGAGGACAGAGATGTGAGCAAAATGAGGAGCAGATCTAAGTGGCCATGATGCAGAGACTGAGCTCATTATATAGGGGCCAGCAGAGCTTGATACAACTTGTAAGAGGGACGCGCAAATGAAGCCATGGGGACAAAGAGATGAAAATCCCGCACTGAAACAACAGAAATGACAACTTACTCTTCTATAACGGTATAAGGGGGGAACTGAGGCAGAACACGCTCGTGATCAAACATGCAGCATACTGTGCGTTAAAATTACACAAAGGATGATGAAATCATAGGCTATGTAACAATATATATATATATATATATATATATATATATATATATATACAATCTGGCCGCACTATGGGGTGGTACTACTACTCTGCGGCCAGGTTGTGTTAGGAAGAATACTGCCACCGTATTCCCTGCGTGTCGTAAAAGGCGACTAAAAGGGGCGGGGTGAGGGGACTAGGGACCCCCTCCTCTGTTTTTTAGTTCCTAAAAAGAGACAGGCCAGAGAAAGGGATGGGGGATGGAGTTATCCCCGTACCCTGAAGATTGGGTATATGAATGTGCGTGGATGTAGTACGATTGAGGCTAAAAGGGAGGAAATTGGGAGAATGTTTGTGAGAAGAAAGTTGGATGTGTTAGCTTTGAGTGAAACGAAGATGAAAGGGAAGGGTGAGTCTACGTTTGGAAGTGTAAACGGAAGATTGTCAGGTGTTGATAGAGGAAGGGCAAGAGAAGGTGTGGCCTTGTTAGTGAGTCCGGAAGTACAGCAATGTGTGATTGAATGGAAGGAGGTGTCATCAAGACTGATGTGGGTGAAAGCGAAATTTGAACGTGAGTTGTGGGTGTTTGTGAGTGCATATGGGCCTGGTAGTGAAAGGGATGAAGAAGAGAGGGAGTCTTTCTGGAATGATGTTGATGAGTGTCTGCAGAGTTTTGGAGCGAATGTGAATGTGGTAATGATGGGAGATCTGAATGCTAGAGTGGGAAATGTAGCAGTTGAAGGCGTAGTTGGTATGCATGGTGTGCCTGGAAGAAATGAAAATGGAGAACGAATGATAGCGATGTGTGTTGAGCGAGAGATGGTGATTGGGAATACGCTGTTTGAGAAGAAAGATATTTATAAGTATACATGGGTGAGACAGGAGGGTGGAAGGGTTGTTGATAGAGCCTTGATGGACTATGTGGTTGTGTCTAGGAATGTAATAGGAAGATTGTTGGATGTGAGAGTTCTGAGAGGGGAGGGTGGAGGTATGTCTGACCACTACCTGGTGGAGGGAAAGTTAAGAGTAGGTAAGAGATGGGTGAGAGCTAGGAGGGTTAGGTGTGGCAGGGAGGTTTTGAAAGTGAGTGAGTTGGATAAAAGAGAGAAAAAGATAGAGTATCAGGAGAAATTGAGAGATGAGTGGAACGCAGTGAAAGATCGGGAAAATGGCAGCGTGGAGGAGGAATGGCAGTTGTTTAAGAGTGCTGTGGTGGGGCATGCAGAAGAGGTGTGTGGTGTGAGACATGTGGGTGGTGGTGTAAGAAAAGGAAGTGAATGGTGGTGCGAGGAAGTAAGTATGGCTGTGGCTGAGAAGAGACGTGCATATGAAGTGTGGCTGCAGAGGAAGGATGAGATGTCATATGAAAGGTATAAGGAAAAGAGGAATAGAGCGAGAAGGGCTGTGCGTGATTCTAAAGTGGCAGCAGATGAGAGGTGGGGTAGGCGGCTGACAGAGAATTTTCAACAGAATAAGAAAATGTTTTGGAAGGAGGTGAAAAGGGTGCGAAAGGGAGAGTCTGGGAAGGAAGAACGAGTAAAAGCAGAGGATGGAAGGATGTTAACTGAGATGGATGCAGTAAGGAAGAGATGGGCAGATTATTTTGAAAGATTGTTAAATGTAGAGGAGGAAAGGGTGGCTGAGATTGTGGCGGATGGAAGGGTGCAAGGAATAAATGTGTTGGGAGAGTTGAATGATTCTTTGATCACGAAGGAGGAAGTGGAGAAAGCAGTAACGGAGATGAAAACAGGGAAAGCTGCAGGTATGGATGGGTGTGCTGTGGCATGCCTGAAGGGTGGGGGAGTGACTATTGTTGACTGGTTAGTAAGATTGTTGAATGTGTGCTTTGAGAAAGGTATGGTGCCAATTGACTGGGCAAGTGCTTGTGTGGTCCCGTTGTATAAAGGCAAGGGTGATAAGTATGAATGTACTAGCTTTAGGGGTATAAGTCTGTTGAGTGTTGTAGGTAAGGTGTATGGTAGAGTGTTAATTTTGAGAGTTAGAGAGGGTACAGAGGGAGTGATTAGTGATGAGCAGTGTGGCTTTAGGAGAGGGAGGGGATGCGTTGATCAGGTATTTGCTGTGAGACAAGTGTGTGAAAAGTATTTAGCGAAAGGCAAGGATGTGTTTTGGGCATTTATGGATTTAGAGAAAGCGTATGATAGAATTGATAGGGAGGCTTTGTGGACTGTTTTAAGATTGTATGGACTTGATGGTAGGTTACTAAAAGGGGTGAAAAGTTTTTATGTAAATAGTAGAGCGTGTGTAAGAGTGGGAAATGCTGTGAGTGATTGGTTTCCCGTGAGAGTGGGGCTGCGACAGGGATGTGTGATGTCGCCTTGGTTGTTTAATATTTACATGGATGGTGTTGTAAGGGAGGTGAATGCAAGAGTTTTAGGTGGTCTGAGTCTGGTAAATGTTGATGGAGGAGAGTGGAATCTGAAGCAGCTGCTGTTTGCAGATGATACCGCACTGGTGACTGATTCAGAGGAGAGATTGAGACAGTTGGTAGAGGAGTTTGGAAGGGTGTGTGGAAGGAGGAAATTGAAAGTAAATGAGAATAAGAGTAAAGTGATGAAGTGTACGAGGTTGATAGATGGTAGGGGGATGAATATAGTTTTGAATGGTGAGTTGCTTGAGGAGGTAGATTGTTTTAAATATCTAGGGTCACATGTTACTGTGGATGGAAGAATAGATGCAGAAGTGAAGTTTAGAATAAATGAAGTAGGAAAGGTGCTGGGAGGAATGAAAAAAGTGTTTAAATGTCGTTCGCTTAGAAAGGATGTAAAGAGAAGGCTGTATGAGGGTGTTGTGGTACCGACTGCATTATATGGGGCTGAAACATGGAATATGGGTGTAGCAGAGAGGAAAAGTTTGAATGTAATGGAGATGAGGTGTCTGAGGAGTATGTGTGGAGTGACGCGTATGGATCGAGTGCGAAATGATGAAGTGCGAAGGAGAACTGGAGTTGTTCGGGAGATGGCTGGTAGAGTTGAGCAGAGGGTGTTGCAATGGTTTGGGCATATGGAGAGAATGGATAATGAGCGATTGGTGAAAAAGATAACTAGATCTGATGTGAGAGGTGTAAGGCTGAGAGGAAGACCACGAATAGGATGGATGGACAGTGTGAAGAGAGCGCTGGATGCGAGAGGGATGTCTGTTGAGCAAGGAAGAGTGGCTGTGCGTGACAGAAATAAATGGAGAGAAATTGTGAATGAATAAGTGATGACGCAGCCCTGAGGGGATATTCTCCCGCATTTGGTCTGATCAGCTAGTCAGGTCAGGTGCGGGTAAGGGGATGGGTGTATTATGATGTGGCAAGGGTAAACCAGTTCTGCTGTCGGGCCCTGCTGCGGATGTCACTGATTGCATTGTGCAGTTGACCCTTGTGCGGTGTGGTGCGGTGAGGATCTGTCCGTTCTCCCCTTTGGGGCTAAGATGCGAATAAATGTGTTTGAATGGATGAGTAAATGGAGAGTGAGTCGTCCTGTCTCGGCTACCTCCCTTTCCTTGGGGGAAGCAGCCTAGGTATATATATATATATATATATATATATATATATATATATATATATATATATATGCGTGTGTGTGTGTGTGTGTGTGAAATTACAATGTGAATAAAATCGTTACCACAAATAAAGAAAATGTGAGCGAGAACTGGTAAAATTATTTAAGACTAAAAAAATAAAACTTTCAAAGGAGAGGCACTGAGGAGTAAAATTTTTTTATGAGAGAGAGAGAGAGAGAGAGAGAGAGAGAGAGAGAGAGAGAGAAGGGGGGGAGGGAGACATAGATAGATAGCTACATAGATTCATACATACATAAACAGATAGACAAGCAGATAGATAGACAGGCACATAGATGGGTATTTAGATTAATATATTAGAATCAGGCAGCTACATAGTTTCAGATATAGATAGATTTGGTTGACAGGTAGACATAGGGATAGACTGTTCAACGGGCAGGTAAGCAGGGGAACACACTGCTCTTGCCACTAGGGTTCATATGACTCGCCGTTAAAAAGTGGATGGAAAAAAAAAATCCCTTGGCGTTAGTTGGAATAGAATACTAGCATGTAAATCCTTATTGCCTTGAGGTCTTAAGTCCTGTCAGACGCCTCTTCTTTACTGAAGTAATTGTACAGGTTCCAGTTGGGTAGTCAGATGCGCGAGTCACACCACCACCTCGACTGGGTGTCACTTCACATAGACTCCTGTACAGCAATGTCAGGCCTTGTGAGCGCACTAACGCCAGGTCTGTCGAAATTCATTGTCAATTTGAGCGTTTAATGCCAAATTTTCTAGCACAAAGAAAGACAATGAAAATGTAAAGAGAAAACGGCAACCACTTATCACAGCAACATTTACTGTAAATAATAATACTGTATGCAGTTACTTATATAACAGCTACGGTACTCAGCCATATTTTTTACAGCCTCTGATAATTAATGCAATTAACGAACTGAATAAGCCGGTAGCGTTAGTTATGGCATACTTTGTCATTTATAAATACTGTACATGTATTGAGATTCTGTGACCGCCCACATGCAAACAGCAAGGAGGAATCGAATCAATCTGTTTTGATTCGTGGAAGAGAGTCAAGGCATCATCGTCAGTGTCATCTTGTCAGATGCGATGCGTGCATGTTCATATTCTGTATATCTAGAGAAAAATTTTCTTGCTTGCATTTTGTGATTACCAGCTTTTTACAGTACTTTCCCAACATGATTAACCAGACGGCATCCTCACTGCCAAAAACAGGCATTCACATTGACAAAATGCCAATTCATGCAATTCCAGTGCCAAATCAGTATTTTAATGTTAAATTTTGACGTAATTAGCTGTGAAAATGCCATTTTGCAGCTCTGCCCCGTACTTTCACACTCTCATACCTATGTGTGGTGACTTCAGGCAAGTCTCCAGCTCAATTTTTCTCAACCTCGCTCTTCCTATGTACCCCTTGAACATTTTCTGCAGTGGTGACGGACCCTTCACCCAGAATGAGAGAAAAAATGTTTGGCCTACTAACTTTTGAAATGCATATTAAACTATCTTTTCTAGTCATTACTGTGACCACATTATAAGAACTAGAATTATCCTACACCGCGAAATATGGCCTCCTATGACAAGATGTATTATAGTTTGACCCCTGTCACCCAGTGCTTGCCCAGTCGTAACCACGATACTAGGCATCACAAGCCCGAATCTTGAACTGTCGCGTACCCCAAACATTCCCTCCACGTACCCTTGAAGGTATGCGTACCCCAGTCTGAGAACCACTGCTCTGGTGGTATTCAAGGTCTCAGCAAATATCTCACTGAATCATAATCAACGTCTGTGCAACAGTAAGATGAGGCTGCTAAAATTCACACTTGTACAATCCCACACACATATACGTTACCTAATCTTATTATGTGGCATAACTAAACGTCTCTGTACCAATAAAATATTTTCTTCTGCCGAAAGACGTATCTTTTCAATGATCTTGTTCGCTTGGCTTGCTCCAACAATATTAATAATCATGCAGTAATGTGTGATGGCCTATGCCACGCACCGCACTAAATGTGTGTTATTTTGGAAACTATTATAGACACAGCATTGCATAGCTTATGAAAAAAAAAAAAAAAATAGACGTTAAAATTATTTATCAAAATTCTGTACCACATTGCTGGAAATGAAAACGCCAAATTGAACACCAAAACATGGCTTTCTCGGAAAACGGTTAAATCTACTACACACCCATGGATATCGTTGGAAACATAAACAACAACATTTAGCAGCTGTTTCGCTGAAACACGTTCCAGGCGTTCAAGTGTGATTGCCCATAATTTCATTTTTGTTTCCTTCAAGTAAATGATTGTATTCGTTTAGATGAAACTCTTCAGGTTTCTTGAATTATGCTCTCTGTGTGGGTGTGGTGTAGGAGGGTGATTTTCTGTCATGTGGTACGAGAGGGTGATATGTTGCTGTATGGTGTGTGATGCTGTGTGGTGGTGTGGTATGGTGTAAAAGGATGGTATGGTGTGTTGTATGATACACGATGTGCCATGCGGTGTTGTGGTGTGTGAGACGATGGTATGGAGTGTTGTACAGTGTGTTATGTGCTGTGCCATGGAGTGGTGTGGTGTGGCTTAGCCAAAGTCGCTGAAGTCTGCGGGAGTGAAGCACTTAATGTTCAAAAATTGTTAGTGAGAGACAGATGGACAGTCACTCATAGAACTGCCGCCCATGTCTAGAAGAATCCACTATTAGCTGAATAAAATCGTCTGGCAGTAGCGAAAACGAACCAAAGAAAGGCTCATATAACTCACCACCAACTTAAAATCGTCTGGGGTTAACTGAAAAGCGATACATGAACTCTTCTATCATAAGACTCTCTCACCTGAATTAAACCGCCTGCCGTTAACTACAATAGAATAATAGAGTTGACCCGACCACGAGACAGTGAAAGACAATAATACCACTAGTATAGTATCAGAAATGGCAGAAAACGTTTGGTGTTCAGAAAAATGAGGGAGGAAAATAGAGAAAATGTAAACTAGGACGGATGAATTGACTTTAAAGACAGTGAGAAAAATGCTTACAAAGGAAACGTGAACTTTGAGAGAGAGAGAGAGAGAGAGAGAGAGAGAGAGAGAGAGACAGACAGACAGACAGATAGACAGAGAATAGTTGTCAGAGACGAAATTGAGCAGTGATATGAAATCTCTCTCTCTCTCTCTCTCTCTCTCTCTCTCTCTCTCTCTCTCCACATTTTAATGATTCTCCTTTGTACAAGAAATTTCTCCACTTAAATAATTCCATTACTTCTTTCTCACATTTTCTTTATTTCTGGTTCTCTATTTACTAACTTTCTTACATAATTTATGTTTTAATTTGTATTTATCTATCTGTCTGTATCTGTTCATCTATATATGTAGCTAGCCATCTACATATATATCTACGATACCGCCGCGGTAGCCAAGTGATTAGAGTTGCTGGCAATGAAACCTCCAGCCCCATTGTGCCAGGGTCAAATCCTGGTGCGGGGAGCTGGTGCCACTGGCCTATGGTTCCTCTCCACACTTTGTGGGATGGTGGGTAAACGAGTATCTAGGGGAAAGCGTAGAGGAGGTAACTGTGGCAACCTGGATAATACATTAACCTTCTCTCTCTCTCTCTCTCTCTCTCTCTCTCTCTCTCCATATACTGTACATTTTCACTTAATGCTGCAACTCTTTCTCAGTATTCTCTCCTATACTTCTCTAGTAATTTCAGTTCTGTACAGCAAATAAACTTACCCCTCATGATCGAGGGAGCTTAAACACTCAATTACAGCTAATAACAGAGGATTTCATTCCTCTCTGAATAAGTTACAGGAAGCTAATGCTGTCACCATTTTATTCCACTTGACTCTGGATTCTTATAGCCTTCTTGTAGTGAGTCATTCTAGGCTGAGTCTTAAGCCAGTCGAAATACTGTCTATATGGTCTTAAATGTAGGATTCTTACGGAATCATGCAAGCTCAGAAACACACACACACACACACACACACACACACACACACACACACACACACACACACACACACACACACACACACACACATGACCATTTAGAAACTTTGCCTACATGCACTAAAACATATGATACATGTCTGCAGACTTATGCACATAGAACCGCACTCGCATGTACACAGCAGACGCACACACACCTCAGAGCCTCCAGAAGCCTTAAATACATTCCTACATACAAAAACGAATACCAGGAAATATTAGGTTAAACACACACACACACACCACACACACACACACACACAGAACAGACTAACATCCGGGCGATGCACAAACTGATATGCTGTATGATATGGAGGAAAAACTTAAAACTTTCGAACAGTAATCGCATTCGTGAGTAAACTATGAACTTTTAATGTTATTAATTATTGCAGGTAGATTATTTGAGTCGTCTGTAGGGAAGATCGTACACCTGTAGTAATGAGTACAACGTTTTGTTACATTGTACCTATTGTATTGTTAGTTTGCTAAGTATAATTTCCAAATTGTAAGTCAGGTCAGCTCAGTGCAAGATTTTTTTTTTTTTTTTAATGCACGTTATTAATGAGGAAACGTTGTTGAGGGAGCCTATACGTGGTGACGCTGTACAGCCTGGATGAAACAAAAACCTGTGGCGTCTATCCTCATCATATTCCCCTGCACCTGGACGTGAGGAAGGACCCTGGTTTGACCCTAGCGAGGTGCTGTAAACAACAGCGGAGCGCCGGTTCCCTACACGGCTTATGTTTGTGTGTGTGTGTGTGTGTGTGTGTGTGTGTGTGTGTGTGTGTGTGTGTGTGTGTGTGTGTTCGACTCTGGGCATAGGCTTCACAGCCTGCTATCAAGGCCCAACAGTCCTCCTACATACCATAACCTCTTCATGTCACCACTTCGGACCTAACACCCACCGTCCATATTGAATACATGCTAGGGCTGTCTCATACAGGACTGGTGTGTTGGTATTAGCGGGGGTATTTTTACGAAATGTCGGCGGGTCTTCTGGTAGATCAGTAAAGCCTGATTTAATGAAATTCAAATCCTGAAACTGTTCCCTGCCCCAGCCGGGATTTGAACTTACTGTACTATACCTGCTCGTAGTTGACTGCCTCAGAGAAGCAGGTGCATAACTGTTGTCAACAGATCTGCTTGGCCAGACTGACCGGGGTTAAACAATAACAACTCATTTCGATTTATTTAGTTTTTTGCTCATTGAGAAAAGTGTCTTGTTTACCCAGATGAATGGGTGAATACAGATAACTCTAACTGTTGCCGACAAGTCCAATTACTGATATGTAAATTACGTTTTGTACACAAACGACTGTTGTTGTTGTTTTAGCAAAGCAATGATCCATGCTTGTGTTAAAGTCTAAGGAAACAAAACGAATCAATTCTCTTGTGTTCTATTCCATTCACACACAACTGCAGACATTATACTGGTACTGAAGCTGATTATACAGTCAACACAAAAGTCCGTTCACTTCTCCTGCCTCTTTTTTTATCACAGGATTCATAGAAACTTGAATATGTCGTCTTGAACTAAGCTGCAAATTAGCGTCCATTTATGAGTGAATTTGCACTTTTTCGACTGCATACGTCTCATTCAGGCATCTATGAATACAGCAATGCAAGAAGAGGTAGGAGAAGTGAACGGATTTTTGTATCCGACTGCACACCGAGTTTTACAGTACTGTAATTATATTTATCGCAAGGCAAGAATTGTCTCACCAATACCACCATCAGTATCAAGTATCACCTGGAATAATAATAATAATAATAATAATAATAATAACGATAATAATAATAATAATAATAATAATAACGATGATAATAATAATAATAATAATAATAATAATAATAATAACAACAACAATAACAACAACAACAACAACAACAATAACAATGAAACGCCGAGGTATGCCTCCACCAGGCCTTGCGCACAGACTCGCCGTACAATCTCTATGACCTTACTAACCTAACCAATTCATCTTCCCTTCATACTGTATCACTGACAAAAGTTTGGTCGAAATCCATCGAGGGGTTTATTGAATCCCAGAGAAATACACGTAGTGGGGGTTCTCAGTTTATTGTTAGCCTGAGTGTAGCCGGGACAGAACTGGCCTAGGTCTTGTTAGACTTCTCTATATATCTCTAGCTATCCTAGATGATGACACCATGACAGTGCCCTCTAGTGGCCTAACCACAGCAGTGCACTCTAGTGTCCTGCTAAGCTACTACACTTCACCCCCCTTAAAGCAAATCCCACAACCAAACAACATAAAATCCTATAATCACATAGGTACAATAACAACCAAACAAAGCCCTATAATCACATAGGTACAATAAATAACAATATATATATAAGCATCAACCAATAGTTGGCTTGACAACTACAAATTTTAACCTTGCACCCCCCCCCTAACATAAGTATATACACAATAACTAATAAACCTATGTAATAATAGTCCCTACAATTTACATCACAGCTGTATATCTTTCAGGAGGTTTCCTTTCTCTTGTTGACCGTCGTACTAGAGTTTTGGGTGATTCTACTTCATGAAATGTCGATGTTCTTGCCTCCTCTCTAGAAGACTCAGAGGCTGTCGATAACCGCTGTCGAGTCGATCTAGCCCCATGCTCTAATTCTTTCACAGGTGTTTTCATCCCCATGCTGGCTGCCCCTGTGCTTAGACGTTCGTCCGACTGTAGTGTCCTCTCCTGTTGCCTCCCCAGCTCTGACACCTCTGCCCGATGCTTCGGAGATCCCTTATCCATCTCTACAGCAGGCGGGTGTGGTTCCCCCTGCCCCACTGGTACATCTGTTACTAGTGTAGAGGGTGTGTCAGTTAATATAGGTGATTGCTGCCATCCACTGTCATTGGCCTTGCTCACAAGAATTATTTGGTCGGCATGGCGTGACCATAAAATATCTCCCCCTACATCCACCTCATATGAAACCGGTCCAGTCTGCGATATTATCCGACCTTTCCTCCATTTAGGTCCAGAATAACTGCGAGCCCAGACTATATCATTCACTGCAAACCTCCTTACTGGACGATCTGTTACCTGTTTTTCTATCCTCTCCATCACCCTGCTCTCCTCATTTGGTAAAAGAAGATCCAGTCTCGATCTAATGTTCCTACCCAACAACGACTCTGCTGGGGTCTTGCCTGTTGTTGTCTGGGGGGTAGAACGATAAGTCAACAAAAACTTTAATAATTTCCTCTCAAGAGATCCTCCCTCCTTACTCATAGATTTTAAGCCCTCTTTCACCGTTCTTACTGCCCGTTCTGCCAACCCATTACTGGAAGGGTGATATGGAGCCGTCCTGATATGTCTGATACCATGTCTGCGTAAAAATGATGCCATCTCCCCCGCTGTAAACTGAGGCCCATTATCTGTGCACAACTGTAAAGGCAGACCAAACCTAGCAAACATTATCCCTAACTCATACATAGTTTTCGCTACCGTTGTAGATTTTAATGGAATAGCCTCAATCCACTTTGAATAGCTATCAACCACAATCAACAGCATCATTCCATTTATGGGCCCTGCGAAGTCTGCATGAAGTCTTTGCCATGGTCCACTAGTCCTTTCCCACGGATGCAAGGCAGATTGTGGCGGCGATGTCCGCTTCTCCATACAGCCATGACAATCCTTCACCATCTCCTCCAGCTCTCTGTCTATTCCTGGCCACCAAACATACCGTCTCGCTAGTTGCTTCATCCGCACACAACCTGTATGTCCTGTATGTAATTCCTCCTTAATCTTATTCCTAAGTGCTACTGGAACCACTACTCTACCACCCCACATAATGCAATCCCCCTCCGTGGAAAACTCATCACATCTCGACCTGAAAACAGCAACCTCTTTATCTCCTTCCATCCATTTCCCTGATCGCAATGCTGACACCACCTTCCCTAACACTGGGTCTCGTCGTGTTGCTGTTGCTATCTCACTGGCTGTCACTCCAGGTCCCTCGTCTAAGAACAACACATTACTTACTCTGGCCTCTTCCTCTACAAACCCTGCATCTACATCGATGATACCTGGCAAAGGTAATCTGGAAAGCGCATCTGCAACCACCATATCCCTAGAACGTCGTAACTCCACCCCGTACCTGTAGGCTGCCAGCTGCAAGGCATATCTCTGCATCCGTGCTGCTCCCAAAGCTGGCATCTCTCTGTCCGGGTTTAAGATACGAGATAAAGCTTTGTTGTCTGTTACCAAAGTAAACTTACGCAGCCATAACAATATTGATGAAATCTTCGTACCCCATATGATACTGCTAGCGCCTCCTTCTCAACAATCGGGTATTTCTGCTCCGTTGGAGTTAGAGTTCTAGATGCATAGGCTACTGGTCTCTCTAACCCTCCGGGCACAACATGCACCAATGCAGCACCAATACCCACTTCACTCGCATCTGTCATTAATTTTAGTGGCAAATTAGGATCATATCTCATTAACACCAGGTTACCTGCCAACATCTTTTTTACCCTGTTCAGTGCCTCCTCGCACTTTTTTGACCACTCCCACTTCACACCTTTACGTAGTAAATTGTACAAGGAGAGAGTGTGGTGGCCAGGTGCGGTAACAGACGTGAATAATAACCTATGGCCCCCAATAAACTGCGTAGGAAGACACATCTGTTGGTTCAGGTAACAGTCTCACCGCCTCAGTTTTCTCCGGGACTGGTTTAAGCTCTGTACCCGAAACTATCCAACCCAGGTATTGTACCTCCCGTAGGTTAAACTCACATTTAGACTGTTTAAGCCGGATATCGTTGTCACCCAACCTTCTCAAAACTTTATCCAAGTTTCGGAGTAAATCCTGCTTATCCTGTCCCATTACTAGCAAATCGTCCAAATAAGCCACACACATTCAGGTAAATCCTCCAATATTCTATCCATTGCTGCTTGGAAAATATCTGTACAACATGATAATCCGAAAGGCAACCTATTCATCCGTAATAACCCCCTATGAGTAGATACCGTTGTTAAATCAACTTTGAATCCTCACTTAGTTCCATTTGCAAGTATGCATCTTTCAAATCTAACTTAGCAAACTTCTTCCCTTTAATTCTTGCAAACAGCTCCTCTGGAGTTGGCAAGGGGTGTTTTACAATATCCAGTTGAGGGTTCACTGTAATACGATAATCGGCTGCTAGCCTTACCTTTCCGTCCGGTTTAGGAACAACTACTAATGGTGTCGCCCACCCGCTGCTGTGATCTGTTTCCACTGGTTCAGCTATCCCTTCCTTCACCCACCTATCTAGTTCCTGATCCACTAGCGGATACAGAGCATGAGGAACTGGTCTGGCCCTTTCCAAACTGGACGAGCTCCTTCCTTCAGCTTGAGATGTGCTTTGATAGGCATACGTCCCAAACTTTGTGAAAAGACCCTGGCATGGCTGTCCAATAATTTATCTAATTCCGACAGCTCCCCCTCAGAGTGTTTAATGGCAATCTTCGCCAGCATCTCTTCCCAATCTAACTTTAAGACTGCCAACCAATCACGTCCCAACAGCGGTGGTCCCTCTCCTTGGATGACGGTAATGGACAAAATCTCCACCCGAGTGTTCAGTTTCACCTCAACACTCGCCTCACCACACACCTGTAAATCCTCTCCTGTGTAGGTAACTAACCGTCGTTTTGATGTGTGGAGTTTGGGTCTTCTGTTCAACTTTTTCCATTGCTTCTCACTAATTACCGTCGTACTTGCCCCTGTGTCCACTTCCATGCAAATCACGCTGCCCTGCACTTGCAAATTCACTGTAAGCGGTGGTTTCCTTTTTGCTGTACGGTTTTTGTCAGGTAACTGTAAAATCCCAAACAGCTCCCCGTCAACCGCTTCATCCTCCTGTTCACTTTGTTCTTCATCCAGATTGTTCACTACTGTCTTGGTTCCGCACATTCTTCGAATATGCCCTTTTCTTTTACACCTAAAACATATTGCATTTCGAAATGAGCACAGTATCGCACCATGCCCCTCCCTGCCGCACCGTGAACATCTAGTTTCCTTCCATCGTGCATCCCTGGATACCGCTGTCTTGTCTGGTTGGTACTTACTTTGTCCCAATCCCCTTAAGGATGACGCAGACCCTACCCGGTTTACATTTTCTCTGCTTTGTCCAGATAGCACCTGTGCATCAGTTGAAGCGGCTTCGTAAGATAGCGCCATTTTATATGCTCTTTCCCAAGTTAGGTCATCTCCTTCCTGCAGTAACTTACGTTGGAGCTGTTCACTAGACACTCCACACACAAACCTGTCTCTCAAGTGTTCCTGCCAATTTGCACCGAAGTTACAACGTGATGCTAGTCTCTTAAGCTCTGCCACATATTTGCTGATGGTCTGATTCTCCTTTTGTTTTTCAGAGTTGAATTTGTACCTCGATACCACCACAGAAACTTTTGGAGCATAATGCTGTGTAGCAAGGTTGATCAACTGAGCCAGTGTTTTCGAGGAAGGTTTATCAGGGGCACAAACATTCCTCAGTAGTTGGTAAACTGCCGGACCACACACAGTGAGAAATAACGCCCTTTTTCGCTTATCCTCGGTGATATTGTTGGCTTCTAGGAACTGCTCGAACCGCTCAGTGTAGGTTTCAAAGTCTTCCCCTTCTTCGTATGCTTCTACAGCCCCAACGGCAGCTGACCCAGCCATTGTCCCACTGTTTAACTACACTCGGGATCCCATCCTCGTCGCCATGTATTGAATCCCAGAGAAATACACGTAGTGGGGGTTCTCAGTTTATTGTTAGCCTGAGTGTAGCCGGGACAGAACTGGCCTAGGTCTTGTTAGACTTCTCTATATATCTCTAGCTATCCTAGATGATGACACCATGACAGTGCCCTCTAGTGGCCTAACCACAGCAGTGCACTCTAGTGTCCTGCTAAGCTACTACAGGGTTCAAGAGGTATCGCGCCCACAATGATAAACTAAGTGGACCCATATTGACCTTGACCTTTGACCCTTTGACTTTGCCGACCTAATCAGTTCATCGTCTCTTCATACACTATCAATGCAAAAACTTTGGCCAAAGTCCGTAAAGGGGTTCAGGAGATTTGGCGCCCACAAGGATAAACTAAGTCAACTCAATGTGACCTTGACCTTTGAGCCCTTGATCTAGCTGACCTAATCAGTTCATCGTTTCCTCATATTGCATCACTGAGAAAATTTTGGTGGAAATCCGTAGATTGTTTCAGGAGATAACGCACTCAGAGTAGTGTTACGGACACTCAGAACCAAGCATGCACGGACGGGCAGAGCAATCACTTAATGCCTCTTCCACTATAGGTGGGTGGAGGCAAAATAATGATGCTGTTTCTGCTGCTGCTGCTGCTGCTACTACTACTACTACAACAAGAACTACTACTACTACTAGCTGGACATATTTTAGACTACTACTAGTTATATATATATATATATATATATATATATATATATATATATATATATATATATATATATATATATATATATATATATATATATATATTAGGAATTATACACGGAAGAGAGCTACTTCATTTTAGACAATTTGGTTTAGCGAAGGTATGTCTACTACAAAGTATACTTGTATTTTTAAAGACATGGTGTGAAAATATACATAAAAGTGTGGTAAAGTATCTGCATGTTATATGGTTCTGTCGAATGCTTTCGATATTATTAATCATTTTAAACATGGGCACATTTTATTAGAACATGGTTATGCTATTGATGCAATATATTAGAAATTAATGTGCACGAATTATTTGGAATGGTTTGCATTTAAAATACTTTACTATAGATATCGCCAGCGAGGGAGGATTCCTTCTCCTTTATTTTTAATTAATATCTATCTATCTATCTATCTAAATAAAATGTTACTAACAGTAATGCAAAGATTAAAGTGTGATGCTGTTTGGGTGGAATAAAACCAAAATTTGGGTTTATGCAGATAATTCTATCTATCTATCTATTGCCAGACGCCTCAGTCCCGTTTGGGGTGGCCACAAACAAAACGTCGCCCTGTCACCCGCCATTTCACTGCCCTGCTCCCAACTCACATCCCCCTCTCTCATATACCTCTCCACCTCATCCCTCCATCTCATCCTCGGCCTCCCCCTCCCTCTTCCCTCCCTCCACCTCACTCACATACACTCTCTTCGTTAGTCTTTCACCCTCCATCCTCTCCACATGGCCAAACCACCTCAGTGTGTTCCTCATAACGCTTCCTATCACATCCACATCCACACCACAACGCTCCTTTATATCCTCATTCGTCAGCCTGTCTCTCCATGTGACTCCACAGGCTCCTCTTAAATAACTCATTTCCACTGCTCTCACTCTTGACTTGTGTCCTTCCAACAACGTCCAAGCTTCACTTCCGTACGTTAGAGTTGGTGTCACAATACTGTCATGTAGTAACTTTTTCACTTCCATGCTCACTTCCCTGTTTCTTATCACTGCTTTCAAAGAACCAGCAACCTTTCTTCCCTGCTGTAACCCTTTCAAGCACTTCACCTTCCAAACCTCCATCCTTACTCATCACACTACCCAAGTACTTAAACATACTCACATTTTCCAATTCCTCACCATCCAACCTCGCTGTACATTCACTGACTTCACCTCTCTCAAAGACCATCACTTTACTCTTCCCTACATTCACCTTTAGATTCCGTTTCTTACACACTCTCCCAAACCCACCCACCAAGCCTCGCAGCTCTCCTTCGTCTTCAGTCAACAATACAGTATCATCCGCAAACAACAGTACAGGGAGTTTCCAAACACTGTCCTCTCTCACCAGGGCCACTCCAACATCCACTACCCTACATTGTACCTCTTTTATTACCCCATCCATGTACAGATTGAACAACCATGGAGACATGACACATCCCTGTTTCAACCCAACCTTCAAAGAGAAAAATTCACTTAGTTCATCATCCACACGCACTGCAGCCTTAGCACCATCATACATACTCTTCTCAGCATTCAAGAACTTCCCATCTACTCCATATATTCTTAATACTTTCCACAATCCTTGTCTATCCACCCCGTCATATGCTTTCTCCAAATCCATGACAGCCGCATACAACTTCTTTACCTTCTCTAGAAACTTTTCCACTAAAGATCTAAGAATGAATATCTGTACGCAACCTCTTCCCTTCCCAGATAATTTTTTTTAGCTAATTCTAGTGAAAATCTTGAAAACTACGGGTAAAATTTTTAGAAAATGAAGAAATTACAGTCACATATCAACCAAATAAAGTCAGAGTTCATTATTTTTATTATAGAGAAACGATCAGTGGTGAAAACTTTAAGATCTTGGATAAATATGAGACTGTGCATAATTCAAATAATTAGGTCACTTGAACTGAAGCAATCGGATGGTTAATTTCGATATTGAGATGCAACTTAATTTTTTCATGCATTTTTTTTTCTCAGAATAAACGATATGAATACATAATTATTTTATTACACTCTTCCTGCATGACAGATTATGAACTTCAGTTGTGGATTTGTCAAGAGGCTTTCTTTATGTTTTAGATGTTTAAAATTGTTTACACTGCATTTTTGCTGTTAAGAGAATTATAAACATTTCGCGATCTCAGATAATTCATGCTACACCAGAATTGTGTAGTATGTATGTTCTTGAACATCATGAAGGTCTTGTTTAAGCGAAATACGTAAAGTCTCATGATGAAAAATAAGGTGATGAGATTATTACATTCTTATCTAAAAGAAGGGTTGCACCGACCTAGTGTATATGAATATTTCTGATACAGATATATCAGTTCATATTAGCAAATATAGAATTTCGTGGGTGTAAAATTATGAAACAAGAAGAGGAGCACATACAGCTAAACCAGCAACTGACTAGCTGGATACTGATGACGGTGTTAGTCAAGTATTGCATATAAAATATGAATTTGAGCCTGTATTGTACATTAAATGAAGATATATATATATATATATATATATATATATATATATATATATATATATATATATATATATATATATATATATATATATATATATATATATATATCTATATATATATATATATATATATATATATATATATATCCATCATCCAATCTTACATTGCCCCATGAGGAGCGTAGGAGCCCGGGGCTAGGCAATACTCTATGTAGTGCTGCTCTCGGGTGTCTGCCCTTTCCTCTCCATCCTTCTTTCCTTCCATTCTCTTCTGTCTTTCTTTCTTTCATTCTTTCCTTGTCCTTCTGCCTACGGGTGACTTTACACTCACTCTTCTTTCTTTCCTTCATTCTTTCCACTTCCTTCAGCCTGTGGGTGACTCTACACTGAGTGACAAGCCAAATGGTTTCCTGTGCACCTGGAAACCATTTACTATGCTGGGTGGTAACCATATAACCAAACCTTGGCGCCTGGTGGTTTAGTGGGTAATTATTGCACTCCAATCGGATTGAGCTGGTGAAGGTTTATATCCAAGAGGTGGTTGGGGTTTATTGCTCATGTAATGCCACTCAGGGATGAGTGAGGCTGGTCACTCTCACCTTAATTATCGGGACCAATTGCCTAGTCCCGGGCTGCTACGCTCCTCATGGGGCAATGTAGGATTGGATGATGGATATATATATATATATATATATATATATATATATATATATATATATATATATATATATACAGAAAGAGAAAAAATAATAATTAGTTAGTTCTCTATGCTTCTTGTGTGTCATAAGGTATGAAATAAAAGGTGCCTGATTGATTGATTGACCTAAGACAGGAACTGATTTAGCGAGGGGGGGGGGGCTAACTATTTTGAGCCGACCAACGATTACTTACAATAAAAGAGCAATATTGTTTTTGCTTTAGTGATCAACATTATATGCTATTTATTTCAGTTACTTGAGTTTTGTCTTGTTATTGAAACAAATAATGGCGAATTTTCATACTTTAAATGGACTGTAGTATTGAAATTGCTGCTACAACTGCTACTACTACTACTACTACTAAATTTGCTACTACTACTGCATGTACTACTACTACTGCTACTTCTTCTTCTTCTTCTTCTTCTTCTTCTTCTTCTACTTCTTCTTCTTCTTCTTCTTCTACTACAACTACTACTACTACTACTACTTCTACTACAACTGTTGTTGTTTCTTCTGCTGGTGCTGCTGCTGCTGATGATGATACAGCAACAACAACAACAGCTACTACTACTACTACTACTACTACTAGCATTAGTATCAGCTTCACCAGTGCTATTCATCACAACAACTACCGTCAATACCACCTTTGGCACTACCATTACCGCCACTGCCTGCGATCACCACCAGTATATCGCCAGCTACTCCACTACTCCAACCACCTCTACCACTAACATCAAAACACCTGTCATTACCGTTATTAATAAGAACTACCGATATAGGTAGAAAGAAAAAAAAAAGCAGAATTGTGGGGTACTGAAAAGGGGTGTATGGTTGGTAAACACTGGGGAAAAAGGCTGGCAACACAATAAATCTGCTATGTTCTATTTACTCTGACTTGGCCCATAATTGCTATCTCTCCATCTTCCAGCAAAACATTAATGGCCACACACAACAGAAATTGAACATCCGCTAAAGACCATATTTTTCCTCTAACCTGGCCTATAATTACCATCTCTCTATCGTGAATATGGAGTTTTAACCAAGGATTATAACTAGAATATGACACTAACCACGAAGAAGTCCTATGGAATGGATGTACAGTAGAGCCGTTGCATTGTCTTCTGCTACTCAACTACGCGAGATAAGCAACGCAATGACAAAATTCAGAGCCAAATTAAGGCGAAGAAAGTATAATGCCTCTCAATATACCTAAATGTTAGACGACGATTGGCTGCTTTTAAGCTGATAGGAAATGTAATACAGAAATTAACTTTTTCAATAAGTTTTTTGCATATAACACTTCACTGTGTACTCCTTTTGTCGTTTGCAGGACATCAAGGTGGTACTATGCATTGAAGGTTTTAAAAAAATGTTCACTTGATACTTCATCTCCCCTTACTCTCCTCTTCTGGGTGTTATTCTTAAGCTGAGAAAGTTTCTGTTTTTTTGTAGGTCCCTTGATGATGAGGAAGGAAAATGACTGGCATATCAAGTAAGCGAAATGGGACATTATACGAACTTTTGTCCTGAGTGAACAATCTAATCTGTTTAATTTTCTTGGCGAAGGTGCCTCATCATCCATGCAGCTGACTGTGTGATGTTATTGCCAGAAAGATAATGATTACGGTTTTTTGTCATTCCCTTTCTCATATCACGCTTTAGTGGCATTGTCAATAATATATCACCCAATTGCGCGTCAGAATTCAAGCAGAGGACATGGCTGAACTTTTTCAAGTCAGGGTGAATGGGCTATAGGCACTGCCATGTTCAGTTCATCATGTTGGCATCGACCAGTCTGCAATGCGTATGCAGTTGCGATATCAGTACGAGGAATCTGTGGGTTTGCCAACATGATCTTGCAGAGGAAATCTTTGGCAAACTTTTCCTGGATAAAACAAATAAAGTAGAAGACTGCTGGCGTTAGCAGGTGTGATAACATATAGATAATGGTCACGCCAGACTGTAATGAATAATTAGTGACTCAGGCCACTGTTTGTCATACATCAGTCACTCATTTAGATGATGCATATCACTAGACAACATAGCACGCACAAGTGCACCGTAGCAAAGTATGACAAAGGATATGTGATCCACCCACCTTCGATTTTTCACAGTGCTCTGGCGGATGTTGCATACTCACAGATCAACGCAAGGAACATAGGTGTCATTTCACTTAGACGTGTCCCATCTGGACGATTGTATTTTTAGCCGATTTTACTATCTCATCTGAATGATTCCCAGCAAGGCGATTCCTATATGGACTAATAATTTAAAAATCAATATACCGTATACCAAATTCTATGATTCTTATTTCAAAAAAATAATCCATTATTGGTATTCTTGACACTGAAATCGTACAAACTTGATCTCAAGAAGTAATTGATGTTGGTAACTTCTCTCACAAATGATTTAACACCCTTGGAGATAGATTAAGCCTCATTTGGAATCCAGTTATGGTACCTCCATGCGATTTGCTGTTCGGGACACTCAGATCATGTATGTGAAAAAAAAAAAAAAAGTAAGTGCACGTCCAGTACTACCTTTGGATACGCCTTCAGTGCCGCTTCTAACCAATGAGCTTGTCTTTTCATATTTATCTATCTATCTATCTATCTATAGCCCGACGCCCTAATCCCGCAAAGGGTGGCCGCAGACAAAACGCCTCCAAGTCACTCTGTCACCCACCATTTGACTACCCTCCCCCCAACTCCCCCCCCCTCCCTCATATACCTCTCAACTCCATCCCTCCACCTCATCCTCGGTCTACCCCTCCCTCTCCTTCCCTCCACCTCACCTACATACACCCTCTTAGTCAGTCTTTCATTCTCCATTCTCTCCACATGCCTTGGTTAAATAAGGTTAAAGCCACAGCCTCGAATCACAATCTCTGGCATTAAAACCTAGGCTGGAGATTCAGTGCGTGTGTTGCCTTGGAGAAAGAGTGGAACAAACTAACGTGTCATTTTTCACTAGCTAAAGTTACCTGTCTGCTTTATTTAAACGGTTGACTGCCTGACACCGAACTGTCCAGTTTGTTTATACTGCTAGTTTAGATGGCAGACGCGAATCACCAGTAAACGAATGATTCTGGCACTTAAGCAGTATGCACTGTATTATCTATGATAATATGTTTAATGGCATGGACAAACATTTCATGAAATGAAATGAAAACCATAATTACAATTAAAATAACCAATTATACTAAAATGATCAGACGGTATTTAAGCGATGGTAATAACAGTATAGTGACAAAGAATCGTCCACCTGGTATTCATCTCTGTGGGAATCGCTTAACTTAGAATGCTGAAAAAAAAAACGTGCAAATGCATGAGGGGAGTACTTTGATGGAAATAATTGAAACATGGGTCTAAAGTTCAGTTAAACCGAGTTTGTCAGCCATTATCAGAATCTTCTGATTACATCTTCAATATCTGATTATTTTAGGAGAGCCTGCGGGTTAGTCCATTTCATTCAGTACACTTTACTTGAAAAATTTTCATTCAGAATGGGCTCATATGGCAAATAGGTTTGGAGATGAAAAAAATAGTTTTTTGTATCATGTATACCAAATGGTATTATTGCATCTTATTGTAGTCTAAATGTATAAAACAAGCATACTATAGCTGCCTAGGTCTTTTGTGAACTCTCTGTACTGTATTCTCATATTTTTAAAGCATGGACAAAATTTTTTACAACAAGGGAATATAACCGTATCTTTTCACGTGGAGAAATTAACTGGCAAAAAGAAAGCGAAGGGAGGGAGGGGAGTGATGTTTCCCAGATCACGAAGATGCACCTCTCTCAGTCTGTGCATTTGAAAATTTTTACCCAAAACGTGACCTAACTCCTAAATACCTAACGTCATTCTCGTCCAGTTTTCACTAATAGTCTCAACCCCACACCCCATTTGGCCTGCCCCCCCCCCCACTTTCCACTTCTACCCCCAGCTCACCTGCCTCCTCCTAGCTTCCACCCCAACGCCAGCCTGAAAAAAATCCCTCCCAGCTTCCTCCTCAACCGCCATCTTACCTGATCCCTCCCAGCTTCCATCCCAGCCCCCAGCTGACCTGACCCCTCCCAGTTTACACCCCAACCCCTGTATGACCTGATCCCTCCCACCTTCTACCCCTGAAATGACCCGTCCCGCCTTCCACGCCACCCCAACCCCCCCACCAGACCGACTCCTCCCAACTCCCATTATTATTCCTAAACCTTTGATGTCGCGAAGCGTGACAATTCACTGATGAGGCTAAGCTCGTTAAAGGCTGTAACCAACACCTCCACTTCCATTGAGAGAAAATAATGCAGCTTTATTATGATGATATCCTTCGGAGGTGTTTTTATCTGACTCCATGCCCTGTAATATTTGGTTCTCCTGGTATGTTTGCTCCTACTCGATAACAAATCTCGCTTCACCCTTCCTTATGTGACAGGATGCCTTGCGAATTTTTTTGGCAGGGGGAAACTTCACGAGGTTATTCTAAGTCTAACTTTGAGGTAAAAGTGTTATCATCATGGAACTACAATTATTGATGACTGTATGAGAGAAAATGATACCCCTCATAATTCACCCATACGGCCTGCAGTAATCTAGCTCCATAATGTTTGAGAACTGGCCTCATGATGATAAACTACGACATTTGTTTTACTTAAAATCTGATATGGAATCACTTCGCCCTACTCATGCAATCCACCATCCTACTTGTTGGGAGACAGGGAGGAAGTAGAGAAATTTTTGTATAACTAAGCAGCTGAGCCACCTAATTATGCTGGTACCACCACTACTACCACGTGAAGGTGGTACCGAAACGACTGACCTCAGTCGATCTGATTAACTTAAGAAAGCTAAAAGAACTTCAAAGACCAAAATGTCATATCTTAAAACACATTGCACTGATTTTTGGCACGCGTCTTCACTGCATGACTTGAATCGATCTTCACTGACCTGAATCGATCTGATGGACCTGAATTAACCTGAAAGTCATTAAGCAGACTAATATAAGCCTGAGCAGATCTGCTTGGGTATGTACATGTGTGAAATGTGCAATAATAACCTTGGTTCTTTCACCCTGATTTTCTACCTCTGACAGCTTACTTCACATAGTTCAGTGACTTAACAAAAACAATAGTGCTGTACTGCATCCTTTCAGTATCACTTCACCGTTACTACCATCATATCTACACCGGTTGGGTAGCACTTTCTCATAACTAGCTACGTAAATCATTGTTGGTCTCTTGTTACAGATTCGGCATTCAAGATTGCAATTTTAGGCCAATTAAAAATAAAAATGGTACGGAACTCATCAAAGCAGATAGATAAATGTAATTAAACCTGAAATGGTATGACTGGACCCAGTTCAGTGTGAAGGCCCTGGATGATTCTCACAAACACACACACACACACACACACACACACACACACACACACACACACAAACATGACAAGGAGAGAGAGAGAGAGAGAGAGAGAGAGAGAGAGAGAGAGAGAGAGAGAGAGAGAGTGATGACCGCTGTCACAAAATATAACAATGTAAAAAAAAAAAAAAAATCTCATAGGAAATTGATGAGGCAATGCCGTTCCTCTTATGACAACATAACATGACAGTACTGACATGACATGACGGCAGTAATAGGGCGTGGCATGACGGTACTTACATAACAACATAATACCGAAATGATGTAACATAACATCACCGACATGACAACATATCAGTACTGACATGACGTAACATGATAAAACAACACTGACACGACAACATATCAGCACTGACATGACGTAACATGATATTGCAGACCTGACATGACGTAACAAGATACGACGGTAGTAACATAGCATGACATAACATTATAGTGCTGACATGGCAGTAATGGCTAAGCTATAAATTGAAAAATTAAACTGTCTCGATTAATGGACAAACGTTACATCACCCATTCATTGGTGACATGTGAAAACGGAAAACAAAAATGAAGCTCACCTGCTAACTACTGAAAGACTTAACAGGTTAAATCCATCGTCAGTACAGAAATCGATCGAAATGTACGCTGACGATGGAATCATCTCGGGCGCAGCTCTACCCATTGATAGACTAGATCCACTATATATATATATATATATATATATATATATATATATATATATATATATATATATATATATATATATATATATATATATATATATATATTGTTACGGAACAGAGAAAGATAATGTACACTTTAAGTGAGAATACTAAAAATCACTACTGTCCCGTAAAGTTCCAGGTTCAAAACAAAAGAGTTAGGTAAAATTACAATTTAAAGTTTAATGCTCAAACTAACAACAAAACATTCAGGACTCATAAGGATAATGTAATGGCAAAAAACAGGTTAAATATATGGTTAACTGCAATAGCCTCTATTAACATGAAATTAGCAAGAGTAAATTTACCTAAGTCAGCCCTGATAAAATGAAAATACACTGGGTAATGCCCAGTTAATGCAAGATATATTATTACAGATACAAACTATTATTACCACTGGCTGACAAAATGAATTACAAAAACTTTACTAGGCCTACACATCAACACCCCATGCTACACAGTACAAGAACAAAATGCAATAACACTTATACTCAAATCACACAGCTGCTAGATGGTTGGAGACTTCCTGAGAAACTCACAATAATAATAACTGTACAGGGGAGGACAGAGATGTGAACAAAATGAGAAGCAGATCTAAGTGGCAATGATGCAGAGACTGAGCTCATTATATAGGGACCAGCAGAGCTTGATACAACTTGTAAGAAGGACGCGCAAATGAAGCCATGGGGACAAAGAGCTGACAATCCCGCACTGAATAACAGAAAGGACGACTTACTCTACTATAACGGTAGAAGGGGGGGACTGAGGCAGAACACGCTCGTGATCAAACAGGCAACACACTGTACGTTAGAATTACACAAAGGATGATGAAATCATAGGCTATGTAACACCTCCCGACAAAGAAAAAAGAAATTTACAAAGGAAATTTCTTATTACTCTAAAACAATCTGTCTAAAATCTAGATAAGCAATCTGCAATAACATTTTCTTTCCCCTTGACATGTTGTATGTCTAATGAATACTGGAGAAGTAGACTCCATCTTGTCAATCTCTGATTTTTATCTTTAAACTTACTAAGGAATTTCAGTGGGTTATGATCGGTATAAATGACTGTGGGGTCAAAACCAGAACACAAATAAAATGAAAAATGCTGTAAACCCAAAATCAAGGCCAAAAGCTCTTTCTCAATAGTTGAGTAGTTCTTTTGAGGTGGAGTGAACTTCTTACTATAATAAGATACAGGGTGTTCAATACCCTGATCATCCTCTTGCAGCAAAACAGCCCCAGCTCCTGTATCACTTGCATCAACAGCCATCTTAAAAGGCTTAGCAAAATTTGGAGTAGCGAGCACTGGCTGACTTAATAGGATAGCTTTAAGTTTGCTGAAAGAGGATTCACAGTTATCGGTCCATACAAATTCAACTCCCTTTTTCAGTAGGTCTGTAAGTGGTGATACAAGAATAGAAAAGTTAAGAACAAATCTCCTGTAATAACCTACCATTCCCAAAAATCTTTGTAGCTCTTTCCTACTTTTAGGTCTGGGAAGATCACTTATAACCTGAACCTTAGCTCCTGGTGGTGCAACATGTCCATCACCAATTACATACCCAAGGTACTGAACTTTAGCTTGACCAAACTCACACTTTGATAAATTAGCTACAAGATTAGCCTGAACTAAACGGTCAAGAAATTTACTGACATGGCATAGGTGATCTTTGCAGTTGTCACTGAAGATTAATACATCATCAATATAAACAACACACCCTGCCAAACCCTCTGTTACAACATTCATGAGCTTCTGAAAAGTGGCTGGTGCATTCTTCATACCATATGGCATTACGGAACATGCAAAAGTCTTTCCTAGTGTTACAAAACATGAGATCTCCCTAGCACGTTCAGTCATAGGTACTTGCCAGTATCCCTTTAACAAATCAAACTTACTTATGTACCTAGCCTTTCCGATCTTGTCTATGCAATCTTCCACGCGAGGGAGAGGGTAAGTGTCTGTTTTGGTGATCTGATTAACACGTCTGTAGTCGATGCAAAGCCGCTGTGACCCACCTGGCTTAGGGACTAGAGTGACAGGAGAACTCCACTCGCTCTGACAGGGCTCAATCATCTTGTGGTCCAACAGGTAGCCAAGCTCCTTCTGGATGAGAGGAACTTTCACTGGGTTCACACGGTAAGGAGGCAGTTTAATTGGCTTTGCGTCTCCAACATCGACATCATGCATCAACACAGTAGTTCTTCCTGGAGTGGCACGGAACACTTGCGGGTACTCCTGCAGTAATGCCGAAAACTCCTGCCTTTCCTCAGGAGGTAGGTGAGAAAGCTTAGTCTGGAGATCATTCATGATATCAGGATTCTTCCCCAAACTATCACTCAGGCTCATACTGCATGGGAGAGCTTCACTTGCAGACTCGGGTGGAACAGCTACAGTGCAGACTGGATTATTTTCGTCCCGCCTGTGATATAACTTTAGCATGTTGATGTGACATAGTTGCTTGTTCTTTCTACGATCTGGTGTGGTGATGACATAGTTGACGTCACTGAGTTTCTTCTCCACGAAATAATGACCACTAAACTTGGCTTGAAGAGGTTGCCCATGCACTGCTAGTAGAATCAAAACCTGATCTCCTGGCTGAAAGTGGCGTAACCTGGACTTCTTATCATACCAAGTCTTCATCTTCTCCTGAGCAGCTCCTAAATTCTCTCTCGCCAGCTGTAAAGCAGTGGACAGCCGTTCCTTGAACTTCATCACATACTCCAGCAGGTTGACGTCATCTTCCTCCGACAGCCAGCATTCCTTGAGTAGCTTAAGGGGTCCTCTTACTTCATGGCCAAACAGTAGTTCAAAAGGTGAGAAGCCCAGTGATTCATTTGGAGATTCTCTTGCAGCAAACACAACGAATGGAAGACCTTTATCCCAGTCTTTCTGATGTTCCAAACAGTATTTCTTGAGCATCGATTTGAGTGTTTGATGATGTCTCTCCAACGCTCCTTGGGTTTGGGGATGGTAAGCTGAAGACGTGATGTGGGTGATGCCCAACTCTTTCAGAGACTGCTTGAAAACATTTGACATGAAATTACTTCCTCGGTCTGACTGTACCTCCTTGGGCAGACCAAACTTTGTGAAGAACCCTAGCATTTCCTTAACCACGTTCTTTGCTGAGATATTTCTAAGTGGAATGGCTTCAGGATAACGAGTAGCCAAATCAATCAAGGTCAACACATAAGAAAATCCTGAAGAAGTCTTAGGAAGAGGGCCCACAATATCCACCAACACACGGGTGAAAGGCGCCTCAAAAGGAGGAATGGGAACTAGAGGTGCAACCTTTTAGGTCTGATTACACTTCCCCACAACTTGACAGGTGTGACAAGACTTACAATACCAGGAAACATCCCTGAAGATACCTGGCCAGTAGAAGTGTTTCAAAATGCGTGCCACAGTCTTCCTCACTCCAAGGTGCCCTGCCAAACTGGAATCATGAGCCACTCTATTGATATCCTGCCTACAAACACGAGGGATGACAAGTTCATGTACAACCTCCCATTCACAGTCGGCTGATGCTGTTGGGGGTCTCCACTTCCTCATAAGTACTCCTGACTTTACATAATAACAAGTAGAAGCACCGGCTGACTCTTCTTCACTGTAAGCAGAGTTAGCTAGACCTTTCAACTCATGGTCAGCAACCTGCAACTCAACCAACTCTTGACAAGACAAATTATCAACACTACGGGGTACTGCCTCATCTGGTGAGTGGTCCAAATTAGCAAGAAAAGTGTCAGCTAGGATAACATCATCATCATCATTATCCTCTAAATCACCAGTAACTTTAGACTTAGCCCTAGTGACAGCACATGCAGGGAACACATCAGGGACATCACAATCTTGGGTCGCAGCCACTGGCTCACTAGACAACTGAGAAGCTGGACACACTTGACTTCCACCAATATCATTTCCAAGTAAGAAAGTTACACCTGACATTGGGAGTGTCTCAACCAACCCAACCATAACGGAACCATTAACAAAACCAGACTCTAAATTCACTCTGCACAGAGGGACGGAGAAGCAATTATTCCCTACACCTTGTAAGATTACAGTTTCATCAGAGGAATTAACATTAGAGCCTAGAACACTGGTCAGCATAAGGGATTGGCAAGCACCTGTATCACGATATATTTTAACTGATTTCCTGTCATTACTGTCCAGAGGACTGACAAAACCATCAGACAGGAAATTAGCACATGAACTCTTGAGAGTGTCACCCACGTTACTGCTCAAAAGAGGAGCTCCATCATGAGAATTTAAGTTACCCCTCAAAGCAGGTTCAGTTAACTCAGTTAAAGAATTATGGGAACTCTTAAGGGTGGACACTAGACCAATTGACTGAATATTTAAAGACTCCTTTTTGTTCACATCACGCTGTCTCCTGAAACATTTCTCCGTTGTATGACCAAGCTTACTACAATAAGTACATTTATTTTTCTGAAATCTAGAGGTGGAGCTGGTATTTACTTCCTGAGAAACATCATCTTTATTCTCTTTCCTGTTACCTGTACTCTGAGTAGAGGCAACGTACTTACTCTCAGCTTTCCCTTTTTCTCTAGAATATCTCTTGTGAGTGAGAACATATTCATCAGCTAAAACTGCAGCATCAAACAAATTATCTATTCTTTTCTCATCAAGATATAGGTTTACATCTTTATAAATACACCACTTGAAGTCCTCCAGCAAAATCATCTGCTTAAATTTACCAAAATCAGAATCCACATTGTTAGAATTTAACCACTGCTCTAACAGATCTTCTTTGATTTTTGCATACTCAACATGGGATTGCTTATCTTGCTTGTAAGTTGTCCTAAATTTTACTCTATAGGCTTCAGGAACAAGCTCATAGGCCTTAAGAATCAAGCTCTTAACTACATCATAATTATCAGATTGATCCTGAGGCAAAGATGCATAAGTTACTTGAGCTTTACCGGGGAGAACAGTTTGAAGGAGTACTGGCCAATACTTTTTGGGCCAATTAAAACCTGTAGCTACCCTCTCAAACAACTGAAAATACTTTGTTAAATCAGATTCATTAAAAGGAGCGACAAGTTTAACATTTTTAGCCAAATCAAAATCATCAGATCTAGATGATCCAGTTCCACATTGTTTCATGCGATACTCATGGTCTGCCTGAATCCTAGCGAGTTCAACTTGTGCCTCAGCCTCCTTAGCACGGGCCTCCTGCAGGGCTAGCTATAACTTTGCTAATTCAATCTGCGTTCGCTCATTTGGAGGAGTTACATTAAAAAAGCTTTCATTTATCATGTCAACAATTTGATCTTTAGAATGATGAGAGCGAACAGCAATTCCCAATTGTTGAGCAACAAGCTTAAGTTCATTCTTTGTTCTGTTTTCTACATCCAACACTGTTTGCACATTTGACAAAAAATCTTTGGCTTCATCAAGCGTGGTAATAGTAGACATCATGAATAAATCAGTCACAAAATATCAAGCAATATCCGTATGATAATATCCTGAATATCCTGATAAGAGGTCGCCAAATTTATGTTACGGAACAGCGAAAGATAATGTACACTTTAAGTGAGAATACTAAAAATCACTACTGTCCCGTAAAGTTCCAGGTTCAAAACAAAGGAGTTAGGTAAAATTACAAGTTAAAGTTTAATGCTCAAACTAACAACAAAACATTCAGGACTCATAAGGATAATGTAATGGCAAAAAACAGGTTAAATATATGGTTAACTGCAATAGCCTCTATTAACATGAAATTAGCAAGAGTAAATTTACCTATGTCAGCCCTGATAAAATGAAAACACACTGGGTAATGCCCAGTTAATACAAGATAAATTATTACAGATACAAACTATTATTACTACTGGCTGACAAAATGAATTACAAAAACTTTACTAGGCCTACACATCAACACCCCATGCTACACAGCACAAGAACAAAATGCAATAACACTTATACTCAAATCACACAGCTGCTAGATGGTTGGAGACTTCCTGAGAAACTCACAATAATAATAACTGTACAGGGGAGGACAGAGATGTGAACAAAATGAGAAGCAGATCTAAGTGGCAATGATGCAGAGACTGAGCTCATTATATAGGGGCCAGCAGAGCTTGATACAACTTGTAAGAAGGACGCGCAAATGAAGCCATGGGGACAAAGAGCTGACAATCCCGCACTGAATAACAGAAAGGACGACTTACTCTACTATAACGGTAGAAGGGGGGGGACTGAGGCAGAACACGCTCGTGATCAAACAGGCAGCACACTGTACGTTAGAATTACACAAAGGATGATGAAATCATAGGCTATGTAACAATAACTGTACAGGGAAGGACAGAGATGTGAACAAAATGAGAAGCAGATCTAAGTGGCAATGATGCAGAGACTGAGCTCATTATATAGGGGCCAGCAGAGCTTGATACAACTTGTAAGAAGGACGCGCAAATGAAGCGATGGGGACAAAGAGCTGACAATCCCGCACTGAATAACAGAAAGGACGACTTACTCTACTATAACGGTAGAAGGGGGGGGACTGAGGCAGAACACGCTCGTGATCAAACAGGCAGCACACTGTGCGTTAGAATTACACAAAGGATGATGAAATCATAGGCTATGTAACAATATATATATATATATATATATATATATCAGCAACAGCCACTGCAAGTTCACTGCCGAGCAAAGGCTTCATCCAGCCTTCTCCTGCCAATATTTGTCATGTTCTCCCTCAAACTTCTCTATCTCATTTCTTTACCTTCTGTCTGGCTTTTTTTTTTTTTTCTGCTACGCTTACTATCTCTTGAAGTCTAGCAGTCAGCCTCTTGCTCCATCGGTTATATACACACACACACACACACACACACACACACACACATATATATATATATATATATATATATATATATATATATATATCACCTCATCAACCATTTGAGTGTCCACTGCAGGACTGGCTTATCCCGACCGAAATGGGGACGATACAACCAATGTATCTCTACCAAGTGGCTTAGGCTGTCTGGTAGAAACTGTATGCAGGGTGAGAAGTGCTTGTAAGGGTAATTGTTGTGTTGGAGTGGCTTTGGATGTGTGTGTAGTCTGTGAACGAAGTGTAATCGGCCCGAGCAAGCCGACTGGGTGCAAACATACTGTACTTTACAGTATGCGACTCTGGTTCAACCACAGCACCTCTTGTGTCCGCCAATGCAGTACGTGACATGAAGAACGCTCCCAAAGTTTATTACCCTGGTGGGGCGCAAACCCTTGTTCTTCAGTGTACGAAAACGCACACTTCACCACTGTACCACAGAGGCTCTCTCTCTCTCTCTCTCTCTCTCTCTCTCTCTCTCTCTCTCTCTCTCTCTCTCTCTCTCTCTCTATATATATATCTATATATCTATATATATATATATATATATATATATATATATATATCTTAGGCTGACATCTGGGGATTTTAGTCATGTATAGAAGGACAACCAATACTGAAGAGACTAATGAAGGATATATGTAATCCCTTCGGTTCGAAAAGTCTCCCCATAATGTAAATGTCAAAGATGAGAAGAACAGAATGAAAAATACGTCCTCTTTCTGAAGCAGTCAGGTTATAAAGATCGGTTATTATCGTGCTGCTCATGAAGGGGATTTCAGATCGTTTTAAGACGGACTCCACGGCAGTGTGTGGATGTTTGCTAGCTGGGTAGACGCTGCATTTCCGTCTCCACTCTTTTCTGCCCTCTCCCCTCTCCTTAGGTCCCTGTCGCTGCCTCAACTAGCTTTACAGGACCTTTTTACTCTACATTTGTTTCTTTTCCTCAATCCTATTTATTCTAACTTTGGCGTCAGTTTTGCCTCGGATTTTCAATATTAGTCGAAATTCTCGTCGATGGCCCTGAGAAATTCTCGTCGATGGCCCTGAGGATGTTGCAACAGGAATGATTAGGATGTGCCCATCAACTCTTGGTCTGGCCAACTGTAGGGACCATAGTGGTTTAGCACCACTCCAATGTGTGGGCCTCTTCAGAAGCGGAACTACTGCTGAGCCGTAGTTGTGGATATGGAAGTGTTGTTGCTTTGTAGTGGGACTCTCCGTCATTGACCAGTGGACTAATATTGTGCTGTGAAACTCTGCTTTCCCACCCGGTTTTGCTATCCCCTTTTGGGTAGGGTAGGGAGTGCATGCTCGGAGCTTGGTCACTGCTTAGGTAAATGGTCAGGCCTTCAGAATCCGGGCTCCACCCACACAGTCCTCTCATTTTTGACGGTCACAACGAGCCTTTTCTCTTCCATGTTGGATTATGGATATTGTCTCCAATTCCTTCTTCCCTGGTCCTGCTGATATTTTGACCCCGATGACGACCCCGGCTCCTCTTGATAGTACTCCTTCGTCACTCCCTACTATTTCACAACCACTGCTCACGTTCACTGATTCTTCCTGTCTACCTACACCAACTCCCACCTCACAATCCCTTACGTCTGCAACTCTACCCACCTGTTCTCCTTCTATAGTAACTTTTGAGCTTTATTTGCCTTCTCCCCTCTCCTACCTTTAATGTTTCTTTCACTTCCTTATCCCATCCTGATACTTCTTCCCTACTCACTAACCCTGTCTTGACCACCTCTGTTTTCGTGCCTCAGGCCCAGTCCCTGTATTTTAAAATCCCTTTGCATACAGATGGACTCTCACTTCACCTCTCTTTGTCGCGTCAATTAGGCACTTACGTTACATTCTCTGTGAGATCCAGTGGCTCTCATTTTCTTAAAGTACTCAATGCAACCAATGCTGAAAAAGTTAGGTCATTAGTTGATCCCTTTAGTAATCCAGTTTCATTCTCTCCAGACGTCCAACTTAATTCCTCCACAGATGCTTTCCATTTTCCATCATTTTTGTCCTTTGGTATCGAAATGTTGTGTTTTGAAGATATATGCCTCATTTTTTCTGAACAATGCCGCCCAGTTCTCTCTGTCCATTGTTATACTCTCCTTCCCTGTGGACGCCGCCGGTGGCTGGCTAACAATGCCAAGATAGTATTTGACTATCGTAATCATCCCCCTTCTGTCATCATCAGGAGCATTGTCCTCCCTGTTAAAGACTATGTTCCTCCCCCTCGTCAGTGCATTTAATGCTAACTTTTCGGCCACCCAGGCAAGTACTGCTAGTCACCGGCTGTCCGTCCCAGCTGTGCTCAAGCTGGACAGTGTTCCTCCACCTGTATTTCCAGTTTTCAGTCTTGCCCAGACTGTGGAGTTCGTCATGTAACCTCCTAAAGAAAGTGCCCTGTATACCTTTTGGAAGCGTAAGTGTTTTGTATTCTATGGGGAAGTGGTTTTACTCTCGAGAGGCCTGTCTTCATGCACGTCACTTGTGTCACTCCCCTGGTGTCTCCTATGCATGTGTGGCCAGTACTACTCCTATGTCTAAAGTTACCAGCTCTTCCAGTGTATCACTTCATTATCTATCTCCAATTCTTTCGCTACTCTTGTTTCCCTTCCTGAATCCTCTTCCTCTACCTCTCACGTTAGTTGTACTCTCTCTAAACCATCCTCTTCCTATTCAGCGTGTTTGCGGTCTTTTCTTTTCTCATTTTTTCTCACAGTGCAAGCAAACGTAAGAGTGTCGCTGTGTCTTCTCTGTCTCATGTTCGTGATCTCCCCTGCTCTCCCTCTACTGCCCAGGCTACCCAACGTACCTCCAGCAACAATGTCACAGGCGCTGTTGCCACTTCCCACTCACGCTTTGTCTTCTCCTATGAAGGCAAAATCCTTACAGAGTATCCTTAACTACCTTCACCGTACCTCTTTCCTGCCTATCCCCTTTCCCCACTCCCATTCTTCCTATCCCTCCTCAGTCTCCTCCTCCTCCATCTTTTGTTTCCCACTCTTCCACCACGATCACTATGCCCTCTCTGTCTTCCCCAGTCACTTAAGTTCAAGACTTAACGTACCTGTGAATTCTGGTTACTCTCGCCATCAACGTCATACACAATCACTGCAATCTTCCTAGAATTAATTTTCTCTTTTTTCTGTTATGGCACTTCTTCAATGGAATGTTAGAGGCTTCCATACCCATCGTACAAACCTTCGTTTTCTTATTTCCTCATTTAATCCTCTTCTTCTCTAAGTTCAGAAAACCTTTCTTTTTACGTCCCCGGTTTTACTTCCGGCTATACGCTTTTCTTGGATCCCCTCCTTCGTATGAAACTGCCCTCCATATCCACAATGATGTTCCCGTTGAACCTCTATTTCTTTTATCCCTCATACTTCTAATGTCTTTCTTCGTCACTGGATCACTGTTAGTTCTCTCTATTTCTCTCTTACTTCCCCTCTTGATTTTGCAAACTGGACCTACCCCCTTCATTCGCTTCATCCTCCGATTCTTGTTGACTTCAATAGTCGGCATTCCACTAGGGACGCTTATTAGAGCAGTTCCTTTCCTCTGAAGATCTCTCCATCCTTAACACTGGCACCTCTACTCACTTTGACCTACATACTCGTTCTCTCTCTTGCTTGGATTTGTCTCTTTACCTCCGATTTCTCGTAGATTACATTATTCAGTATTAAAGGACAATTTTTTAGTGATCACTTCCCCGTCAAACCCACTCTCACTTGTTACTGTCTCTTTCCTTCTCCCCCCTGTTGCCAGTTTCATGGTTCTGGAGTTGATTTCTTCCCTTATAGTGCCCCCCCTCTTCCTCCATCTTTTTCCTCTCCCAAAGATATGTTGTCCTTTTCTGTCCTGGTTTTATGTGCTGCTTTCACTGCCAGTTCCTGTGATAAACGACCATTCACCGCCAAAAGTGTTCCTTGGTGGACTACGTCTTGCTACGGGCCCTCCAAATGAAGTGTGCCGCCTGGAAGAGCTTTCGCTATAAACAGTCCATGCCTGATCAGATTCGTAATCTACTTTTATTTCGCTGGGCTTCTGCTGCCTTCCATTATACGATTTGTTAAGCCAAACGTTCTAGTTAGAAGGACTATGTTTCTTCTGTCTCTGAAAATACACTTGTTGTGGCAGTTTGGTTTCTAGTTCATAGGATATCAGGCTATCCTGTCATTCTCGGACTAAATATATTAGTGCTGTTTACTTATCCCCTAAGTTTACAGACTATGAAAAATTCTTCGACTATCTTACTTCTAAGATGGAACACATCCTATCAATTCTCCTTTCTCTGAAATCCCCATTCTAGGTGATTTCAGTGTTCACCACCACCTTTGGCTCTCCTTTCCTTTCACTGACCCACCTGGTGAACAAGCCTCCATCTTTTCTATCCTTAATGACCTAGAGCAGCTTGCACAGCACCCTGCCCGTATCCCTGACCGCCTTGGAGAGAGTTCCAACAGACCTGACCGCTTCCTTATATCTAATCCTTCTGCTTACGCTGTTAATCTTTTCTCTCCTTTGGGCTCCTCCGATCGTAGAGTTATCGCCTTAACCTGTCCTCCAGTAAAGCCTATAGACCCTCCCAAGAAATGACGGCTGTGGCATTTGGGAGCTTCTAATTGGGAGGTCCTCCGGCAGTACATCTTTGATTTACCCTGGAATGATTATTGCTTCCATGGCCGAGAGCCATCTGAGTGTGCCTTGCACATTATGGAGGTTATTCTCTCGCACATGGAGGTATACATTCCATTCTCATATCCTTTGACTAATGCAAAGAAAAAATAATAATTAACCACTCTTGCTCTAGTGTTGTCCACAACCAGGAGAAGGCCTATAAAAGGTACTGAAGCCAACCCACCCCTGAATCTCATCTCTTTTATGTTTCTCCCCAGAATCGTACTGAATCTGTTCTTTGCTCTGTTAAAAATAATTTCATTTGTACTAAATGCTCTGAACCGTCCAGCTTAAAGTCTTCCCGCACCTTCTGGCACCTTTGCCAAAACCCTTTCTAACAACTTTACCTCATCATCCTCCCCTCCTTTATTCCACTCTGATAGCTCTGTAGCTATTTCTTATTCTGATAACGCAGAATTCTTTGTTTAGACTTTCTCCTCCATTTCCACCTTAGACGATTCCGGTGCAGTTCTTTCATCATTTCTCCCCTCTGACTTCCTCATGACTGACATTAAAATTTCTTCAACTGATGTATTTTCTGCCATCACTGGCCTTAGTACTAAAAAGTCATATGATCCTGATGGGCTCCTTCCTGTTGTCCTCAAGGACTATGTTTCTCTGCATACACCCTCTTTCGCCCCTGACTTTCAACTTGTACCTTTAATTCTTGCTGGAAGTTTGCTCTCATTCAGGCTGTCCCAAAGAAGGATGACCGTTCCAAGCCCTCTAACTATCGCCTAGCTGCTTTAGCATCCTGTATTTCGAAAGTTTTAGTCTTTTCCTAACCCCCCCCCAAAAAAAAAAAAAAAAGAGAGAACCTTCCCTAACACAACCTCCTTTCAGATCGTCAGTATGGGTTCCGCCAAGAACGCTCCACTGGTGGCCTTATCACCTATCTTTCAGACCACTTGTCATCCTCCTTTCGGACCTCTGGCGAAAGCTTTGCCATTGACATTAAAATCTCAAAGGCTTTCAATTGAATCTGGCATAAATCTTTAATTTCCAAACTGCAGTCTTACGATTGCTATCCTTCTATCTGTGACTTCATCTCCAGCTTCCTTTCTAGTCGTTCAATAGCTGCTCTTGTAGACGGTCACCATTCATCTCCTAGAGCTATCAATAGTGGTGTTCCTCAGGGCTCTCCCCTATCACCAACTCTCTTCCTTCTATTCATCAATGACTTTCTAAGCTATATATTTAACTCTATCCACTTATACGCTGATGACTCCACCCGTCACCATTCCATTTGCTTCATGCAGTGTCCATCTCTGCAGTTATTTCAACAGACAAAGGATGAGGCTATGGCACTCCTGTCTGACTTGGCTCATATCTCTGACTGGGGAAAAAGTAATCTTGTCTTTAATGCATTAAAAACATAGTTGTTACATCTTTCAACCCAACAAAATCTTCCGCATGAGTATCCTCAAAATTTTCATAGTATCCAACTCAATCCTGCGTTATCTTTAAACATACTTGGGGTTTCATTCTCTCGGGATTTATCTTGAAATGATCATATTACCTGTTTTGTAAAATCTGCTTCCAAGTGATTATGTGTACTAAGCCAACTCCATGCCTTCTTTACCCCTGCACGGTGGTTGACTTTATACATGGGTTTTATTCTCCCCTGTGTAGAGCGCAACGCTTATGTGTCCAACATACCTGTACAGCTCTTCTCAGCAAGATGGAGTCAAAGGCTTTTCATCTCATTAACTCCTTTGTCCCTCGTGTCTCCAATATAGGACGGAACTATACCTCATACCAATTAATCTGGCTTGGCATGTATGGCAACACTGTTCCTGCTGCGTTTGTGATTGGCTGGAGGTGTTTGCTCGGTTTCCTTTTTGCTTAAACCGGTACACTCTTTATTATCAGATGTGATACTGAGCTTGTCGACAATACAATCGTTAAAAGCAATAAGAAATCCGTTATATACTTAACAACAATGACATTTTCATAGGAAGTTAGGGATATGAGTCAACAAAGTATTTTAACAGTCCAAGTCAAGGTCAGCATTCGAACAATTCCTTTATGTCTCTGACACTCCTTAGTATAAGAGAAAATTAAGGAAAGCTGCTTAATCTAAGCATTGATATAACACATTTAAATTTTTAAATCAGTCCGTACTGTGATAATGGAGGAGATAAAATGAAATAGTTTTCCTTTAGCCTACTTTGATTTTTACGATTTTTTCAAACCTCCCTCCCGCAGAACTCGTCTTTTCATTAGAATTTTTAATTGTTCAAAGTTGTGGTATGATTTAAGGGTGCGGACTGATCTTAAAATTTAAATGTGTGTTATACCAACGCTTAGATTGAACAGGTTTCCTTAATTTTCTGTTATATTACGGAGTGCCGGAGACATAAAGGAATTGTTCGAATGCTGACCTTGACTTGGACTGTTATAATACTTTGTTGACTCATATCTCTAACTTCCTATGAAAATGTCATTGTTGTTAAGTATATAACGGATTTCTTATTGCTTCTGACGATTGTACTCTCGACAAACTCAGTGTCAAATCTGATAATAAAGAGTGTACTGGTTTAAGCAAAAACGAAATCGAAAAAACACCTCCAGCCAATCAGAATCTCGGCGGGAACAGTGTTGCCATACATGCCTGGCGAGATTAATTGGTATGAGGTATAGGCATTTTCAAAATTTAATAAAGAAGGGAACCCTGGGGTAGCAACCTATGAGCTTTGCGACTATGAGCCAACAGCTAGAGGGTGGTATGCCTAGCGCCCTTCCAGCAAAATCCCTTACATAGGAACTCTGGGAGCACAGGGGTTAAACATTCACAATTTCTACCAGTTCCTTTAATCCCTTTGTCCTCCATGTCCCCAGTGTGGGATGGAACCGGGTATTTTCAAAATTTAATAAAGAAGGGAATCCCAGGTTAGGGCCTATGAGCTTCACGACTATGAGCCAACAGGAGGAGGGCGGTACACCTAGCAACCTTCCAGCAAAATCCAACTCTGGGAGCTAAGGGGTTAACCTCCTCCTCTTACTGGCCCCCTTCAACCTCTATCTCTTCGCCACACTGTTGCATCTTTATCTCTTTTTCTATCGTCACTTCAACGATCACTGCTCCTCTGAAGTTTTTGCATCCCCTCACCACTATGGGGGACATGTAGCACCCTTTCAGACAACAAACTCTCATCCCTTTTCTGTCCAGCTTGCTAATGCAAGAGTTAACCGTTATTCCCTGACCTTCATGTGTGCAAAAGGTCAACTCTGGAACTGTCTCCCTCTGTCCGTATATCTAACTGCCTATGATCTCCAGTCTATCAAACTCAGTGTGTCTAGGCATCTCGAAATGAACAGAAATTGAATTTGGCTCTCAGTTATCCTGTTCTTTTTTATTTTCTTGGAGGGAACAATCTTGCTGGCTCCTGGCCTTTGGTTCATTCTTTCTTGCATAAAATAAATACATATCCTGCCCCGAGCTCCGGTTCTTATTACTGATGGCCATTTCATGGCTGACTCTTCTTTAGTTGAGGATGGTTTGGGTAAAATTTTTTGTCTTATTAGTAGTGGGTCTCATCTCTCTTCGGAATTCCATCGCCTTAAATCTGACTTTGAATCCATACCAATCTTTTTTACTTTTTCAGTTGATTGAGTCCTTAAAACACCCCCTTCTCTCTTCGTGAATTGTCGCCTTCACTTACATCCTGCAAAAGTACAAGCCAAGGACTTGATGTTCATTATACCATGTTTAAACATCTCTCCCCGCAAGCCATATACTATCTCTTGTCTCTCTATAATCAGTTATGGACTGATGGTTTCTTTCTACCTTATTGACGTACAACAGTCATCCTTCCGTTTCTTGAACCTTGTAAGCTTGGTCATTATCCTCAAGATTATCGCCTCGTAGCCGTGACTAATTGTTTCTGTAAACTACTTGAGCGGATAATCAAAAATCGACTCATGTGACACCTTGAATCCAATAGTCTTCTTTCCCCCTTACAGTTTTGGTATCGTGGAGCATGCAGCACCTTACATCCGCTCCTTAGACTTGAATATTTCATCCGTTTTGCTTTTTCACCCTTCCAGTGTGTTATTGCTTTTTTCTTTTTCTTTTACTTACAAGAGGCCTACGATACTCCCTGGAGGTATATTCTTCGTTGTCTTCGTTCCCTTGGTCTGCATGGTAACATAAGTGGTTTTCTTCAAAATTTTCTTTTCCTCTGGACCTTTCATGCCCATCTAGGAACCCACCTTCCCCATGCCTTTCCTCAACATGAAGGTGTCCCCTAGGGCTGTGTTCTTAGTACTACCCTTTATCTTATTGCTATGAATGACATGGTCTCTTGTCTACCTTCTTCTGTATTGGCCTTTTTGTATGCTGATAATTTTGCTGTTTATATTCCAAATTCAGACCTTCCACGTCTCCTATCCCTTCTCCAGTCCGCCATTGATGCTGGCACAACGTGGGCTGCTACCCATAGTTTTTGTTTTTCTACTTCTAAGTTCTGTGAAGTAACATTCTCAAACTATACTGCAGCCTTCTCCCTACCTGTATAACACCCCTTTTCCCAATCGCTCCTCTACCAGTTTTCTTGGCCTTATCTTTGGCTCCCGATCAGATTAGAATGTGCATATTCCTTCCCTTAAGTCTTCAACTCTTCTTCACCTTCGCTTGCTGCAAATGTGTTTTCATCTTTCATGGGGTACTGATCGTGTCACACATCTTCGTCTTCACGCTGTGTTTATTCTTTCTAAGTTTGAGTATGGTTGCCAGGTCTATTCTCCTGCCTCCACGTACACTCTTTTAATGCTAGATTTCGTTCATCATACGGGTCTTTGTTTAGCTGTTGGAGCTTTTCGGTCAACTCCTGCTGCAATTTTTAGTGTGAATTTAAGCATGCCCTCCCTCTCTTATTGTCGTTCTCTTCTCACTGTTAGGTCCTATGCACGTCTCCTTCAATTCCATACTAATAGTTACTCCGACCTCAAGGCCTTTTTCCAGCACCTTTGTCACTTGACCTCCCATCTCCTTCTTCCATTCCCCTTTCGAGTCCCAACCCTTCTTCAGTTTTTTTTCTGTCTTCCGATTATTCCACCTTGTCCAGTGCCCTTTCCATCTTGGCTTCTGCCATCAGCTATACAGTAGTCTGACCTTTTCTCCCAAGTTCTTTGTTTCTTCTTCATCTAGATTCTCTTCGCTTTCTTTTTCTTGAACATATTATGTCCTACTCCTCTGCCAAACATTTCTATAAGGACGGCTCCATATTTTGCCATGGTGTCTGATTTGCTCCTGTGTTCCCTGACTCCTCCTTCCAAAGTACTCTTCCTTCCGTTGCAAATATTCTCACTGCAGAACTATATGTTATTCGTTTTGCTCCGAAGTCTCTTCCTAGATTTTCTTCCTCCACCTTTGTTATCTTCTCTGAGTCTCTCAGTGAGCTCGCTTACTTACAGACTTCGTCTCCTCATTCTCTGATCACCCCAATTCAGGAATATCTGTTTCGTCTTCCTGTATGGAAAAAGACAGTTCGCATCTGCTGGGTCCCTTGACAGATCAGAATTACTGGTAATGAACACTCTGACTCCTCAGCACGTTCTGCTACTCTGTCCTCTAGGTTCCCTCCCTGACCCATTCCTGATGAGTGTTTTCCTCTTCTGACCAGTCTCTTCCGTGAACGTTGGCGGTCCTCATGGGACCTGCAGCTTAACATCAAGCTTCACTGTATTAAACTATCAGTTCTTGCCTGGCACACATCAACCCACCCCAGTCGTCGATGGGAGATTATCCTTGCCCGTCTTCGCTTGGGTAATTCCCATCTCACTCATGGTCACTTAATGAGCCATGACCCTCAGCCCCTCTGTTTGCACTGTAACTGTCCTATCACTATCCATCACCTTTTCTTGATTGCTCGTCTACACTCCAACACCATGTCTCGTCTTTCGTCTTCCTTTTACTACGTCGGCCCTCACTGCAAACTGACTTCCTAGGTGACTCTCCCACTGTTTCTGTATTCAGTATTATTACTTTTCTCACTGCTTTTCACATCATACTTTTAATCTAATTTCCCCACTCCCTTCAGCCTTGGTGCCATATGGCTATGTTGTGGCTCGGTGCTAGTTCTTCATTATTCATTCCTTCCTTCTGTATGTGTTCACCAGAAATCAACCCAGTTGCTACAGTGGTTTTTAAGATATGATATATCAGAGGGAGTTATATGTATAAAGAAAGAGAGAGGTGAAAAGATTAGTAAGAGAGAGTAAGAAGAGAGTGGATGAGGAATTTGGAAGGAATTTGAGTGTAAAGTGGAGGGACTGTAAGAAAATGTTCTGGAGAGAGGTGAAAAGAGTAAGACAGGGTGGAAGTGAAGTTAGCAGGGGAGTGAAAGATAAAAATGGTAGATTACTAGTGGAGAAGGGAGAAAAAGTGAGCAGATAGAGAGAACACTGGAATTGTTGAACGTAGAGGATGGAAGTAATGCGAGTATAAGTGGCTGGGGAATGGCTAGGAGAAGGAGGGAGGTGAGAAGACAGGAAGAAATCAGTAGGATAGAAGTTGTGGAAGCAATGAAGAAAGTTAAATCGGGGAAAGCCCCAGGAATTGATGGAGTGTGTGGTGAAATGCTGAAGCATGGGGGAGAGATAGTAGTAGAATGGATGTGGAAGATGTGCAGATTGGCCTGGGAGGAAGGTAGAGTCCCGGAGGATTGGAAGTCAGGTATAATTATTCCCTTGTACAAAGGAAAAGGGGAAAAAGAAGTGTGTGGTAATCATAGGGCAATTGTCTTCTTAGTATAATAGGAAAAGTGTATGGTAGGATACTTATTGACAGAGTTAGAGAAAGAACAGAGAAATTAGTTGGAGAAGAACAGGGAGGCTTTAGGAAGAGAAGAGGTTGTGTAGATCAGATATTCATTCTTAGATCTTTAGTGGAAAAGTTTCTAGAGAAGGGAAAGAAGTTGTATGTGGCTTTCATGGATTTGGAGAAAGCATATGACAGGGTGGATAGACAAGGATTGTGGAAAGTGTTAAGAATATATGGAGTAGATGCGAAGTTGTTGAATGCTGTGAAGAGTATGTACGATGGTGCAAAGGCTGCAGTGTGTGTGGATGGTGAACTAAGTGAATTTTTCTCTTTGAAAGTTGGTTTGAAACAGGGATGTGTCATGTCTCCATGGTTGTTCAATCTGTACATGGATGGGGTAATAAAAGAGGTACAAGGTAGGGTAGTGGATGTTGGAGTGGCCCTGGTGAGAGAGGATAGTGTTTGGAAACTCCCTGTACTGTTGTTTGCAGATGATACTGTGTTGTTGAGTGAAGACGAAGGGGAGCTGCAAGGCTTGGTGGATGAGTCTGGGAGAGTGTGTAAGAAACGGAATCTAAAGGTGAATGTAGAGAAGAGTAAAGTGATGGTCTTTGAGAGAGGTGAAGTCAGTGAATGTACAGCGAGGTTGGATGGTGAGGAATTGGAAAATGTGAGTACGTTTAAGTACTTGGGTAGTGTGATGAGTAAGGATGAAGGTTTGGAGGGTGAAGTGCTTGAAAGGGTACAGCAGGGAAGAAAGGTTGCTGGTTCTTTGAAAGCAGTGATAAGAAACAGGGAAGTGAGCATGGAAGTGAAAAAGTTACTACATGACAGTATTGTGATACCAACTCTAACGTACGGAAGTGAAGCTTGGACGTTGTTGGAAGGACACAAGTCAAGAGTGAGAGCAGTGGAAATGAGTTTTTCAAGAGGAGCATGTGGAGTCACATGGAGAGACAGGCTGACGAATAAGGATATAAAGGAGCATTGTGGTGTTGATATGGATGTGATAGGAAGCGTTATGAGGAACACACTGAGGTGGTTTGGCCATGTAGGGAGGATGGAGGGTGAAAGACTGACGAAGAGAGTGTATGTGAGTGAGGTGGAGGGGGGAAGAGGGAGGGGGAGGCCGAGGATGAGATGGAGGGATGGGGTGGAGAGGTATTTGAGAGAGGGGGGTGTGAGTTGGGAGCAGGGCAATGAAATGGCGGGGGACAGGGCGACTTGGAGGCGATTTGTTTGTGGCCACCTCAAACGGGATTGAGGCGTCTGGCAATAGATAGATAGATAGATATATCAGATTTTATACTACTGGCCACAATGGATGGATACGAATGGGTAGGCTGGGCTGGGATGATCGCGGGTGAAGGGTTTTATGATGATGATGTAATCCTAGGTTCACCTCGCTGTGAATCCAGGATAAGAAGCCCTGTGAAGATTACCATTATGGGTTGGACCGTATGGATGTGGCGACGGTTTATTTCAAAACTTTCTTCACCCAGCATAAGGCAAAGACGAACTTACAAATATTAATGTTCTCCCTTCATATTCTTGAAGTCCCATGGCGATGGTGCTGGAGAGGGACGCCCCCATGTGGTGGCACCATTATAACCGCAGTGGTGTGTCACCCGGTTATACAATCTCCAACTCCCTCTCTAGCCTCCAAAAACTAGATGGTGGACGGTAAAGCCAGTTTCGCCTTGCAGTCTACCAGGTTCAAGCTTCAGTTAACCCAGGGCTTTCTTTTATGCAAGAAAGAAGGTACCAAAGGCGAGGAGCTCGCAAACCGTTCCCTCCAAGAAAAAAACAGAAACAATTCAAAAGAAAGACAAATTCAAAATCCGTTCATATAGAGATGCCTGGACACACTGTGTTTGAAAGACTGGAGATCATAGGAAGTAGGAAATACAGACAGAGGGAGACAGTTCCAGAATTGATCTGTTGCATAAATGAAGGACTGGGAGTAATGGTTAACGCTTGCATTAGAGAGTTGAACAGAATAGGGATGAGAGTTTGTTGCGAGACGGGTGCTACACATCCGTCGTAGAGGTGGAAGGATGCAAGCAGATAGCTTAGAGGAGCAGTGACCATTGAAGTAGCGATAGAAAAGAGATAAAGATGCAACAGTGCCGCGAAGAGACAGAATTTGAAGGGAGCCAGTAAGAGGAGGAGAGTTAATGAGACGAGAAGCCTTTGACTCCACCCTATTGAGAAGAACTGTATGTGGGGAACCTCCTCACACATGACAGTTGTTCTCTACACAAAGGCAAATAAAACCCGTGTATAAAGTCAACAACTGTGTGGGGGTAAAGAAGGTATGGAGTCAGTTTAGCACACCTAATCTCTTCAAAGAAGATTTTACAATAAATGCAATATGATCGTTCCAAGATAAGTCCTGAGTGAATGAAACCCCAAGCATGTTCAAGGATGATGCAGGATTGAGCTGGATATTATTAAACATTAGTGGGTACTCCTTTCAGGTTGATAGGTGTAAAAACTGAGTTTTTGATGCATTAAAAACAACAAGATTATTTTTACCCCAGCCAGAGATACGAGCCAGGTCAGGCATTAGGTGTGACATACCCTTATACCTTGTTTGTTGAAGTAACTGCTGAGATGGGCGTTGCGGGAATTGAATGGAAAGGTGAAGGGTGCAATCATCAGCGTACGAGTCGATAGGGTTCGATGTACAGCTTAGAAGGTCATTGATGTATAAAAGGAAGAGAGTTGGTGATAACACACAGCCCTGAGGAACACCACTCTTGACAGATCTAGGAGAAGAACGATAGCTGTCTACAACAACGGCTATAGAACGACCAGAAAGGAAGCTATAGGTGAAGGCACAAAAAGAAGGATAGAAATTGTAAGAGGGCAGTTTGGAATTTAAAGATTTATGCCAGAATCGATCGAAAGCCTTTGAACTGTCAAGTGCAACGGCAAAGCTTTCGCCAAAGTCCCGAAAGGAGGATGACCAGGAGTCTGAAAGGTAGGTGAGAAGATCGCCAGTGGAG